>NC_079294.1:39307723-39613249 GCF_023638135.1 Falco biarmicus | reverse complement strand
GATCATGGTGTTCATGCTATGCTCCTGCCCCTTCCTCAGTGAATGGGAGGGTAATACTTTAGAATACCACATTTGCTGTTCCTACTTCCCCATACACTTTCTCAAAGTGTCTTTTATTATATCAGCATTTCATTAATGCAACTCCTCAGCAAGTTACAGAAATGTCAAAGGAAGTTTCTTCTCAAATGATGACTTACACAGATTCTTTGCATTACTATGTAGGCAAGCAAGGATTTTTTTCGGACTAGAGCCTGCTGAATGAGTTTCTCACATATGCTGCTCAGCACACCATAGACTGTTCTCCTGGGTGCTCTCAATTATCTTCAACCCAGATGACAATTCCACTTGCGAAAAATTAGGGTCATCCTTCATATAGTCCTGTCTTCCATTGAAATGGAACAATATAATGCGTAACACCAGAACACTGAATTCTCACTGGTCATGGCACATTTTTTCCCCGCCTCCTCTTTGCTGAGGGGGTCTGAGAAAGCCAGGATTTGCATCATGCCAAATCTATGTATTGACATATTCTCTTTTAAGAAAAATATTTTGGATAGACCTGTCCATACCACCTCTGTTTCTAAAAATAAATACTGAACAACAGTTAGCATTCATTTTCCAGGCATAGACAGAGTACTGTGAATTGCAGATAGCTACTTAAATACATTCTTTTGAAAAGATTATAGACTTTCCCTTAACAAGGAGCTATAAAAGCATGTATAAAGCATTCGTTTCCCCAACGTACACTCAACACCTAAATGCTGGCAAAAATATCACTATATACACTATGGAAAAAGAACTATGCCCCACTGAAATACATAAGCAAAAAAAGAAAGATGCATGTAATTTAAAAAAGTAGTCTAATATGAATTATATGGAGTTTAATCTTTTAAAGGGTCTTGAAATATTAGGTGCCCAACTGACACATTCTTATGCAGTGGAAAGCATAAACATAAGACAATTTTTGTGTACGTAACCCAACGCATCTTTATCAGTCTTGTGCTGAGGCTCAAACTTAGATTTAATTGCTAAAACTGTCAAATGAATGAAGGTTTAAGTGTTATGAAGAGACAAAGCACTGCCTGAAGAGGACGATGTTACCACGATACATAACTAACAGCCTGGAAGGTCGGAATTATTAAATACTTGCCCTCAGGGTTGATTAGCAAACCTAAAACTTCAGGAAAGCCTGCTTAAATACACTATCCCATCATGAAATTGCTGTTATAGCATAAAAGTTAAAGTATTATGTGCCTGTCAAACTGCATTAAGCAATATTAGAAATACACTAGTTTAAAGCCATTTCAGAGATGCAATTGTCCCTGTTTTTAGCTGAGAGCAGTGAATGAGCTGATGCAGCAGAACAGTCGATATTTTTGCTACATCACTATCAAACAAGTAGGTTTAAATACTAAAAGGTCTGTCAGAATTCACACAGATTCTCCTGTTGCTATAAGAACAGCAAAAAAAAAAGGCTGTTACATGTTCCATCTGCAAGTATGAAATACTACACACAAAAATATTTGTTGTCTCTGCTGAATCCTGAACTTCACCATGCTGCGAAACCGAAGCAGCTAAAGAGCAGCCACTTTAATGAAGCCCCACGGGAGGACAAAGATAGAGATAACTGCAGCTTTGTATCACTGCACATCAACCTGACTAACTTCTGTTAGCAAGTTCAAATGCATTTTCACAAATTAAAGAATTTTTTATTTTTCTTTTGTTTTTAGTTAAAAACAAACAAAAACCCCACACAGCACTTATGGAAAAGGCATTCAGAAAAGAACAATGCGCTTAAATTGTAGGAACAAAAGACAGACATTCCTCCTAGAGGAAAAAAGCTGAGTTGTTATTATGAAGCCTCTCCAGCACAAACCCTACAGGAAAAATGAGCTGAAATTCTGTCCAGATCTAGAAAGACTCATTTTTATTTGTGACACCAGGAGATCACAAATCAGTGTTCTGCCGCTAGACACGCAGAAAGATGACTGACTTTCAGCTCAGACTAGCTTCCAAGCAAAATAATAGTACTGAGGAAACGACAGCTATGAAAGAACAGCATGTATCCTACATTTTTCCCTTCAGCAGTGAAAGGCTTCAGTACCAAGGAAAATATAAAAACAGCAGAAGAGTTTGAAGTCAACTGTAACATGTAATTTTTGATGCTTGCCTCTGTGCATCTTACTTAGCAAAGCACATGAAGTACTGATTTTGAGTATGATATAGTAAAGCAAAGACATAATCTAGTGTAACTAATATTCTAATTATAGAAGCATGTGTATTACTCCAGGATTCACCTTCACAGAAACGTGAACAAACAGCAATGCAATAAAATCCTACAATTTCCAGCTGTACAAAGTCAAGACCTATTTATTCATGAAGATTCAAAACCAGGGTTCAGTGAAGATTTTAGGATTTCAGCCAGAACCAGTAGTGTTCTGAACTACTTTCACGAACACCAGCATTGAAAACAAATTAAGAGAACAATCTGTAGTTCTAACATTTTAGATTATTAAAATATCTTTTCCAGATCTAATGTTACATGTGAATATTCTGTCAACACATCTCCCCCCTTTCTGTTGATACACTGCCATAATTTGTGTTCAGAGACAAGGGATGAAATCTCTATGGCAAAAACAAGTTTCTCATTTTGCCAGCTCAAGAGGAAAAAATTAAAAATCAAACGCTACGAACACATTTGGTTGGTATTGTGGATTGATATATGGATTGACAGGGTGGAAGTGTTAGTGGTACGAATGAAAAAACCTGGGACACATCAAGTCTCACAATTCCTATTTTTACTTCGTATGTATTCTAGTAGGAACAAGGCTCTACAACAAGTAGTGAGTGCTAAGCATAGTGCATATATGTTTTATATATTAAATGCAAAATGAGAAAGAAAGTTCTCTTTAAAAAACCCACGAGTACAGTTTTTGAAAAGCAAAATGTTAAAAGAAAATGTTCAGCAATGTTTTTTCAAAGAGCTCAGCCAAGGCATCTCACTGATAGCTGTCATAGGCCAGCTAGAAAAAAGAAAAACCTCAACCAGCCTCAAGACTCAAGAAGTAAGGTGTCCCTTACTTCTCAGTGACACCAGAGCACTGAGCAGAGGAGCAGCACAAGATAGGTAACTGGCAGTGGATGGGAAAGGGGAGGTGCGTTGGGAAGGACAGTAACTGCAGAAGAGCTTTAACCCATCCTTTCAAACCATTTCGTTAAATCAAAGCCTACTTCTTTAAGCTATGTATTACATCCACTTTTGTAAGATGTGCAGGAGATTAGGCATAAGGGAAAAAACCCAAACCTGATATTAAGGCTTCATTATCAGCTTGTTTCCAAATTATATGACATTTTCTCATAAGAAGTTATTAGAATACATTCTTCCAAAACTATGTCACAGCCCAATCCTATATATTATTTAAGAGTTTAACGCAACCTCCTCAGCCCCAGTTTTTAAGGCTTTAAAGTCTCAGCAGAGTTGAGAACTATCTCTCAACCCAAATCACCAGAAAGCAACCCTTCACTTTTTACACATACAACCAACCAAACTGCATACTGGACAAGAAAACAACCTGCCCCAGAACAGTATAAATATTTAGTTTTTGCCAAAAGCACTTTAATATAACTACAATCCCCATTTCAGAGGTGTGGTGGTTTCCTCCAACCTGAAGCAAAGCATACACTCAGTGTAACATGTTATTAATATAGAACTACTACAGCAAAGCATAATAATAAATTGGATTAATACAGCACTGACAATGCCAAGACATTTAGTACATTTTTTGCTTTTCTGCTCTGCCTGCAATTGCTTGCTGTTGACAAAATTACGCCAGCGAATTCCATCAAAGGTGAATCTTACTCCACTCCAAGTCTTCCACTAGTCTCCATGAAAGAGCATTCAAACATCTTAGCAGCTATAGTTAGTAGGCACTAAACACACACATTTAAATGTATCTGAGATGCTTCACAAAAAAGGGTTGCAATTGTAAATCGCATGCCCCCCCACCCCCCAAGATTTAAGTTTCCCTTATCAATAGTTGTGTTTTTTAGTGACAAGAGTATGGTATCGAGACCAATGCATAAACAGAAAACCAACCAAACCCAAAAATAAAGTGCATAAGCAGCAAACCATCATGTCCAATTCACGTGAAGATTTTTCATTTTAATGAAAACCTACTTTTTATTGTAATTGTCCATGAAATACATATTGATGCACAACAGGAAGAGTTACACAAATCATACAAGAGACATTATGTACCTGTAACATGCATTTCAAGTGCTCTCTCCTTCCTGTTAATCAAGCCTGAGAAACACGAGACTGAGACAATCCTGGAACACTAAACAGGCTGATTAGATAAGAATCTAGGTATCTGATTTATGAACTTTTACTAGCACTAACAACTCAATTCACAAGTTGGCAAGTGAAAGCCAAGAAAGAACTGCCTTTAAGACAGACCATTCAGGGCTAAAAAAGCCAGCCTTAAATATCAGCAGAGCTATGCACCATTAGCAAATGATTCTGGGTATGACATTTCCTTGAAGGAGACTTCCTTGACTTCAAAACAAAGAGAATTGGAATCTTGGCAAGAGGACAGAACAAAATGACCCTACAAACACTCCCTGGGTGTTTGGCAGAAATATTACTGGAGGACAACAAATTACACAAGGCTCCAAAAATGTTAAACGGTCACTGTACCCAAACTTGCTAGGGTTCCTTCTGGAGTCATCTTTAAGCTAGGACTAAAACAGCAATTAAGACACCTAAATAAGTATGACCTACCATACATATCAGATGGCTAAGCCGCTACTGAGTCACCACAGCCTTGACCAAAAGAGGCACATGCTGCTCAGCTGAGCCACCTTCTAGACTCCACTGACGTACAGACTAAACCTGCACAGACAAGGCTTCAACATCTTCACACCTATAGCAAGCGTGTCAAACACTGGTGTTGGTCTCAGACTCAAGCCCAGCCTTAATGGCCCTGACACTCCTTTCGGTGACCTCCACAAGCAAGAGCTGCTGAAACAGCTAGGCTGCCAAAGTGATGGAGTAGTTCTACTGTATCGACCTTTGAGCGCTGTTGTGGTGTTTTGTTTTTATCTATTGCCAAGTGGCTTATTCAGAGCAATTCTAGGCAGGACTGTTTCACCTACTCAAATAGGGTGGCTCCCAGACATATCGGAGATCATCTAATTCGCACTAATGCTCTGCTATCAACGCTGCAGCTAAGCATTATGTGGCACACACCAGAACAGAAAGGATTACTGCTTCATGAAAGCTGTAATATTTGCTTGTTGAGACAGAACCATCATCTCCCAGCATTTGCATAGCCCGCAATCCTACCTGAGGCAGAAGTATTGTTTGTTACATTCTAAAAACTTCTCCTTTTCAGAAATTTGTTTGAAGCCAACCGACCCTTTGACCTAGGAGGGTGCCTCTACACTCCTGTTCCAAAATGGTTTAGTGCTTTTAAAGTTACACGTGTTTACCTTCACTGACACCACGTAAAAACACTGTTTCAGTCTGAAAAAAGCTCAGCACATTCATACTGCCACACAACATGATGGTATTCCCTCGTCATCTGTATTTGGTATGCATATATGTATTTTTATCGTTATCGCCAAAGTTTAATCAGAGTATTTTCTACATAGAATTCCTGTGCAGTCACAGGAAAATCAGGGCTCTACTTTTTCACCTTAGCAAACACATCATCTAAAGATAGACAGAGACAGGAAATCCCTCCTGAAGGTGATGGAATCAAGCAATGCAATGCCACTGCTTCACCTCCACCATCACACAAATGTCAACTTTCCAAAGCATTAAACAATGTTCCACATCAAGAGTTTAAAAAATGAGGAAGACTGAACTAAAGCAATAGCAGACAGGACAGCAGCAAGTACGCAGATACTGGTATAGAGAGAGATTAATTCTAGAGCACTAAGGATTTGAAATAAACTTGGATGTTACAGAGGTTTGCAGGGTAGGTGCAGGCTAATCTATCGGGATTTGGGGATGTTCTTCCCACCCACTCCCCAGGAAAAGGCCTTCTGAACTTGAAGGTCTGGAATTAATCCCCACAGCAAACAGGAAGAAAAAGATTCTGCCAAAGAGTTTTAATAATAGATTTATAAGAAGTAATTGTTGTCCAACATCCAATATTGGAACAAAGTACAAGGTATAGAACACAAATTCTTGTTCAGACTTACTGAATGAACTCCATACTCAAATTTTACTGTAAAAATTTTATATCCACTGATCTAAAGCTACAAATTCTTTAAATAACGATTGGAATGCTTTTTTCCCCAAATCCCTGAAATATTTTCATGGCAAAAGCCATAAAACCAGTTTAGAAAAATATCTGTAAAACACACAATGCATCATCCAAATATGTACATTTCATAGTGTTCGACAAAGAAACTTCTGGAAGAGTTTTGAATTAGACTAATGAATGGGGCTACTACCTTAACTTGATAGCCTGATCTTTTCACAATCTACTCAAAACCTTGAATAAATTCATACATCCAAAGAAAATTAAAAGATATGCAACATCTTTCCTTTATGAAATCTTGTTCTATTATTTCCAGAAAAGAAAAGGTCCTTAGGAAAATTCTGTTTCTATATAAATCACATAATGACACAGCAATACTCTAACTCCAGTGCTATCTGCTACTATAATACAAAGACACTAAGACACAACATTAAATAACCAAAATATTTTTGAGCAGGGTAACTAGAGTTAGACCTTCCCATTAACAGTCAAGATAACAGAGTGGTATTTTAAGATATTCTACATGGGTTGACTCTTGCACAAAAATGCAAACATGTTGTTTTGACTTACAGTTTATTTATTCCACTCAAGCAGCAATAAGTCAGTTTTTGTGACAAAACACCAAACAGTAAGATTTGAGAAAGCTTTGAGGGGGAGGGGTGATTTAGGAAGAACACTTTATGAGCCATTAGAAGTTTCATAATCCAGCTTTCCAAGGCCAGCTTTTCATTTGGAACAAAGTAAGAGCAGCTGCCCATGCTGAAGCGAGGTCAGCTTTCTTCCTGCCTGCCTCCCACCTGGACCACCAAGGCACTGCCTTATTGCTGACCTTCAGCAGTGGAAGATTCCTTGGTGGGCTGAAGCAGAGAGAAAATGGTGTGGAAAACAAAATGCCAGCATAAGAAAACAGGGAGGAGGAAAATATTTCTGCATGTCTTACACATTAGTCTATTGTCTAAAGTTTATAATAGCAAATGTCATTATATGAAGGCTAGCAGTCAAAAGTAATCCACAAAGCCCCCCTGAAGTTCCTTTCAGTCTTCCTTCCAGTTTTTGTGGGTTTGCAGTCCCTATCCTATTCAAGATTTCCTCCAAACCTGCTTGGTAGAAAATTCAAAACTAGTAAGGTTTGGATATATAAAGTACAGTGTGATCAAATGTGCAAACCAGAAAAACCAGCCTATAATTGCTGAAGATCTTTTTTGACCGTTCATGCACTCTTTTTGCATTCATGCAGTACAGATAAAAAGTTTTGCTTTAATAACAAAACCTCAAACACAACAACCCCACACCTCTCCACCACAGGAACTCCTTAATTACCTTTTCTGGAATTCTGGAGTCGGGAGGAGACTGCATGTTAAACAGATGCATAGTCAAAATACTGTGAGGGAAAGAGCTTTTAAGAGAGAGGCTGGTTATCTGTGTCATCAGCTTAAATCCATCCATCCATCCAGTGAGGGACTCCAAGGAGAACTACTCAAGACTCAGTTGTGCAAAAACAGTCTCCCAAAGTCCACACTTAAGCCAAGGACTGCAGGACAGCTTTTCCCACATAGAGCATCTGGGTATTTTGGCAGTAGCGTTACACTGGTGACACGTAACTAAGGCCAACGTCAGGAACTGAACCATTCTTTTAGGAAGACAGCACAACTCATTCAAGAATGCACATACCTTATGAAAGCAAGGAGAGAAAAAGATGGAATGAGTAATCTCATTCAGCTAAGATTAAGCTTCAGCAACAGCAGCTGCTTAGGAAGAACACTGTCTGGGGAAGGGAACAGAAGCTCTAATCCTCAGAGGCCGTAACCCCTACCCAAAGAACAGCTTCTCTGAGGATTCCCCAAAGAGCTGGAGAACAAGCAAGCTGCTACAGGTTCAGAAATAGTAGGATCATCCAGAATATAGATGTATATGCTCTGGTCCCACAAAGTCTTGATTTCCAGGAGAAGTCTGATCCTACAAAAGGAAATATCCCTTCAGCTGAACTTAACTGAGATTTGAGATAAAGGAGCAATAAAAACCAGCAGTTTGCCTTGCTGCAGAGCAAGTATTTAAATGTGGTTTGTATCACCAGGAAAGTTCCAGGTTTTTTTCAGATTTCCCTTCTCAAAAACAATATCCCTCACTGAAGCTGTTCAGACACAAGAGCTCTCCAAGCTGCAAACTGGGAGTGCTTTGTCATCTAAGCCTCTCACCAGTTGAAAAGTCTGGGAGGAGAAACAGAATTGGGCAGCTACAGGTAACTACATGCAGACCCTGGAACTGAAGTTTTGTTGGTCACACGGGAGCCATGAAACAAAGTTAAACAAGTAAAAATCAAGCCTGCTGTTTGCTTCCCCTTTCCTTACCCTGCGTTAGGGCAAAGGAGAAAGAAAACGTATGTCTCAGTATCTTAAACCTAGAAAACAGGAATTGTTCCCAGGGAAATCTCGGGAACCACAAAAGTGGTAGTTGTCAACATCGAAGGCTGAGCACACAACACTTCTGGATGATCCCAGTCCAAGACAGGTCACTGTTAAGGCACTGGTTTCATGCTCACGAGCAACTAGTCAAGTGCCAGGCCAGTAGCCACTGGAGTGAGTTACAGGAGAAATACGTGAATCTGACTTCAGCATACACCAAATCAGTTTTTTTTCAGCCAGACAGGGACCAACACCCTTCCTTGGTTGCCAACACTAGAAAGCAAAGGAGAAGGCATCCATCATTCCCTGACTGTAGTGAGCTCAGTGTAGGAGACATCCCTCTGAGCTCAGACTGATAGGAGCTGGAGGAAAACAGAGTACTGTACAACCAAGCAAGCTGGCAGTGCAGGGCTTTTAATGAGCTTCCTCAAGTCACAGCGATAGGTATCTGCTGTTACTGAAATTAGAAGGCCTAAGTATGTATTACCACACACGTTATCCATACTAGGCATCTGCAGAGTCCAGAACTTCCTGAAGTACTGGCAGAATCACTATGGACAAGAGACATATCCAGAATTTCAAGACAAGTCTGTACATAACACATGCAGTCTTGAATCGAGGTCATATAAGTACAAGCTCTGATGCAGACCCAATGGCTAGACAAGCTTGCTTCCATGGAAGGACAGCTCATGAGATGTTAAAAATAAAAAAGATAATGATCTTGTAGAAGCAAACCCATAGTGCTGAAGAATTCTGAATTGCTCTTATGACTGCCAAACACAGGTAACAATTTCTGCACACAGCGCTAAAGAGCTTGGAGCATTCAGTGAATGAACCATCACCACAAGCACTTTGCTGGGGATACATCCCCTCAAGAGTACTCCCTGTTTTTTCCTAAAATCTTTGTAAGTTCTTCGGTGTTGAGTAGGAGCAAAACAGCAGGATCCCAGAACAAAGTAGTCCTGCATCTAAAAAAGTATAAACACACCTCAGACAAGAGACCTATAGTGGAAAGAGGAATCTTGTAGTCCCACAAGTCAGTCACCCCTCTAGTACTTCACTCAGTGCAAATATGACTACATCTGTAAAATGAGTAATTTTATAAAAGACTCCCAAATAGAGAAATATTTAGATTGTTATTTCAGTCAACAAAAATCTCAAAGCACTCTGGAAAAGAAGTATTTTCTATTTTCTAAAAAAGGGGTATCAGCTGTGTGTTTCTTTGAAAATTTACTGTTGGCCCATGAGGCTTGAACTGCTGTGTTTTCAAAATAACTGCCTCTCCCAACAAGGCCTTAGAGCATAGGAGTCACATCTACTCTTTGAAGCAGTTCCAGCTCCTCTGTTCCAGGAGAGCTGTTCCACACTGCTATCACTGAGTATACGCTACCTTATTCTTCCAACACAATTCATCCATTTAACACAATTTCATTTGGACATTACAGTTTGAGGTAACAGGAAAAGCACATATATCATTAGCTGCATGTTCCTCTTGGCACCGCATTTTCTTTTGGGAATGAAAATATATACATAACATTAGCAACAAATACTCCAGGAGCCTTCAATTTTATCAAAACAGGGTAACACAAAAATAACGTGCACACTGCCTTACACCTCCCTCATAGCACCAGAGCTCTGTCTTCAGTTCTGTGGTACAAGTCTCAGTCAAGTCCAGACACTGTGTCATACATGCTATAAAACTACATTCTATACAGCTCAGGATCCAACTGTCTCTCTCTACGGGGGCTTTGCAGTTCAAAGCTAATGTGAAAGTTGCACTTCAGACCTGTGTGAAGTCCCCCCATGACAGAGGTAATGAAGCATGTGTCCAAAACAGTAGCTAGGAATTCCTACTTTACAGATGCCTCAGACTCTTCTAACAGTTGTATACAAGCCCCTGTAGCCATCAGGCTGTTCATAATTGTGCTGCAGCACAGCCCACCTACACACCTGGAATGCAACAGCAGATTGTCACCACTTTTTAAAATTCTAGTGAAGTTCTCATTCAGTAATGCCAGCTTGCAACGTGTTACCCCTGACAGCAAGTTCCAAGTTCAAAAGGCAGTACCACTGTGCTCAGTCCATGTGGCTTCATTCAATCCAAAACCAGTTTCAGGTTTTCTCCTAACTTTTATGAAGCTCAGCCCAGCCCAGCTCTCAGGAGACATGCCCTTCTAAGACCAGATCCATTCCAGCCAATTAAGAGTCTGAATAGAACATGTGTAACAGGACAGACCTTTACCGCTACAGTAGGTGGTCCAAAATTTCCACTTTAAATCCTGAGGAATGGTAAGGGTAAGCATGCAGAAACCAGTCAAACTGGAACAAGGTAGTTTTAAACAAGTTGTGCTATACGAAGCTAAAGCAGTGAAATTGTTTCTTTCAGTGAAACGAGCGGCTCTGCTGCCTGCAGTAGAAATCCCCCTTGTAGCTTTTCCAGTGGCACAAACAATCGAGGACATTCCCTGATGGGCAAAAGCATCCAGCATCTGACCTTACACTACAGCATTTTAAACTCAGCTGAGGTAGTCTCTACTTTACCTAGCTCTGCATTACCACAGGACCAAACTCCCCCACGTTATTTCTGACACGGTTAAGGAAGCTGCAAACTGATAGGAATTGCACAGCAGTGGGTTACACAGCCCGGCTCCCAGAGGGAAGGGAAGTGGAAGCATACGGGGAAATGCAATGCTCCCAAGTTTAACACTAGCCCTGGTGATCACTGCACCTTCCTTTGCTTTCAAAGGGCACCCAACTTCATATAGAATCTGCTCCAAATACTGATTTAAAACAGATGTAGTTTAAACAGAGTTTACAAGAAAAGCATTTTTTGATCTTCTGTCTACCCTCTGAAGGGAGAGCATGAAAACAAAAAACAACATTAAGTCATAAAAAAAATAATTGTTGTAGTCCTCAGCAATTTTTAATTCCTTTTCCTTCACTAAACATCTGGTTTTTGTTAGAAAACACTGTAAAATGATTTTCCAAAACCTTTGACATGCATTCTGCTCAATAGGTCCCAAAACTTCAGGAAGGAGAGCTTCAAACCAACCAACAGTTGTTATTTATTAAGCCCTACTAATGAAATTTCTCTAACCATTTTCTTCTGTCTAGCCATTCCCTGCTATGTGCAAGGACAAGGGCATAGGAACTTAGCGTGTTAAGATGACGCTCATTTCATAGAAAAGGGCATTACACCAAGGAAACTATTATTCAAGCAGACTCAGTCCAATGAGCCAAGAAAAAGCTTCTTCTGCACAACTCAGGACTCTCAGGATACCTGTGTGATTAAGTTACTTCAGAACAAATTAGTGCTCCACGAACTGATTACACCATAAATAAGCCCAGTAAGAAAGAGGAGGATACTGTGTCTGTCAGTGGCTTCTGACAGCAGCTAAGCTCTACAGCTTTCATCCAGAATGAACACCAAAAAGCTGTCAGTACTAGAAGGATTTCTGGGTTTTTTTTTTCTCAAAATTCACAAAGTACGCCAAAGCAAATGCAATATCTACAGCAGATAACTAATCACAAGAATCCTATACTTTCATTTTGTCTCATCACTCAAAGCACAAATTGCAGCTCTCTCCCCAACCTAATAATTATTCGTATGGCTGCATTTTGTTCTTCTCCAGTAGCAGCATGAAACTTGATTTGAGCTGCAGGAACCCAGCCAGTGACTATACAAGCTGCTGTTGTGATAGCACAAAGCAGAAGCCAACTCGGCAGGTAATTGGACTTGAAGTAGGAAAGATCTTCCCCAGTCAGCTTGAAACAGTAATTTCATAGGGGAGAAAATAGGTTGTCTTTATCTACCACAGGTTACCAAAGGAAAACTTTGATCCCAAGACAGACAGACATAATAAATACCAAGACATGGCAGCATAAAAAGGTATTAAAAGGTGGGAAGTTTTGTAGTCTATAGAAGATTGCAAATGTCTTTTGAATTGCTATCAAATTATTATTTGCTATATAATTGCTATCAAATTGCTATCAAAGTATAAGAATGAAATGCTTAGGTATCAAAACGCAACATTCACTTGTTAGAATGGAGTACTTTTAGTGCTTGCTAGTTATAATCTCTTGCCTACTGACTCACCACTTCGGAAAGTTTCAAATGCTGTACATGCTATTACAATAGAATTCATTCATGCTTCCAGAATAATCCTAAGGAATCCTGGAGGGCTAACGTCAACAATTCATGCTTCCATACTTGAAGTAACTCAAACACACACGAAGCTCCTTCTTCATTTTTCTAAACTTCACACCCATGGATGTAATTCCAAAGCATTAGAAAACAATAATGAAATCTAAATGCATGCATACCTAAAGTCATGGAGTATTACGTGACTTGAGTGTTCAGTATCACCAGCAACCTCACTGTTAATGCCAGCTGCCAGCACCCCCCTTCATATGGAACTGGGGGAGTTCTCTCCCAGTGTTATACAAAAATAACTTCTCCAACAACATCCAACAAGGAGTTAGTGATGGCTATGAAGAGGAGGAAACAGGAGTGAAGATCTACCTGTGTTTGCACAGGGAGAAAGTGTTAACCTAATAGCCCAGTGAACAGATTGGATGTGTACAGGAACATGAACATCTTTGCTTAGCAGAAATTGGGATCATACAGTTTTATTTAGACAGAGCTTATAATTCACCTACTTAAGATCTGTAAGAAAGATATACTGTCCTCAAATGTTACTGATTCTACAACATCATTAAGCTGGTTTTGTTTTCAGTTACAGACACCTCTTTCCCTGTCAGACATATATACCCTCAGACCATAAACCCCCCCGACAAATCTCCAAAATACAAAAAAAATCCCTTCAAAATCCTCCCATGCCCACCTACCCCCCAACCCCCTGCCAAACTAGTAAACTCCAGTTTAGCATCTTAGTATCCCATCATTCCCAGGCGATTATTTTGAAAACTTACATCTCCCTCTCACCTGCAGCTCAGCACTCACTGGAAAATTTCTGCACAAGAAAACCATGTAACCATTTCACACACCTAGACTTGAGTCCCACAGCATTAACTATCACGTATGAAAGCAATAGTTAAGATAACTCAACCAAAATAAACATTACAACTAACTTTTCATTTTGTTAAACAGCCCTACTAGCTTGAAGATCAAAATCAGCAATCCTAGCTATGTCATGATGAACTAGTAGCAAACTTAAACCTAAGAGTTTGATAGTCACAGGAAGGTTTTCACAGATCATACGATCATGACTGATGACAGTCTTCCTCTTCATCATCACTGCAAAACAGTGCGGCCAGCAGGACCAGGGCAGTGACCGTCCCCCTGCACTCTGCACTGCTGAGGCCGCACCTTGAATAGTGTGTTCAGTTTTGGGCCCCTCACTGCAAGACAGGCACTGAGGTGCTGGGCCATGTCCAGAGACAGGCAGCAGGGCTGGGGAAGGGTCTAGAGAACAAGTCTGATGAGGAGCAGCTGAGGGAACTGGGGGGGTTTAATCTGGAGAAGAGAAGGCTCGGAGGACCTTACCGCTCTCTACAACTACCTGAAAGGACGGTGTAGGCAGGTGGGGGTTGGTCTCTTCTCCCAGTTAACAAGCAACAGCAGAAGAGGAAATGGCCTCAATTTATACCAGGGGAGATTTAGATTGGCTATTAGGAAAAAATTCATCAAAAGGGTGGGTTTCCTAATTGGCTATTAGGAAAAGTTTCATCAAAAGCATTGGAACAGGCTGCCCAAGGAGGTGGTGGAATCACCACCCCTGGAGGTATTTGACAGCAGTGTAGATGTGGTGCTCAGGAACATGGTTTAGCAATAGGCTTGGCAGTCCTGGGTTAACAGTTGGACTTGATTATCTTAAAGGTCTTCCCCAACCTAAGTTATTCTATGATTCTATGAGACCCAAGTCAATCGAAAAAATGTGACTTGATTTCAAAACAAACTCTCTGGTCTAGCAAAGTGGATTACTACAATCTTGAGTAAGATTCATACACAGTTAATGAAAAGTCTCACAGTCCCGCTCCCCTCCCCCCAGCCGTGTACACAGACACAAACAAGAGACAGCATAAGAGTTTTAAGCTTCCTTCCTTACAGTAATACTGATTTTTACAATGCTCGAAAAAGTCTATCTTAAACTGTCTGGATTCTGTAAAATAGGGGACAGTAGAAAGTTTCCTGAATGGTGCCTAAGCACAGAGTTAATTAAAAGGCTTTTAAGTCAAATGCATAATTTTGTAGAGATGCATGCATATTTTAACAATACTCTGCTTGAGACTTATTACCCCATGCATTTGGCTTTCCCCCAGATATACCCATATACACTCAGGTCAAACAATTCTAAATTTTCTTCAGCACCTCCAGAAGGCAGAGTGGCAAAAACCAAGCACTCCAGTGGAAAAAAACAAAAAGGCACTGATTCATATGCAATTAGCTCAGCTAAATTTACTACTGAAACCATTGCTACTCCAGCTGTCCTTGACACCTGCATAGCAGGGACAATAGAACATGACAAGCATCCTCTCACTATCTATTGCAGTCTTCAGGCTAACACACTAACTTAAAATTGGTGACAGCTACAGTTCTTGAGCTGCTGCATTAATGCAATTAGCACAAAACCAGCCACTCACTGGAGACAGTCAGTGCTTTACCCACTCCTGCTAAATCAACCACCCAAAAAGCATCAGTACTCTAAAAAAACCATGTTTCTTTCTACTCAAAAGATTCAGTTTAAACAGTGACAGGCAAGCAAAGCAAAACAGAGAACTGGTATCTGAAAGGTCTGAAGGAAGGATGTAAAGGGAGGAAACTTGTTAATATCCTGTGCAGCACAAGTTCCCACTGTTTTATCTTCCTTAAATAAGAGTTAGGCTGAAAGACTGAGAGCAGAACACAACTTGAAAGGTCAAGTTGCACGTTGTTTTCTGAAGACAAAGGCAGCTTACTATTTATTTATACATTAGTCTATATTTCTGCAATCATTTACAGGATTTGTATGCAGAAACCATTCCTAGTAAAACAGACTTAGGCTCCAGTATCGAAGATGTCAGAAAAGCCTACTAAAGCATCTTAAAATGTAAGTGTCCTTTCTGTGCATCAAAAGAGCACTCACCGAAATCCACAGCATCACTGTTCTGGCGCACATCCACCAGCCTTGCCCCAGACAAAAGCTCATTTATAAGGGTTCAGAGAAAGTGCAAAATACATTCAACCTGACATTATCTACCTGAATCCAAATCCTCAGAGGAGGGGCTTTAATGCCTCAGACCCTATTCTATCTTTTTAAGGGCACTAATTTGTACAGCACACATTTTACCTGCACTACAATAACAATGCAGATAAACGTTAACCAGATACCTTGTGGTGTTTAAATATTTTGCAACTAAAATGCCAAAATATCATCTGCAGTCCAAATGCTTAAGGCTATCCAGTGAGAACATGCGTGTATTTCCATCAGCTATGTAACACTTTTTTCATTTGTTACATTTTAAGCAAGAGACCAGAGCTACCAACACACAAACATATACTACAGGCCCATTTTGAAGGTTGATTTCATCAGGAAGATGTCACTCGCAGATGCTTTAATTTTGAGAACACTGAAAAGTACTTATAGAAACTGTTAATCCTAAAAGGCTACACATTTATCTGCACTAAGCAGGCCCTATACAATCTTGAAAACAAGCTCTGATATTGTGTGTTTTGAAAATTTTAGGTGTATACTGTGTATGGTATGCATTCTCAAAACATAATCCTGTACTACGGATTAAACAAAATTCTTTTCTTGGTGAAAACAGCGTAGGTTCTCTCCCTCCCCCAGTACGTATTTTGGTAAAAGTGATGTGCACCTCTTACAAACCATCCACTTTTGTGAGGGTCACCACAGAACTGCTCCTGCAGTTTGGCCCGAACTCTAGTCACTTTTTGCTTCTAGGAAAAAGGTTTTGAGAGAAGAGATGGCATAACTTCCTGCAGCTTGAAATATTTTCCACCACAAGAACTCTATCCTGAACAGTTCTACAGGTTAATACGTTACTATGTTAATATATTTACTTTACTGCTTTTCCTCCTTCACCAACACTAAACTCCAGGTAAGAACATACACAATATCATTATTAGCAACAAAAATTAAAGGCCAGAGGGATCATGACTTTTTTTATACCATGACAGTTATTTTCCTGAAGAGGAAAAAGACATACCAGTCTTACAATCCAGTGAGAAAGAAATAAAAGTACTTTTTGTATTTGCATCACCCGACTACTCTATAGCTCAAATAAAACTGTTAGCTCTGGCAAAGTCATCTTTCTGAACAAAGACAGAAGGGTCAGATTATCTCATACCTGAGGTTAAAGACTGTTAACAGTTAAATGGACTAAAATTAAAGATATACCCCCAGAAAGAAAATCCACTGCAGACTTCTTTAAAACAAATATATCTGTCACAGAATGAACCAGGAGCCAGGTAAATCAGTAGTAACATATGAGTTGTTCTCCAGCCCAGATCATCAGCAGAACAGAATTCACCCCACTGCCCCATACCTTTGATGCTTGAGGAGTAGAAATCACGTGAACAGTGCTGGGCTTAACTCCATTTGCCTTCGGTCGCTTATAAAGGGCAAATCTGCTTTTCCTGCGTCCTCTGTCACCATTAGGGAGGGATCCATTATACCTAGAAATAAACAAAAAAGTTTGGCATAAGCCACCACCAGTCTGGAATAGAGAAAAGGAGAGCAGCAATTTGGTCACAATATCCTGATGTCAAACACATGCACAAAACCAAGAAAGGTAACCACCATGGTCAGGTTTGTTTCTTGAATTACAAACATTCAAACATTCTCTACCTACCAACGGCTGAAATTTTATTGATCATTAACAAGGTAATAAACTACAAATGAAACAGTTATTCAGAGCCATAAATACTTAACTCTACAATCCAAGGAATTTGGTATAACTAATCCTAAATCTTCTCTGTAAATTCAGAACATGGAGTTTTAAAAATGTTTTTACCCTGTCATCCCCTCCCCACATCTCATGCAGGAATGGAGAAGACAAGAGGAAGAACAGGGAAGAGGAAGAAACGAAGTCATTTAGGGGCAAGTAAAACTAAGTGATAAGGAATTTTACTCATAGAAGGTTTTTTTAGTTGTTTTCCCCCCTTTTTTTTAAACTCTAATCCTAAAGGCTTCATCTATTGTTAAAGAGGATGCAAGTGTTTTTAATTCACGTGACTATATCTGAAGACTCACTAATGACTTCCTTTATCAGGTGTAACACTGTAGCCTTCGATAGTTCTTTCATCTTTCTCTGAGGACAGAGACCCAACAGATTAATTATTCAGAGAAGTCTTAAGCCTCAAGGGGACACAGCTCCTTCCCCAGGGAAGGCATCAACTGGAAATCTCTTTGCAACACATAAGCACAGAATTCACCATCACCCCACCCCGAGGATTTTGGACAAGTAAATGCTTTGCATCATAGCACTGTCACCTGTAATATTCTTAGTAACTCTCAGCTGGTCTATGAAGATCTCCAGGCTTTACTGTATAGATGCCTCTTGCATTCCTGATCCTCAGAGATTTCAGACTTTTGCCCGAAGAACTACAGAAGTTATTCCATTTATAAAATCTCATTTGCCTTACTGGTGAGTTCTGTTCTGTACTGATCACATATATCCCTCTCCTACAGTCTTTATGATTAAAAGCTAACATTGCAGTCAGGAAAAGAATATGAAAAGGAGAAGAAAGAGGAAGATTTAAAGGTGACTAACTCCCTGCAAAGCAAAAGAGGTTAAAAAAAGTTAGAAGAAATCATTATCTGCTTACAGATACACCCAGAGGTAGCTTAGCTCTACCATCTGCCACACTATCTGCAGATTAAAATCATTTGTTTGTAGCCCTGCAGAGGGCTAATAGCTACTCACTGTTGGGCTATAAGAACAGTTCTATAATAATCACCGACTAGGAAAAACAATGCAGTAGCCCAGAACCTTTTTTTATTGTTATTTGTAACTAGCTCGTGTAACAAGAGAATGCACTTGGAGAGCCTTGTGTCCTTTTGCAAACAAACGAGAAATGGGTAGTGGTTGAACGCAAGCTGTCTCAGAGTTGAGGCTGTGGAGCAGCCCTGTGCAGAAGGCTTACTGCTCACTTCAGCAAGGTTCACCTGCTGTCACACAGGAAAACAGGCTAAAACTTCATACGCACAATGTCTAAACACCAGTGATCTGAATTGCAGGACTGCTGAACATTTGTGAGCACAAAAAAAGAACCAATTTAAATTTGAGATTATTTCAGTCTTAAGTACCCTAGAACATCAAAACAGACTTTTTTATATACATTTAATACACGATGCTAGAGACTTATAATAAGTTAAGAGCTTTTCAGCTGGGCTACAATTAAACTTTATCTCCCACTACCATTTTCATAGAGAGAAATACTGTATCTTTCTGGAACATTAAGAGATTCCCAGCACAGTGAAAAAACACAGGAGCAAACCACTATTATTTCAAGCCAGGCCCACCCACATCTTGGAAACTTGTTATTAACCCTATGCAAGAGAAAAGTAGCACTCTTAACACAGCAAATCCTTGTCACAAGAGAGAAACTCCTAAAAGATACATCAATACAATCCACAGGCAACTTAACTACTAGCCCTTAAAATAGGAATTACTTGATTCTCCAGCTTGCATCTTTCTAGATATATACATGTGCTTTCTTTCAAAGACATTATTACTGTGAATATGCCAGCAAGTTTTAACTTGCCTGAAGACAACATTCTTTATACAAGTATTTTTATCTGAAAACCTGAGAAAGCAGTAACTCCTTCAGAAATAATATTTAACTAGTATCATCACTAGCTTTATATTCTGTAAGTAAAATTTTTGTATTTGTGTAATTGTTAAGCAGTACTGAACTAAAGTGGCTCCACTGAAAGTTAAAACCAGGCTAGTGGGGTTATTTTGTTTGTTTTTTCTCATGTTCACAAAACAACTGTAACTGAGAAAGGCTACTTGATTTCATTTCAGGTCTCTGTGGGATTTAATTACCTGTTTTTAAAAGAGAGAGAAACCACTCAAGGTTAAAAGGCCTTTTGGAAACTTTAAATAGGAAGAAAATACAAGCAAACTGAAAGTTTAATTCATTCATCCTGATTAGCACTGACAAGTTTGCATGAAGGTTTTCCTTGTGCCAATTTCTAAATTTCATTTGCACAAAAGGGCAGGAAGAATTGAGTGGCAGATTTACTATTCGTTATGCTTTAATTACAGACCTGCAAGTTTTATTTTGATCTGACATTGGCAAAAAGAGCTAGGACAATTACTAGGCATCCATGTGTGTGTTGTGTTGTTTTGTTGTTGGGTTTTTTTGGGGTGTGGCTTTTTTTTGGGGGGGGGGGGGGGGGGGGAGGGGCAGGGATCACTCTTGGAGAACTCTCCACAGCTAGCAGACACCTTCATTTTTTCTAGGCCAGGACTCTCAGCTTGTCCACTACAAATCAGCACTCCCCATGGCACTCTTGGCCACACCTTTCCTTGCCACTACCTAAGCAATCTTCATACCAAACAAACCAACCTCGGGATCTTGTCAGCCGCAACAGGACTCGCACCCACTTACCCACCCACTCAGGGTTTCTGTCCTGGTAAGGGTGCAACTAAGGTTGCTCTTGAGGCAGCAGACCCACGGTCACTTCTTGGCAAGTCCCTGCCTTTCTGAACCAAGCTGTCCCACAGGACACAGTGAGTTTCAGCATTCAGGAGGGGGAATACAAGGCATGTCCACCCACACCTTGCCAAGTCAGCTCTTCTAAGCACAAGCACAAGGAACTATAGCAAGAGAAAAAGCCCTCTCAATTTTTCTCAGCTGTTCTACTGAGCAATGCCTGGTGAGGAACAACTGCCTCCTCCCGGGCAGCAGCAGGATGGAACCGCACAGCAAGAGGAGGGACATGGACAAAAGGCCACCAGTTCCCCATCACTGAACACTGGAAGACTCCAAGCTTCCCTATAACCAACAGCAGCTTCATAACCAAAACAGAAGCTCCTTGCTGAATCCCCTCCTGACTCCTCTCCACAAACATCTGGCCCTTTCCCTTTCCCCACACCCTTCCGATAGCTCTAGAAGCCTGATGCAGCTTAGGAACGAGCACATTAGCATGCCAGTATTTTGCTTCACAAGACAGCTAGCACTACCAAACGATAACCTGCAGCTAGAACTCTACTCCACCTCACCCAATGAACAAAACAAAGAAAAACCTACCAGATTTCATAGAGACAGAATGACCATTTCTGAGACAGTCCTGCTCACACACTGATCTATGGGGCACTTCAGAAGTTCTCCAGATGTTCCAAAGCAGATCAATGCATATGGTAAGAGCAGTCCTATACTTCTTCCAAGTGCTTCTCAGTTAACAGCAATACTGGGACAACTAGCATTATGAAACCTTGTGGGGATAATTATCTCTGTTAATAGCACTATTCCTTGCAAATAAGGGAGTGGTGCTGGCATAGGCTATGGGCACCATAATTATCAAAGCCAGTTTCCTACAGATTTGCATCAAACAGTTGATGACTTTAGTATATAATGAACTGCAAACTCCAATTAAGTTTTTCCCATGGTTGGGATATGTAATGCAAGTCTCTCCTCTGCATGGATTCATGGCTGTAGAGCAAGACCACACATGCTCCATTCCATAGTTCAAGCACTGTGGCAAGTTCCTATTTTCTACAAGTCTTGTATGAACCTACTTGACTACTTCAGAGATCATCAAAAACTTTTGAACCATTTGTCAGACAGCTTGTTTTGTTTTTTTAAAAAGAATCAGGCTTAGCCAGTGGCAAAGAGTAAACAAGACCTCAGTTATTTATGACAAGAGCTCTAAAAAAATCTTGACTTGCACCTTGACAAGGCTTCAACTCAGGGAAGTCATCCTCAAAATTAAGCAGAATATCTACTAGCCATCAGACACAGAAGCTGCTGCATATAACAGATTTAAAATTTCTTTAACAATGCTATGAAAATACAAACTATCGTTACACTTAAATACTTCTCCATACTTATGCAACCTACCTCATAAAAGACTACAAACTAGAAAAGTAGTAATTTCCACAGATTAAAAAAAAAAGCGCAGTAATTTCACTCTACTTTCCTCACCTACTACTAGTAGTCTACCGCACACTTCATTTTTAGATGCAAACCATCCCATTTCACAGACTTAGCTATGAACAGATGACATACTACAGTTCAGTTACTATCATAGTTCTAAAAATGAGTAAGAGAAAGCATATCCTTGCTGTGCTAAACAATAAAGCTGCAGAAGTAAAGCCAGACTTGAGGGAATTTTTTTCTTTAAGTATGTTCCGATTCCAAGTTTGGCATTATCCAGTAGTATATACTCCACACAAAAAAAAAATTCAGTGTATGCTTACACTGTATTTTTACCATCACTGAACTAGCACGGGCCAACACTGCTGCCAAAAGCAGCAGTCCTACCTTTCATTTGCTAGTTTGTTCCTGCTACTTCTCTCCCTGGTTCACATGAAGGGGAAACAAAACCCGATTTATGCTTTAAATTTAGTTTTAAACCACAAATGCCTTGCTCTCCAGTTCACTGCAAAGCCACAGAAGCACTTATGTCAGCAACAAGGGAAAAATGGCATAGAGGGATAGGAGAGATTCCCTTGGAAGTGCTGCAAGTCCGAAGTTATCACGACATCTACAACATTGGAACTCTAAAGATACATTATTCAACTCCACAACATCCAGCCACAGAGTTTTTCACAACTGTATGCTCAAGTCTTGACTAACTGGAAAGTCCTCTCCTGCTGAAGCATCTAACATTTACTCCCTTGAATGTAGATTAAAAGGGAAAGTCGCATGCTACTTTATATCAAAACACAAACAGAAAGCTTCAACATATACAATGTTGACATAAAATTAAGTGAACTTGCGTCTCCTTTGATGTAATACCACCGCCAGCACTCACTCTTTACACCATCACCCCTTGTATCATACTGAACTGTTCATTCTGTATCTAGAACCAACAGCAAAATAACTTGAATGGCTTTGGATATATTTTTTTTTTTTAAGACAACATTTATTACAGATACATTCTTCTGTAGCAGAACTTAATTGGCAGACAGCAACTGCTTGTTCTATGATCTGAGAATTTCAGTGAAACAGAACAGTGAAGTTATTCTCAAACTTAATCTCATTGGGAAGTGCTGCCAATTAGGAAAAGCAAAGGTAGGTAGTACTTCTCTACCAACAGGATAGTACTGGTTTATTTTCTCCTTTGAACTCCATTCTCTGGTACTGTGTATCAGTATTACAGATATTAACTCATTATGAATTTAAGTCTAAGCTTGTCTCCTGCTGATTATTACATGTATCAATTTCTGTCTCAGAAGCAGCCTCCACTACCAGAGGTACTGTTAATTGTCAGCCTGTTCCTGTAAGTGAAGTTCTGGCAGTGAATGCAAGACTGCTTCTTGAACAGTGCAGTGCTTCATAGCTGACTACAACAGACTACAACAAAAATCTTTTAACTTTGTAGTTTCTTGGAGGCTGGAAGGAGAACACTGTTGTCCTCATCATCATCACCCCCCAGCACTCAACAAGCAGCTCAACAAGTCTAGACTGACCAGAAGGTTCCCTTCTGTCTCCCAAAGATGCACCTTCCCAACTGCTTTGCATGTACCTTTGGCACAATGCACAGCTGCTTCCTGATCAGAATGATAGAAAACAGAGTTAGAACTCCAAGGAATCCCCTAGTCCATACCACAAGGCTTGATCTAGTCCATCTATGACATTTGTTCTGGTTCGTCTGGAAAATCCAGGCCTCACCACCTCATTTCAACATTTTCAGTTAACACTCTCCCCATGCACACAGCAAGGGAGATTCAGGTCAAAGTCAGTCTCCTGGACTCCTGCCAAATCTACCAAAGAACCTAAACAACCTAGTTCCTTTTCTTTTCCACAGCAGGCGCATGTGCTACAAGATTTGATTCCCATCTGATCTATCTTTCTTTCTGAAAAGATTTTAAGAAGTTGCAGCAGCAAACTGAAACACCCTGCAGAAGAGTTTTTGTTACTATAATAACTATAGCAATGAGTAACTCTGAGTAAGCAAAGGGCTTCCATCCTTTGGGTAGCAAAAGGCACTGATCCAAGACCTTTGGTTTATGCAACCTTGGAGGAAGTCCCGAATGAAAGACAGTTCCACCTCAAACTCTGCTGGCTAAGACATCTCTATAGGCATAAATGCTTCCTAATCTCTACCAGCAGCACAGCTTAATAAAGCTGTCTGCCTGCAGAGAAAAAAAATCCAAACCACTCAATTCCAAAGCCCCAAATAGTCTCATGTCTTTCCCCAACTAAGAGCAATGTTTTTGCATCTGTGAACTTGATTATCCCTGAAAAAGGTATGGTAGTTAACTGTGGCTATAATCAGCTGCTGCTTTTTTTTTTTTTTTTTTTAAGAGATAAGTGTGTGTTCTTACAACTTGCATCTGTGAGGCCATTTTACTCTCATAAAACACTTTAGGAAGTACTCCCTTCTCCAGTACTTCTGGAATACTCATTGGCACAGCGATCAATGCTGTGCATTCACCACAAGCATCCTCTTCCCCAGCACCAAATTTCAGCACTGCCTGCCTAGTTTACTGCTACGTGTACAGTTCTAGAGCTTTCATAAGAGGTTGCAGTGCTTCACTGAAATGCAGTCTGATCTGATAACTATAAGGATTATCAGGCACATTTTTCAAAGGAGGCCAATTTACATCACTGGGTAGTGAGTAAGGGTTTGTTGGATTTTTTTAGCTACCCTTCAAAAGTTGCTCCTAATAGCTCCTGCTACCACTAGGAACCTAGCAGTCAGCTTGACCTAGACACCATGGAAAAACAACTTCAGAGGCACCTACAATAGATTAGATAGGCTAGAACCTACTTCCCTCCTTCACTAGGTATACAAATTAACTAGAACCTTATCTAATGAAAACACCACAAGAAATCATATGTGAAGCAGCTGGGGTTCTCCAGGGTAACCTTACTTCTCCCTTGGTGTTCTGAACAGAACTGGTTGCTCTTCTGGTTCACAGGGAGAAAGACTATTTCTGGCTGCTATACCCCCCTCAGCAATGTAAGGATCTGGT
The DNA here is from genome assembly GCF_023638135.1 of Falco biarmicus. Classification (NCBI taxonomy): domain Eukaryota; kingdom Metazoa; phylum Chordata; class Aves; order Falconiformes; family Falconidae; genus Falco; species Falco biarmicus. The sequence continues at coordinate 39,588,462 of NC_079294.1, read as the reverse complement.
ACGCTACAGTACAGATTAGAATAGTTCAAAAAGTGGCCTGTGAATTACTCTGCACACTCCCCCCACTGTCAGCAGGACTAGCCCACTAGTATAAGAACTGTAACATAATAGTTAAAAAAAGAAATAAATAGTTTTTTTTAGGGAGAATATTTATAGAAAATACGGCTGACTAATCCTCATGCATGCTTATCCTGCATAATATAGGCAATTCAAGAATATACACCTGCTCTATATTAACTCCATCCTATACAAAAAGTTAAAGTATGGTATTGGCTGGCAAATACCAAATCTGTTGTGCCAGAATTGCTTTTAGTCAGCTTTATTTACACTACACATCCAGTTTCATTCAAAATTCCCAAACCTCTCTGCTATTTTGATACTCCCCTCCTCACTGACGTAGAGGGAAAAAAAAAATACAGAGCAAGAAAATATAGAAGTAGCAAAAGCAACCAGTCTCAAAGTGAGGGGCAGGAGAAGCTGGGGCTTTATGAACAACTACTTGTAACAAAGATGACAGAGGTCCAATCAGGAACAGTTTTGGCACTTGTGTAAACTAGCTGATATTACTTTTGGGGTGGGAGAAACTTATCACAGAGGCTTCTTGTAACTCCTTGACCACATTTTTCTTAGCAAGCACTTTGCTACTTGCCCCAGATTATTCTGGAAATTAATTTGTTACTTCTGCTTTTGTGAAATCAAAGACAGCAGACCCTTGCCACCACTTTCGAAAGTTTCTGTAGAAGTTTCAACTGGCATTGCAATGTCATTTTAATTAAAGAAATCAAAGATCTTCAATTGCACATGTTAATGACAATGTGGAAATAGGTATTTCGCAAAGCAGTAATGCAGGGCATTTGCTGTACAGGCTTCTGCAAGACCACTATATAAGGAGCACAAGTGTTTGATTAAAAGCCAATACTCTGGAAGAGCCTAAAGGAGCATGCTGATGCAGATTACTAGAGCATCATGGTAAGTATCAATTAAAGTAGTCAAATAACCTGACAGTTCCAAACAACTTCATAGCTGAAAACCTATATAGGCAGCCCAGTTAAGCACTACAGCCAGAAAAAGGATATAATCTCACTTAAAACACAGATTTCTTAGAAGCTATCCATAACCATGATACTACTGGGGGAAAAAGAAAAAAAAAAAAAAAAACCAGCTACCTTTAACACGAAAAACCCCACCAAAACCTCATGTTTAGCTTACTGTTATACCAACTCCAATACAAGTAATATGCCAGAAGAGCATTAGAATGCAAGGGGTTTTCCTTTTAGAGAGCCATGGGTAAGGAATGCTGTTCTTTCACATAATGATTTCTTTAACAATCCTTATATCCAACATTCTGCTGCTCCCCCCAGCATTCATTTAACAAGGAGGCAATTTTATTCAGTGCTTTGAGCCCATCTCCAAAGCTGTCAACTAAAAACTATTCACCACTGCGTAAAACCAACAATGATAGTGCACAGCAAAATACAGGGTATAAATTAATCAACTTCATTTCAAAGGATGCTTTTTATCCTAGCTAAAAAAGCATAAGAGGTGGGCAAAGCACCATGTCTAGCGAATCCGCTTTCCAGCCCTAAATCTCTCATGCCATAGAGGAAATGCTATTCCTCTGAGAACTATCTATAAGCTAGCCAAATGCCACTGAAATTGTTAGATACGGCATTTTGTTAAACTAAATACAAACACGATAGAAAGTGAGATCTAGCTTTTACTGCATTCAAAACAAGTCAGAAAAACACAAAATCCCTTTCAAAGGGAAGTACTATGCACAGCTGGGTTTTGATGCAAGAGAGAAAGAAATGAAGGAGGAAGGCTGTTTATCCAAAACACCATAGACTTAGGATCCACACACTCTGGAAACAATTTACAATCCCCGATCAAAAAAAGGCTGCTAGTTTCAAAATGAAGATAAACTAGACTTCACATAATGCAAGGGGACAAGAGCTCAAAACACACCTGCCCTGACATCCCAAACATGCTCCCAACCTATTTGTGCTTCACACATACTTGAAGGTGCACAAGCAAGCTGTTCAAATTTTAGTCTGAGGCGTGAACAGTAAGAACACCGTATTTCATCCGAGACTTCATTACATTAAACATTATGGAGAAACTACATTTGAGTCAAAGGACCATTTGGCCCATTTAAAAAAAAAAAAAAAAAAAGCACAATCCAGACAATTCATTTTCTAAGCAATCAAATGCTTCCCCTAAAACACTATCAAGGACTATTTGACAGTTCACATTTTTGTAAGAAAAAGTGACAGCTTTCTTATAACTTCAGTTATTCTCCAAATACAAGTAGTTGTAATATCATTTTTGTGATTCCACATACAGGAAGTTCCAGGATGTCTGTTACTTATAGCTTTTTCAAACCCTCAGGCATGACAAGATTCTTCTTAGGTTAGCTCCTGTATCATTTAGCACAGAAGAGAGAAAATTTGCATCCATTTTGTGAATATAGGTGATCTCACAGGCAGTGTACTGAATAGAAAGCGAAGCACTCAGCTACTGTATCTGACCTGCAACGTGTCAAATCCTATCAATTTTAACATTCCTTTTAGTTACCCAGATGCCCTTACAAACACCCTGTTCAATCCCAACTGCTTAACAGAATCCCAAATGTTTGCCTTGGAAGCAGAAAATAAAGAATTGGCTTTCCTTCTTCATAGCACTTGCAAGCATTACTGGCTTTCTGAATGCAGCAGCTTCCTTAATATCACTGGTGCTGCTGCATCATCACCAACGGCTACAGCAGCGCAAGCAGTCCAAGGCAAGACAATCAACCACACAGCCTGCTCCAAGCAGATTTAGAGCAGGTAAGTGAAGAGAAAACCCAAAGAATTACCTTTCTACCTTCTGCTGCCCAGCAAGTTCTAGAGGTTGAAGTTTCCAGATGGAGGTTAATTTAGAGGGCAGCTGTACTACAACCTAGCAGATACACCAATCTAGCTGAGCATAATTCTGTGGTTACGTTTAGCATGTAGTATTCAGCTTGGGTTCCTTAAAAGCGTTCCTGTTTTTAATTCTTACTCTCCAAACAATATAAAAAAGAATGAGCATTCTGAGGTAGATATAGAAATAAAACCAGTGGGACATAAAGGACACACAGACAAGCCTGGAAGAACTGCACAGCCCTGGAAGTCTGGAGAGCACCATGAAGCAACACAGCATAACACCTAGAACAGCTAGCAAGGAAGCTAAGCAGTACCTGTTCTTTGGTAACAAGCATGTTATGTGCCCCAAAAACCCATACAGGCTAAGTTATTCTTCACACCCAGTTTTAAAGAGCTACCTGAAACCTACCAGATCAGGGTGTTTAAGTACACAAGTATCACAGCACAGCTGAAGCTGTGGGTTTGTTGTTGTTGGTTGGTCGGTTTTTTTTTTTTTAAAAAAAAGGTCTTAATAAACCAGAAATTAACAGTGCAGCAATGCAGAGAACTAGACTTCAATATATCTTCTTCAGACTTAAACCACACTGACAACTCACTAATTCACAGCAACCTTGGGTGTTTGCTTTTATCACAATCTGTAACAAAGTTAATCAGACACCTCTAGCCAGCAAAAGAACTTGCAAGGTTATGAAATGTTTACTGATCAGCAAAACCAATTCTAATGTATATAGCTTTATGAAAAAACGTTTCAGTTTCACACTTCTACCCACAGAATTTTGAGATTTTTCTTCCCTTAAGAGGGCTTCCCAAAACATTACATCAAATAAACATTGACACTTCACACGTCTCAGAACACCAACACAAATATTCAAGAATTATAAGGTATCTGCATGCACCTACTAAGAATGAATCAGTCACAGAAGTGGTGCATTCCTAATGCTTTTCATGTCTGAATTCTCAGAAATTCTGATCTCTAGAAGAATCTAATAGGCAGCTTCTTGCTAGCAACTGCTGGAACAAGAGCTTTTGCACTACTGCTGTCTCTAGATGGGAAGGCACATTACTTTCACTGATGCAGAAAGACATGGTTTTATGCAAAATAACTATGCAAGACTGTTTTATATACAGACGTAGCCACTGAAACCCTAAAGCCACGCGGAAGGCTCTTACAGTGGCTAAGTTTCTTAAACGACAAAAAATTTCACTTTGCTTATTTGCAGCGCTAATGCAGCCTGCCTACTTCTGATTAAATACTCTACAAATTAAAGTTTCATAGATTTTGCATTTATACATTCCAACAGATATTAAGTAATGCACACAAGTGGCACAATGGTTTGTAGAAGAGAAAACAAGTTTAAAACCACATGCAGTTATCCCTCAAATTTTTTCCTTTGAAAATCCAACTCTTTTTTCTTAGCCAAAACCCACAAAGACAGTCAGTATACTATTACTATTTTTGTTCACCAACTTTCAAAAAACAAGCCATCCTATATGTTTCTCTATTTATCTAGATTTCTTTGATTTTAAAGGATCCCCTATGGAGCAAACCAGACCAAGAAAACAGAGGATCTGTTCAAATCAGTGTTTCCAAAAGTACAGGCTATAATTCCAAACAGTATTACAGGACTCAGAAGTAGCACTTGCAAGCCAAATGGAAATTCAGCTGTAGAAATAAAGCTCATGAGCCCAAGAGTGAAATTGGAAGTGGATTCCCCAGCAAAGCACGTCCGAGAAAACTAGTTCAGAGACACAGAAATCAAATAATTGGTTACAGCTGGCTGCCTGAAGAGATTCTCTTTTGCCCTCAAGTTTTTATACCTGACATCACTTTCTATAAGGGCATCTTCGCCATGATACACTGTTTTTAACTGAATAGGGGAGCAGTACAATGCCAAGGAATTCTGCATCCTACTCCATTGCCAGTGCAGGAGGATACGCAAGTACAGACATTAACTTATTTTTATGAGGGTTTTGCAGATACCCAAATTCTTACCTCTCTTCCCTCACTCAGCTAAAGATACTGCATATGCATTTTAGAAAATAAAGACCACATTCCCTCACTACTCTGCCAATACTCTGGCATTATACCTATATCTGTAAGTCTCCCACAACTGTTTTACTTTCATCTTACAGCCCTATTAAAAACAGAAGAAAGAGCTATAGCATTTGCTTCTACTATGTAGAAATCTTTCAGGCAAGAGATGCCATTGCTCTACCTCCAACAGAGGATAAGATCAATGTACAGAAACACTCATCCCCCATCAGCCTGTTTCAGTATCTTTGCCTGTAAAACTCCAAAGTAAATCTTATGGAACTGCCCATTATAACGGAACGAGCCTGAAGTCCACTAGAGAGGCATTCACATCTGGACAAATCCCAAACTTCTCCTTTCAGAGTTTTGGCCAAGGACAAAAATCCTCTACTAGGCTATTTTACAACCATGTGGAAAGGGAAGCTTTTCACATCCAGAAAATTTAACATTTATATGAAGTAACACAGAATAGTCATCTTAGTTCTGAACTGAGCTTGTACATGAGAGGCAAAAGTGTGAGGCTGCTGAACTACACAGGACATTATTTGCAATTCCCCAAACAAAAGTTTCAGGCTGTGTTCAAACTGCCTCCAAAAAGCTGGTTGTCCAAGAAAAGCAGACAGTTGGGGTTATTCTTCAGGGACACCTTTTTCTACTGAAGAATCAGAGATGAACTAATACAAAGCAGAAGTACGTACCACCACAAGACCTATGTTCTATACTGAGTTCCTCATGAAGTACACTTACTTAAGGCTCTTCTAGTACCCCAATAAACAACCAGAAAATTTTTGATCCCAAGGCACTGTCCTGACTTGTATACACAACACAACGAACATTTACTATACTGAAGTTTTCTTCAAACACACCTATGACAGACCTTACGGTGTGGCCCAGGCTGCCCTAGGGATTACAACACTTCTACAGCCAAACCCCTTCCCATTGTTACCTGCAGTGCCAGAACATGTGTCCATTCCCATTCCAAGGCAACATCCCACCATTACTGCAGGCAGTAGAGGTGAAGCAATAGCAGTGACATAGAAAACAACCGAAACCCAAGGAGTTTCATAAGTCAGAGAACCAAAGCATGATTTCCCCTGGGTATGTCTTGCAGTTGGATTCCTTCTTTGTCTACTGAGGTGACAGCTCCAATTGAAGGTTTTCTTCAGAGGTGAGAATTGTAGTCACATGGATTCCCTGATGTCTAACAAGGCGGGGGTGTGTGGGGCTCATTCATCTTACAGGCTCTTCTCAATAGAGCTCAAACAGCATTGGGAGGCTTTGGAATAAAAATCAGTGACATACTTCATTGCTAGTTACAGACTACAACCTCACCTGTCACTACATCTTTCAGGAAATCACAGCATATTCATCAGAGGCAGATGGAAAATTACTGGAATAGGGACCCAACAGTGCCAACAGAATTGAGGATGCAGTGTCCTCCTGCAAGAAGGTTGCCTAGACAGCCAGGAGCAGTAACTACCTCAGACATCTGCCCCTACCCAATGTCTGCCCTTTACAGCTTCAAAGAGGCATCAGATCTTTAAACAGTTTATCCCACATCACTTAAATACAAGCAGTTCTAGAGGTTACAAGGAGTTACCATGACTGGTTTGAAACAGGTTTTATGCCAAGACAAACTACACATCTGAACAGTCATTACCCAGACTTTTGTTCTTCGAAAGCAAAGAAAGATAAAACCAGCAACAAATAATAGGAAGCTAAAAGGTCCTGTCAAATTCTGTTTGCTATACCACCTTCTGTATTTTGACAACAGCTGTCACACTCTGCATAGGTCTGTACATCAAATAAAGCTCCTCTTCCTTCAAAAATGGGCAACAACACATGTAAAACCTAGGAGCGGAAGGAGGAAGAAAATTAAAAGTTTAGAATAACCCTAGCCAGACCAATCTTTAGACTTAGTAATGAATATAGGTGGGAAGTTACCTTCACCGAATAAACAAGACTCACATCAGCTTCACTTAGCTCATGCACAAGAAAATGGCGCAGGTGGGAAAGATCACTTCACACATCTGGTTTTAATGAACAAGTTGTCTTCACAAATTAATACACTTATTTTCTGTACATTAAAGGGCACCAATTATCCACAAATGTTTCTTTCAGTTTAATTCAACTAAGCATTTTGCTCTAGACTTATGCATGACAAACTCATCTTTAATGCACTTCTCTAACTCTACATAGCACAAAATATCACACTTTTACCACCTGACAGTCTTAACAAATTTCATCAGTTCACAAAACTGAGACAGCTGTTTTTTCTCAACTGCCATCTCTGCCCAAAACTTACAAATCAGCCCATACTCCTGCTTTGGGTCTGAATAGAGTCTGCAACTGGAATGCAGCCAACCCCAAATCCAGTTCCTTCCTTCCTGCCTGCACTGGCTACAAAATGCCCAGAGGAGAAAGAGTAAATCACTTTTGCCACAGAAAGATCTGCTTACCCTTTAACAAAGTATTATTTTACAATTGCTCTCTCTACACTGAGAGTTTTGCAGTAGGTAAAGCTTTAATATAAACCGGTCTCCTCCAAGGTGTTTAAGGTGCAAACTAGTAATATATGATCAGAGGCCCATTCCTGAATTCAGTTGGAAGTCACATTGCACATGATAAACTAGGAGAGTACACTGAGCTTGACTTAGACCCTAGGTTTGCTTACAGAGGGAATTGTACTTTATATTTTGTATTCTTTCTGCATCCTTACATGGAAAGGTATTTGCTATATTATACTAGCCTTTGCATGTTGGAAACAAAACTTGAGTGCTATATATCTAGTTTTATTGCAAGTACTGCAGCTGGAAGTGTGATTGTGCAACCATAGAGATAAGGCACAGCTGAGCCAGCAACATAACAGTAGTATTTTGTGCTCAAACATTGGAAGTAAGGCACAAAACAAAAGTCAGAAGTTAAAGCTCTTTTGCCCTTAAGCAAGCAGACTGTGAAAATACAGGGGGTGGGGGGGGGGGTGGGGGGGGTGGGGACAGGACAGGGGACAGAACAGAAGAAAAGGCTTATTTATCTTTCAAAGGGAAAAGGAGGGACATATTTAGAGCTTTTGGGAAAACTCCGTCAAAGTCTGTAAATGGATGCAGAGGGTCACAACCAAAAAGGGTTATTTAAAAAATGCTTTTGCCATTGTGAAAAACATTGCAGTGCACATCCCTAAAAATAAATGAGTAGCTTGCAGACTCTCTACCCTTGCACCTTCAGCAAGACATCTTATCTAAGGAAAAAAAATCTCAGTGCAGTCAGTAAGACTAAAGCATTGCAGCTTCCACAGACCCTGCCCACAGAGACAGTTCCTGTAACCTCTAGGACCACCAGTACCATCCCAAGGGCAACTGGCATGCCAGTGGTGTTTAAAGGAGTCTCTCATGTTTCAGACTTTTCATTAGTCCAGTAAACACCAGTTAAAGACAAAAGAGGAGTAAAAAACAATGCAAGACTGATCCATTTGGCTATTGCCAAACTTCCTTCTCCAGATTTAGCTCTGATGGAAGAGGTTACTCGGCTGCTCATGTCAACTAAAGCTTGCCTCCTGACAGACCTGCCCTAAGACCATTTTTTTTCCATTTGCCTAACTTGCTGCTAGTTTTTTGGAAAAACCCAGAGGTACTAAGAGCCCATTTAATTAAGTCTTCTGGCAGAATCAGATTAGGGAACAGTCTTCCAAAGAAATCTTATCTCCACTGCTATTCTGCCAGAGGGAGTAGGGACCTGCAGCAAGACACTAACTTCTTCCCATCACACACACAGCTCTTGAATAGGACCTCTGCCCACAGCTTACGACAAATGGCCACCCACACACACGAATTCAAAACTCACTCCCTGATGCACTGGGAAACTATTCCAGAAAATTTTAAGATTCAGAAAGTAATTCAATGCAGGCTTTACACATCTGTTAACAGAAAGATTAGGACAACTACATGGTAATGATGCCTATCTGGTCTGAAAGATACCTCTCCAATACCAAAATGATTTTTGAGTCTAAGCACTGAACTTCACAGCTGTCTGCTCTCAGAGGTCAAGCATGGAATAGGAGGAAGGCAAACTGGAAGTACAGCAACGTTTTGGTTTATTAGTCAGCATTCCACAGAACACAGCCATCTGTGAGACCGAGACCTTGTCACAGGATGTGCAGGGAAGCAGGAACCGTGCAGCTCTTCCTATCTTTCAGCAGCTCAGTGTTTCCTGTGAAAGAAGGACATACACACACTACTCCTGTTTCAAAGGCCATTACTACTCCACCATTACTAAATCAGACCTCAACAACCAAAATATATAAAGCCACCCTGTTACACACGAAGAAATACAGCTGTGCTTATATCTAAGTTTCAGCCCATTAACTTCTGTGTCTAGACTAAACAGTTTTTTTCAGTCTTCCTAAAGGCACGTGCGAGACAGTTTGCACATTTGGTCTCCAGTTTATATGCAATACACAAGAGGAGAGTTAAGCTTTTATATGCTTCAATTTGTTCAGTTTACTTTCATACAGTAATTAATTGTCTTCACACTCAGTACCACTTTGTCTTCATCCATGACACTCACATGCCTTAAGAGGATACACCTCAGATCTGAAGCCTATCTGTTTGCAGTTTGAAGAATAAAACTGTTTCATGACAGTTTGAGCTTACTGGATTCAGAAATAAAGACAGCAAAAACATTTGAGGGCAAAGAGTAATTTAAAAGCCTACTAAATGCATCACTACAGTTGAATATGAAGATTGCCTTCCAAAAGCCTTTATCAGTTAGAGAGAAAGATTATGCCAACATCTCTCCCTTGTCCTCAATTCCTTGAATGTAAAGAGGAAAAAGGAAAAGTTTACAACAATGGGGATCAGTTAACATTGCAATACTCAAGAAGACCATAATGCTTCCTGACCTTCTCCTTTTTAACTTACTATGTGCCAGCTCTATAGAAATTTTCTTGCCTGTCCCCATTCCTTTGGGGAGGCAGTGTAGTAACTGACATTTCACGTTAGTATTTGTCTCACAGTGCAACTCGCTGTTTTCATCTAATACAAGTAGTTGCTACACTGTAATGTAGCTATATCGTAGTTAGCATAAGCAATATGACAGCTAAACATTAGGTCTTTATTGCCAAACACTTCATAAGGGCACGTGTGGCCTTCGCACCATTCCCTAGCATAGCAAGCTTTCCAGGCTTCAGAATAGATTAGGAACAGTCCCATATCTAGTTCATCCCCAGTGAAGCACACTAGTTTTACCTACAGTGAGGTCAGGATATGCATCATGCCTAACTCAAGTACAGAAGATGATATTGTCAAGTTTACCTAAAGTAAATCACTTCCCAAAGCAGAAAACAGAGCTTGCTTACTTTCCCTCCCTACAAAGGAAATAAATTGCTATTGACAGAAGCATGCCTAATAGGTCCTTCAGCAATCGGCACCTTCATATCATGCCTAATCAAATTGAGTTCTTCTTAAAACCACTTAGCTTTTAATACAACAAGCTCTTCAGCATTGTAGATTATGTCTGTACCCATTTTCACAACTGCTGTTCATAATTTCTTTCATCTATATGACATGTCTGTTGTGACATAGAGAAAAGCTTTTAGCTGAATTACTCTCTTCACCATGAGCTAATAACTGCTGCTACCATGAAGCTGCACGCACACTTCTGACTGACCTCACAGGACTTCATATCCTGGCCTTGGAAGAGTTGAACAAAACTTCACTGCAAAACAGCTGATACCTGCTATTCTTCGGAACAGGAGTTATACTAATCAGAACAAAAGAAAGCTACATCTAGACAATGCAAGTCCAGTGTCACCTTGATCACGTATCATTTATAACTCAATCATACTAAACCACCACATCCTCCTGCCACACAGCACCTCAGTAAAAAGTTTTCACAGAGTGCATGTTTATATTGAAATTGTTGAAGCTTTGCTGTGCGAAGATTTCCTGCAAGGACTGGCTTCTTGTATCTTAAGCTCTATTAACTCTACCCGAGAAGTGACGTTCGTGGGAAGGGCAGTCAGTCAAACCCAAAGACTGGTTGCCTTTACTACTGAACTCCCAGCACCATGCTGCCTACTCAGATGCTAAGAAAACCCCACAAACAGCTTACTGCCTGCTACTCTTTCCCTCCCCCAATCTTTGTCTTAAATCGTATAGCCAGAAGTGCACCCATTATACAGGCATCCACAATACACAGAGACCCAGCGAGAGACTACTTGCACAGCACCTCATATTACAAAGTTAAATGTAGAAGCTGCCACAGAAGAGGCACACCTGGTCATCCAGAGAGGATGCACAATGGTGCACCACAGATGAAGAGCTGGGACAGCACTGCTCCAGCTATTCTCCAGCCTTCAGAGCACACTAATCTGCTGCATTGGAAGCCCCTGCTGTCTTGCCTGTACTATTTGCTTACTATGAGGACCGAGACCTACTCTAGGCCACTGAGTAACAGGACTAAAACAGTCTAATCCCAGATGTTACTTACAGTTTGCCAGAGAAGTTACAAATTGGTCCCCCAAAGTACACAAACAATGCTCTGATCTCAAGATTCTGTACTAACTTGCATAAAGCTACATCAGTAGACATCAAAAGAACAAGGGAAAGGTAAGGGAGGCATAAAATTCTGAACTGCATCTTGTCAAGAGGGAAACAAGTCATCTAAAAGGAAAGTGGGACCCTTCAACATGGTATTAGCATATGCAGGTTACAAAAGTGAAGAATGCAAGGACACCATTTAGTGATGTATTTATGAAACAAACAAAATGAGAAGCTTTGCCTTGCAAGTCTGGAAGCAGGCATGTTCTCTATGCCAGCAAACCCATTCCTGTACCTCAACGTTTCAGCTTGTGACAAGTCACATGCAAGCTTTTCAGTGGTGACCTTGGGACAGAGTAAGAATAAACATAAGGATATTTGTTGATAAAAGGAAAAGCATCCTCAACACAAATGAGATTTAGGGTATCAAACGGTGCAAGCGGAACAGGATTTGACAGCACAAAGTATCCAAAGAAACCAACTAGAGTTTCTGCTTCAAGCTGGGAGCTCAGACCGAATCCTCCTCTACTTCACTTGCCTTGCAGACCACAGGATAAATAAGCCACAAGTATGACAGTGCAGAATAACAACTCTAGATGACATCATGAAACATGCCTTTTTGTGCACTAAGACTGCAACTATACAACATGCTAGAGGAGACATCCTTGGAAAGTTTCATACCCATACTAGTCACAGATACTAAAGGCAAATTCAGAACCAAAGCATGTTGCAGACAATACCAACAAGAAAAACACCACAAGATAAAGGCTGGTTCAGCCTACCTGAACAGGTGTTGCCTACAGACACATCTATAGTATTTTGCCAACAGTTGTAAAACTTCTTTGCCAGCACGCTGAACTAATAAACCCTACCACCAGCAAGGCACAATGGCTCAGGCTGAGTGCCATACTACACTCACACAGCTTCTCATTAGCTTAGAGTATAGGAAAAGAAGGTTTGCATCTTCCCAAAGTATCAAGTTCATACGTGCTACCACTACTGAGGAATAAGGACTGAGCAATTTAGAGAGTAGCATTAGCTCCATAATAAATGAATACAAAACAGCCATAATTTAGTTTGAACTGGATAATAAAAAGTTCCTGGCTTCTTAGGAAAAAATCTGTTCTCAAGCAACCTTGTAATCACAGTTGAAAAACAGCCTGCTGTTAAGATGGAGCATGAAATAGCTTAAGCAAGATGCTGCTTTCAGCAACAAAAAACAAATCTTAATAGCCTAGAAAGTAATTTCTAAGTTTGCACACATATTTTAAAGTAGAACCAAGTGGACTTTCATGGTATCTACTCATTTATAAATTTCAGCTGAAAATGGAAAACTATTGCATCCCTGATTCTGCCAAGACAGGAAAGGAGCAATGGGAAAGAAGCAGCTATTTGGTTCTACATGAGAAGTGCACCAGTGAAAGACAACGAAGTCTTACGTCTGTCAGACTTGTTTACTCAGAGTAAACACTTATTTCCATCTTTTAAGGGAAAAAAAAAATAATAAGTCTTCCACTTTGACATGTGTGACCTACTGCCTGTACATGCCAAGGGGATTACAGTTTAACTTCCAGAATGCACTCAGTTTCCTTTTTATAACAACCATTAAACACACAGATGTTTGATGGTCTAATTTGCTTCAACAAATACAAATTTTAGCTTCTAGAGTTTGAAGTTTCTGCTCTCTGATTTTACATCAGTATCGAGATGCTGTGAATAAAGCCTACAGCTGGATACAAACCTGCACTCTGAGAAAGTCAGAAGTACTCCAAGGAATAGGATAGTCACAGAGAAGAGACTCTAGTATGTTTTCTCTGTTAGCTTAAGCAGAGCAAAACCTTTGCTCTATCCAGTTATACACAGGCTTCCACTGAAAAATCCACGAATCTTTCCTCAAATACAATCCTTTCTACTACTTTTTTTCCTCCATTGCAGTTAATGTTCTATTGAGACACAATACTTCTGGTGTATGATTAATCTAGTTGCAAGCTCTCAACTGGCACTGATCACATTCTTAATATGCAGCATGTAAGATCCATCATAAACTAAACACAAAACATAAAGGTCTCCAAGAAGCCACTGTCCAAATCAAATAAAAAAATAAATCAGTTTCTCCAGAACAGCAGCCTTCCAGCTATGACTGTTGAAGCAAATTATTCTCTCTCAGAATCATGACCTTGAACATATTTAACGGGTGGCTACCATTATTTGCTATGAACACTCCTTTAAATGAAGCCTAAATAAGGCTCAAAAGTAGAACACAAGTCACCTAAGCAGTTTCACCAATTTATCTAAGCCATATAGTGCAAAAAATTACAGAATCATGAAACAAAGCTTCAGCTTGATATCAAACAGCAAATCCATGTAAGTTCAGCGTTAAGTCCCCAGTTTAATGCCATAGCCAGGATGAGCCTCCCTCTGCCTTCAGTCCATAAACAGCAGCAAACAGCTACCAGAGGCAAGCAGAGATACCATATTGTGCATGCATTCGTCAACACCACTGGAAAACTGCATCAGCTTCTTCCTGGACTGCACAGCAAGAGATTAACAAAAGAGTTCCGTGAAAAGCCAAACAGGTGGAGTTAAAAACCAGAAGGGTGCTTAAAAGTAGGAAACACTTCAGGAACTTTCTTTAGCTTGTCAAGGAGGTAGTGGTTAAGGAGCAACTTTCATCAGTCACTAAAAGCCTGTATGAGAAACAGGAGTATATATGGAGGTCCTTTCAGATTAACACAAAAAGACATGTTCCAAATCTAAATTTGATCCAAGTACAAATCGATCCATCACAACAACTTGCCCAAAATTACCATAGAATTTATCACACTGTAAACATCGATGAGAAATTTATTCTATTTTTTAAAAAAAGTTAAATTTAAGCAGACCTACAGCCAGCCTGTTTATTCAAGGATGCCCAATAGTCCACATTAAACAAAGCTTACGTAACAACGTATAGTGGCTCCTTTGGGCACTGTAGTTAACTTGAAGTTAACCAATTCATTTATTTTAATTGTTAACTAGGGAAAACTTATACATAAAATGTTGAGAGCGATTTCATAGTGACCACTATAACAACACTGAGCAATAGCCCTTAAGAGTTTTGTCTAGATTGGGAAAAAAAAAAAAATAGATTTTGCAGAACCCATTAAGTCTGTAACACAAGTCTTTCCCAGCTGAGGATGCACCAGGCTGCACCTCCTTGCTAACAAGTAGCTAACGGAACTCTTTGGTTAGTAAGAAATATGACACATGCACATACCTATTGAAAACCCCATCTGAAACTCCCCAGAATCGGTTGCCATACATCACACTGAAAGTGTTTAATGCCAGGTACAAAATCCTCTCCCTCCTATAAAACTCAGCCATTGACTAAAATGTAATGCTACTTCGGTATTTGTGCTTCAACTTACACAATTTTAATCAAGAGACTTTTCCGTGAAGTTAAAGCTGCCCGTTGATACCATACAGTCCCAAAGGATGTTAATTTCTGCCCCCAACCAAAAGTTTACTTTAAATTACATAACATATTTAAATGTTGAAAAAACCCAGTGTCATTTTATGGTGTTCCATATGAACACATCTAACTGGATTTGTTTTCTCCCAAAAGCCACATTTATGTATTGATGATTACTGCAGGCTTGAACTACATATAAATCAAGACATAAGAGAAGCTTCCATTAATGTACAATTCCATGGTATAACATGGGTTGGACTTGATGATCTTGAAGGTCTCTTTGTAGAATCATTTAGGTTGGAAGAAAGATTTAACAGCACCAGCCTTCAGTGAAGGCTGCCCCATGCAGCCAGGGACCAAGCACCCAAAATAAAGCCACGCTGGCCTGAATACCATTACACCAGAATGAATTCTTCAGAGCACACTTCAAAGCTGGGGGAAAAGGGGGTACTGGGAGGAGGGGGACAGGACATAGACCTCAAGATGCTAACCAGATACCAGACAAGTCAAGCAAAGATTACTGACAAACAACGTACTAATACCATGACACCCTATTCAGGTACTCATACTGTATTCTGTATCTCCTTGAAAACTCCCTCCAGCCCCACTTTCCAAGAAATACATAATGGGCCATTACTTTGACGGGACTTCAAAAAAACCTTTTTGTTTCGCCTCAAAAAAAAATTAGAATATGAATGTTTCTGCTTCACCAAAGAAATCCATAGCCTTTTGTGAACAGATGATGCTAGGAGCAGATGTACGCAAGCAGATTCACAATCAAGCAGATGATCTCTTCTTTACCAGCCATCTTGACCTGGCTGGCTTGATTTACATAAACTGTTTTTATTCACAACAATATTGATTATGTAAACCTTGACAAAAACTTAACCAAACACACACTGCCATACCACTGACAGAAAATACGTAACACACTACTGGGAGAAGGTTATTAGAAATAAATTTGCTGCAATGACTGACTTCAATTGCCTTAGGCTTTACCCTCTGATCACATTCATGCGCAGACAAGCAGTCACAACTACTGCAGGACAACACAGGAACATGTTCTAGTGTGGTAGAACACCTTCAACCCTACTTTAAGGCAGAATAAGCGCAAAAGATAACGTTTTGTCATCTCAAAAACAGGACTCTCAGCAGTTTGCCAGGTATGCCAATCCCTTTGTTTATCATTCTTTTCACCACCTAATTTAAAGTCTCACAGCTCAAGACAGAAGTTGTTCATCAACATCACAATCAATGTGGTTTTTTTTCTAAACCATGCAGTGTCTCAAGACAACTTTTTTAAAAAAATTATCTAGCCATGAGGTCACTATCAATTTTAATCAGGCAGTTGTAACAAGAGCTGTGACACTACACTTCTGCTGATCCACAGGTCTGTGTCACTATGGAGAGAAGAGCAGATTTACATTGTCTAATTTAAATGGAACTCCAGATTACAAGATTTTAATACAAAAGAGGTATTAAGAATTTTTTTTTAGAATACCGAACAGATGCTTAAGCTGTTCCAAGAGTTCCTAGTCACAAATGTTGAGTCATCAAAGAGAGAGATGTTTGTATTATTTATGGCACTACATAAAACATTTAACATATCTCTGATAGAAAATGCAGTGATCAACTCCTAAAGTGTCAAATGGATCTTAAAACCCCAACCTTCAGTCCAAAAATGGAAAGTGTAGCTACTGAAGTCATGACATTTCCTGGACTGCTTCCATCATATCTACCTATTTCTACATTACATCTACCCAGCACGTTGTGTTGGTAAACTGTGACATGCCCTATTGTTCCAGTGCAGCTTAGAGAGACATCCTGACCAGAGATTCAGCTGCCTGCTTGCAGACTTGTTCATAGCTGTACTACAAGGGCAAGAGGGTTTGTTTGCTTTTTTAGTACATGTAGCACCCAGAAGATACAACTTTAGTAGTTTAAGGGAACAGCTGATACTCAAATAAAAAATAAACTCAGTCATGTAAAGTTTACTTAAGTTTTATTGGCATGTTTCAACACACAGCAGTGAAGATCAAGACCTCTGGCAGAACCGATAAGCTGAGATCAATGCATTTCCATATTAAAGGGAAAGCACACCAGACTTTGCTAGGTTAAGATCAGAGCCAAAACATTTCATACTTCTGTACTTTCAACTGCTGCTAAAAATAGTGAAGCAACAGAAAGGAAAATGCTTCCAGCTGTGCGCAAAAAGCCTCTGCAGCACAACATCAATTTATGCTCTCTAATTTAATTAAAGATTCAACATCATACTATGACTTTATTGCCAGAGACAGTGTGGCACAGCTGAGGTTACCCTCCATTTCCACAACTGAAACAGTAAGAACATTTCTTTATTAAATCTAGTTTGATATGGATATTTCTCCCAAATCAAGTTAGTCCACTTAAATTCAAATCTTTCAAATGCCAGCTATGCCACCTTCATGGCAATAGCTGTATTTTATTCCACAGTAACTGTATCTTGACCTAAACTTATGATAAAAAATATTTAGCATCCCTTAAGGAAAAAAGATACACCACTGGACACACGAGTACCCAGTGTTGACTGCTCTTTTTATCTACTCCCAGAGATTAAAACAGTTATTCTGCAGAGGTAAACACATGCCCTACGAAATTACTTCACCAGAACAAAAATAAAATCCCTAAAAAACCAGAGTAAGGTTGTCTACGACCTTGCAGCAAATATGTAACAGATTCTGGGGGAGGCTGAATAACGCACCAAGGCTGTAACTGTTCCGCTTCACAGCTGGCTCAAAACCTTCCTATTGTATTTGTTACTAAAAATTATTCCATTAACCATATGTTTCTACATACTAAACTATCAAAATTAAGCATCTCTTCCAAGGTTCACAAGGGCTCTCAGCAAGCACGGCTTCAACGCCTCTCCCTCATCTGCTTCGACGGTGCTCAGCAGAAAGGCTTCGAGCTTTAACAGCAGGGCAAGAACATAATACCAAGCGGATTACTTTAAGATCCGTATCAAGCTGAGAAAATAAATATTTCCACTACGAATCTGAATACAAGTGCTTCACCCTCCTCCCCCCGCCCCCCCCCCCCCAAAGTCATCTCCCCTGCAGTCTGCCAGGAGGACGCCGGCTCTCGCAGCGAGGGGAGAAGCCGCCAGGGAGAGCTCAGCGAGCGGCTGCGCCCAGGGACGGCGGCTCCCGGCACCTGCGAGCGGCACCGCCGCGGAGGGAGGTGTGTTGGGGGGCCGGGGCTCCCCCGCGGCCTCGCCCGGCAGCTCGCGCCCCTCCCCACTCCCGCACAAAGTTTCTTCCCAGCGCGCCGCGCCGTCCCCGCGGTCCCGGTGCCCGACAGCCCGCCGCCGGCCCTCCCTCTGCCCCCGGAGCCGTGGCGGCGGGGCCGAGCCGCACTCGTACCGCAGGGCAGAGCTGCTGGCGGCGGCGGCGGGCGGCCGCCCCCCGGTCGCGGGGTGGGGGGCGACGCGACACTAAGGCCGCCCCGTGCGCTCGGCCCGGGGAAAGGCGGGAAGCGGCGCCCCCCGCCCCCCTCCGGGGGTCTCGCCCCTCCGAGCGTTACCTCAGCGGGGAGCCGCGGCCGGCGCTGAGGGGACGGGCCCCCCCCGCCGCTTCCCCCCGCCCCAGGACGGGCCCCGCTGCTGCCGCGCTCCCCTCCGGCGCCCCTCCACAGCGCTCACCCCAGCACCACCAGCTCCCCGTACTTGACGGGCTCCTTGTTAGGCGCGCAGTGCTCCTCCTGGCTGGGGGAAAACATGGGGCCGCCGCTAGGTCTCCCGCCGCTGCAGTCCCACCCGCCGCGGGGGCGAGTGCCGAGCGGGCTCCGCGCTGCGACCCGCACTGAGCCGGCGGCCGCCCGACAACGGCCACTACACCGGGGGGGCGGGGGGAGGAGTGCCGAGGGGGACGTACCAACCCGCCGCGGCAGGGGGTGGGAGGAGCAAAGCGGCGCCTTCCTACCCACCCTCCCGCTCCCATTCACCGCCTTTGGAGGGGGTGCGCCGGCGCTCCGCCCCCTTCTTCTCACCCTCCCCCCCCCCCCCACCGCCGGCAAGTGGTACGGCCTAGCTGTGTTATGTAAACATAGAGTAAAGGGGACGGGGCTGCTCTTAAAGGGGCCGCGCTCCGGCGGGCGCAGCGGCGGGGGGAGCGGGGGGGGGCGGGCGCAGCGGCGGGGGCTCCAGGCCGCTGCCTGACCGCGGGATAGGGGGAGGTTCTAGATTACCTGACCGCGTGGGGGTGTCCTGGATTCCAGATCACCTAGGGGACTGGATCGCTGTGTGGGGCCCTAGCTCGCCTCTCTTTAGACCCACACCTGCCTGGAGGCCTGAGGTTCTAGATCACCTGGGCGTCTGGGTCACTGCCTGTCTAGAGCAGGGGTTCCAGATCACCTCACGGTTCTGGGTCATCTCCAGGGGCTGCAGGCCACCTCCTGCCCAGGAGGCCACTTCCCTGTGAGATCACCTCCCTGTGGCTCTGGATAGCTGTGGTACTCCGGGTGTCCCCCCGTGGCAGCTCCTAAGTCAGCTCCTGCCCCAGCAGGAACAGGGCTCCAGACCCACCACCCGCCTCCTGCACCTTCCCCGCCATCTCCAGCACGTCGATGTCCAGCCATGGGGCCGCCATCAGCTTCTGCGCTTGTGGCTGAGGAATGGCTGCTCTCCCAGCTCTCGTCCCTCGGTGAGGAAGGAGCTACGAGCCCACCATCCAGCCTCTTTTCTTTGGTGTCTTCTGAGGGTGCAGGAACACCCCCACCCCCACCAGCCTTTGCTCTTCAGGCAGAGCTTTGCAAACCCAGCGCTTGTCAATGCTCTGACTTATCTCTCCAGGCACGACCACCATCCCCAGCATCTCCGGTCTGCTTCAAAGCTGGGCCGGGCTGCCTTTATTCCTTAAAAACCTTCTTTTCCAAACAAAAAATCCCCACATTGTAAGTCATTCTGTCAAAAAACTGGTGGGCAGGCAGGCGTCTGGGACACATGCGTATCCACCAAGACCTTGTGCAATCCAAAACGGGGCTAAAAAGGCATAGGTTTAGCATAGGCTAAAGCCCCAAACACCAAACTTTCTGCAGTGACTACCAAAGACTTTCCCCCCGCCCCAGCCCACCACTGCCCCAGCACCTCCCCACCATGCCCTTTGCTCAGAGCTTAATTCCCTTTCTCCTCAGCACCCAACGTAAGCAGAAAAACCTAACAAAGATTAGCTCGACATCGATTCACGTTGAGGATGGAAATTCTCATTAGCTGCTCTTTGAAGTCTCCAGCCTGGGAGCCCGTTAACGAAGACAAAAGTAATTGCAGTGGCTGCCACGCTGCTCCTGGCCTTCAGCAAAAAGCTTCCCCCGGGCCGGCACGTTCAGGCTCAGGATCGAGTTCTTCTTCTGCCGAAAGCTTTCCCTCTGCCTGAAATTGTATTTAGCTATTAATTTTCCCGGTAATGTTATTTTTCTGTCGTTTCTGGTGAAGAGGTGAAATGGAAAAACCCAGCCAATCTCATAGGGCTGCAAAAAGGAGATCTTCCCAGGGGCTGTGTGAAGAAGACAAGATTTTATTAAAGACAGAGAGCTGAATTATTACAGATTTATCTTCTTTATTGCCCTAACAAAATAGAAAAGAAAGCCGGGCTGTAAGTCACTGTCAAAGAAAACAAATACGGCCCCAAAAACAGTGTGAAAAAACAAACCTCCTGGCTGCATCCTCTTCAACTTCTCCCATTTCTCCCCCTGAAAGCAAGACCTTCGCAGTAGATTGGCTTTTGCACGGCATAAACAAACTGCAATACTCTTCCAAAAAGTGCTCCCAAACCACTCTGCTCAGCTGGGCTTCCCATAAGCAAAACCTCCTGTTAATGTGGCTGGATTTACAGCATCTTCTGCTGCTCCTCCAGCCCCATGTGGGGATGGAGGGATGAGGAAGGACCCTGAAGATCTGATTTTGCCCCTTTTTCCCACTTTCTCATTTTTCAACGCTATGTCTTTTGGAGAACAGGAAAAAGTTGTGCATGAGGTTCATAACTGCAAGGTTCTGCACCCTTTGCCAAGCCTGAGCATTTATTTTCAGCATGCAAACCAGCACATTTGCTGTGTTTAAATACAGAAATACTGAAATTTTTAACTACAGAAAATGCATTAGTTTGTATTGCTGAAAAAAAATCTTAAATACAGAAAATGCACTGGTTTGCATTGCTGAAAAATAAACGTGCAGGCCTGGAACAAAGAGCTTGGCGCGTTTCAGGGGGGAATATTTGCACCTGATGCATTTGTAGGAGGCAAATGAGCTGTGCTGGGGTGGGGAGGCACCCACCCGCCACATACCTGTGCTGGGAGACAGCAAGATAACCTCTGCCACTTGGGTTGACGCATTATTTTTTTCCTTGGAAATGTGCTTCATTTGTACATGCACAATCTCTTCATTCTGCATCTCCCTACAGGGTATTTTGGGCTGGCAAGTGAAGAGGGAAGCTCAGCCACAGCCCCACAAGGTGTTTGAAGGGCTTCTGGGTCTTTTCTTCCCAAATCATAGGTTTTCTCATTGCCATTTCTAAGGTCCTATTGCTCCCAGCACTGGAAACCTGCTTTTCACTTTTTAATTTTTTAATTTCTGTCTACTGAAGTGGAGGCAGGAGGAGGAGGGAGCAGCTTTGCTGTATGTCACCCTGCTCCCCATCCCACACAGATCGCAGCCCCAAATCCCAGCACCACTATTTCCTCCAGCTCCAAAAATTCCTTTTGCAACCTGGCATTTTTCCCCAAATCCATTGAAAAAATTGACAAACGTAGCCACGGCTGCATTCCGCTATTTTTCAACTCAAAATGCCTCATGGTCTTGGATCTGGGATGGCTCAGCATGGCTCTTCAGGGTGGTGAAGGGAGGTTTGGTTCTTTACCCCCTGGAAATGAGAATCACAGATAATTTGGAGCTCTTTCCCAGCGACACCAGCACTGCAAGAGGCAATTTGCTCCCAGGTTTAGCACGAGCAGCTGCTTGGCTGGCTGGAGGGATATCCAGCCAAGCCAGAAGAGCATTAAAATCAATGTTCGAAAAAATCCCAAACATGAAGAAATAGTACATGCCCATTTATTTTTAAAATGTAATAAAAAGTTATTTTAAATGCAGGAAGATTAATAAGGCTCTAATTCAGCAAAGTACTTACAGATGTGCTGGACTCTGAGTAAGTACTTCAGCGCTTTTATGAATCGGGGCTAAGGGACCAGGCTAAAAATATAGAGAAAGTATTGAAAGACATACATAGCTCTTGTATCTTACCTGTGGCTTACACTACACATGAAACTCATGGTACATGGGATGGGCACATAAATAGGGATAAATCTTTTCATTCCCAGCTCTATACTATTGCTGTTAATAAAAAGGTTTCCAGGAGCAGGATCAGGTTTATGTCCAGCCATTAGTGCAGATGGTTGGGGCTGGGAAAGTTGATCTCCGGGGTAGCAGCAGCCTAGCTTTGGTGCTCCAGGGTGGGGAATAAACCCCAGGAAAGAAGAAAAACTCCAGCTCCAAGGTAAGGATTATCCAGGTGTCGCCTGGGTGGTTGCAAACCTCTCAAGCTGGAAAGTTCCAGGCTCACAGGTAACAGAGTCTCTCGAGCAGCCAGCAAGTGGAAACAGCAGAAGTAAGAGCTGTAGAGGTTTTAACATCAGGCTTGATAAATATACTACAGAAAAAATATTATGTGAATGCTCATAATGGCACAGTACTGAGTTTAGCATATTTTGGGGACCCTTTCAGTCCTACTTTTCAGGGGTTCAGTGCCTAACTTGATAGATTTGCTTTTCTCTACAACATTTGGGAAGCTATGTGCTTCGAACCTGCTATTGTCTTAATTTTCCACCATGCCATGTAATGTTCTTGATTCACAGTAACACCTAAAACTTAGAAAGGTGAATTACATTAAAAAATAAATGGAAGAGCTAAAAGGATAAAATACTTTTAAGTATCATGGCAGCAGCTTAAAGATAGGTTACAGGCTCCAGCTTAACATGTAACACTACTTCGTAAGACACTAGCGGATTTTTTAAAAGCAGACAATACAAGTAACAGAGTGAGGAGGGCTATTAGGAACAAGAAAGATAGCCATCAAAAAGCTACATTTAAAACCACAATAAGGCAAGTGAGAAAGAAACTGCAGAACAATTTGCCTGAGGCATAAAAATGCAGGTAAAAACATAGCAGAGACAGAAAGTCTACCAGGGACTCACTGAAGCCAACAAGCAGTGGAAGTGTGAAAGAAGTCTTGGGTGAAATAAAACCCTAGAGGGTTGGGTAAATGAGCCCCCCAGGTGTCTGCGCTGGGAGACGGGGCTGGAGACTCCACAGCCAAAGTCTCTTCATCTGGAATGGGTTTGACAAGCATCTAAAATACAAGTGTCACCAACACAGATTTTGGAATAAATGGGTCAATTGAGAGAGGAGCAAATTGCCAGGGTGACATGTCACTGGCCCAAGACTTGTAAAGAGATTCAAATATAATTACATGAATAATTAACAGTATTTGTCCACAGCAGATAAGAAATAGCAAACTTGACACTGGTTTCTGAAGAGGCAAGTTAAAGAGCTGTGGTCCAATTGGTCTGACCTGCGCTAGGCAAATGACCAGAAAATACAATCAAGTGTAGGTAAATAGGGATATGTAGGGATGCATTTGGCAGATGTGATACACCATGGAAAGGGCAGTGGGGGGCTTTTGCAGAAAGACATCAAAGTTATAACACATTCACATCCTTTGAAGCAATGAACATGATGGAGAAGGTGACCAAATGTGTATCACACACCTAGGCTTCATGAACGCTTTGCCATCGTAAAGGCTGTCAAAGCAATAAAAGTAGCATGAGATACAGAAAGGTCTCCATGGATTAGCAGCTGATTACAAGAGGAACCAAAGGATAGAAACAGGTTCTCATTTTCACAGTGGGGAGAGGCTGTTGCTGGGATTTTGTGGTATTGTGGGGCCCTGGCCAGGCAGCTGACTTCTAATGGAAAAGTTTGCTGAGAAGACAAAAATTTTAAGCTGACCGCAAAAAGTCGTAGAAGGACCCAGCAAGAAAACGTCCAAGTACATAAGAGAAGATGACCTTAGCCATAGCGGTCTAATGACTGGCTCTAATTGAGCCATTATCATTCAAGAAAGACATCCTGAGGTTTTACAGTCACTATAGGTCCTCCTCTTGGAAGATCAGCTCAGAGATGAACCTAAGTCTAAAATGCAGAATCTGCCACAAAGCTTCTTTATGTCTTTTCCAGTGACATGGGTTATTCTGGGTGGATGGTCTGTATCCCTTTCCCTATGGGGCAGAGCCAGTGCTGTGCCCTGTGCCCCATAGTTCACGCATCTTCCCTGGAGCACCAGCACTGTGCACTTTATTCGCAACATCTTTCCTGAAGGGCTCGTCATAGCTACGGGGGAATAAACATCTTTTGTATGTGTCTGCCAAAATCAGAAGCACTGACAACCCGAATCTCAGCATTGCCTTTCTTGCCACTTCCCCTGGAGGATCTGGATCCATCTGCAGCTCCAACCCCTACCGCGGATCTGCAGCCCAGAGCCAAGTCCCCTCTCAAATCCCCACATCCCTCTTTGCAGGATGCTCTCTCCTGCCTCAGTTGCTCATCTGGGGATGGACTTTCTCTCTCCAAGATGTTGCGCCTTTTTCCTTTTAAATTTTGCCCCCATTTGAAAGTTAGCACTAACACAGTAGTAGGAGGTAGAGGATGGGGACAGTTTCCCTATAATGTACTTATATCTAATTTAGGGGAAATTCTGCTACTCTGACCTTCATCCCAGCAGGCAAAATTGGGGAGGCTGGTTCCCTGGACTCGGACCACATTATCCTACTATGGGAAAAATCCCTGGCAATGATGTTCCCCATCCCCCAGGAGAGCAGCTTCGAGAGCAGATGGCTGGGTCCCCATCCACAAAGAGGTACTCAGCCAGCCCATAAATCAACCAGACTTCTCCCATCGAACACAATGGAAACACCCAAATCACTGCAGGACATCAGGTAGGAGCAGAGCCTTGCTTTTCAAGTGCTGAAGCTCTGGTAAAGCTTGGCTGCACGGTCTCGGCCTGGCTCTGGTTTACCTTACACCAGCTTGTGTATGAAAGGCTCCTGTTGGGACGGCTTGTCAGCTAATTGCACTGATCCCTGCATGTGCTGAAAGCCTCATCTAGCTGCTGGTATTACACCACCATTTTTTATTAACCAAAGAATCTGCTTTTCAGGGGATGCTCGAGGAGTGCCGGGATGATGGGAGCTCTACTGTGTCAGCACCGTGAACCTCAGACCCAGAACTTTCCTCAACTTGTAGGCACCAACGTATTTCACACACCAGCAAAGCATGAACACCCACAAAGTCACTTAAAATCAAACATAATTTTCACATATTTCCACTACAGAGAATGAAATGCTTTTTAGAAATTATTGCATGTTAGAAACAGGAGATGGTCCCCGGGCTCCCATTCAGCCAGCGGGTTACAGAAACACCCTCCCCATCTCCTGTGTGATCCAGCCCGTGCTGTTCCCAAGCAGGATTCAGCTCTGCAGCCAAAAGCACCGAGCCAGCGGGGGCCCATCGGCTTGTCTCCCCAATCTCCTCAGCATTGCCTTTTGCAATCTTTACAGCACTGATACATGCATATGATTCTAGAAGAGGACAAACCCACCATTTTTCTAAGGACTGTAAGATCTGCGGTTAATAACTACTTGGGAGTTCAGACTTCACCAGCAGTCAGACCTAGCAATTAATCAGTTTGCTCCTCTGGATCTTGTTAGGGTAAAGAGGTGCCAGGTCATATCTGAATATGGTAAAAGTAGCATTTGGCCTTCAAAGTATATACATCAGTAAAGCCTTTTAACTACCTCCTAGCATTTGACATTCTTTTCATTACTATAATTTACTAAGTGCATTGCCAGGTGCTCCTGGCAGGCTTCCAGGATGCCTTCAGCTAGCCGATGGATAAACTCAGAAAAAAAAAAAAAAAGGCTGTTGTTGCCCCTGAAACCTTGAAATCTAAGCGGGGGGGGGGGGGGGGGGGAAGAAAAAACCCTAAACAACAAACACCCCATTAAAAAAAAAAAAAAAAGACCACCAGCCAGGCGCAGATGTCAGAAAGATGTAGCAAAAGGAACAACATCCTGCGACATTCTATTAAGTAGACATGCTCCTGAAACCCTGAGCACTGCCTTCCTCCTGGTCATGGGAGCTTTTGCTGTATGAATGGTTATAGATGGTCACTCCTCCTACACCTGATCGGTGTGGGTAATTAGTAAGTCGTTAGCTTTGTAAGCTGAAAGGCTTGCTAACGTCAGGATGGGCTGAGATGCTGGTCAGGTTGTCATTATTATGGGCTCTTTAGCAGATGGAAAGCTGAAACTATATTTCGCAGCAATAAGTTAATGGCTGTGAAATGCAATTCTGGTAGGTCCCCAACTGCTATGGGCTTTTGCTGGAATTGTCAGGAGATGAAGATGCCTTGCACCTCATCAGATAATGTCTTTCCTTAACAAGGAGCCTAGTTATCTTGAAAGAGGTTGAGAGCTCCTCGTCTTTCGGACAGGGAAAAAGCACAGTTATGTGTTGCTGAGATTTACTAGTCATGTTAAATTAGGGAAGATTTTGTATGGAAACACTAGAAGAAGCTATGAAAAGATTGTGAGACAGTCTTTGGTACAAAAAGATCACACACATACCTGCTGTTGCCATTAAGAAACAGAAGATGAATGAAAAAAGCCTTTGAGCTGAAAGAAAACCAACATGAATTCATTGCTAAGTGTTAGCAATCATGTATATAGCATACATCCAACTACAGCAACAGAAAATACGTTATTGAAGGAACAGAAAGGAATAGAAAGAATGGGAAACCTTTTGCTAATAAAAATCGCCATCTGCCTTCTAGAATGAAGGACTCCTCGATTCAGAAGTTTTAGTCAAATCAAAGCATCCAGGAAAGCAAAAGCAACCTTATAAATCCACATCTGGATAGTAAGGAGCCGTACAGCTGGTGGTGAAATCTCATTGACTTAATAGGTAAAGGATAGGGTCTTGTAACTCTGGTGCTCCAAAGGGTGAAAGCAATGCAAGGTGGCCCTGCGGCCACATTTACATCCCCTGCCAAGCTGATTATACGACAAACATCCCAAACCTGCTCTGAGAAAAAGACACACATTGCATTTTCTTCTCTGTGGGCTGTTAAACGCACTGATTTCAAGGCACGTGATGAAGCCAATGGTAGGAACACGCTGAGATCTTTACGAGGAAGGACAGGCCGTGACAGCCCAATGTGAGAGCGGGGAGTTATGTAGTGTTTTGTTAACCTGATTTTTGGGAGCAGATGGGCACAGAGCCATAGGAAGCCTCCTCCTTTAAGAACTAGCCCAACTTGCAACTCATTAGCAAGGCCCTACACAGCTAAACCCTCTGCTTGTCCCATCTGCAGCAGCCAAAACCTTGGAGACCTGCAAACCCACCACCTGGGAGCCCCAAGCCCATGCTTATAAATCTTTACATTTGAGACGCACAGGCGATCAATAATTTCAGGATGCAAATGGAGCATATGGAGACTATAGCAAGGAAAACAAAGGTAGAAGCCATGGGCCATTTCCATGATCACAAAGAGAAAGAGTTTCTAATTATGCAAAGGTCATTGACTCAGTATAGTGCTACATTTAAATATTTTAGTGTGTCTTTGCCTGGATCCTCCCAGAAATGTTTGTGTGCGTGTGGGTAAATGCTCCTCTGTGTTTTTGGTCAGATAAGGCAACACAGAAAAAGTGCAGATGTCTCTGTTTCATGCCACGTGAGAACTTTAAAGCAGACACAAGCATCTTAGAGGCTTTGGGTTTCTTTTTTCCCCCCTGTAGTTATTTATTCATGCTTTGACTCCTGGTTATTTCATGCAGTTTCCAGCATGAAGTCGTGATAAACATTTCTACCTCCCAAAATTCAGATCAGCTTTGTGCAGCACTGTGTGCAGCACTGATGGATGCAGCGACAGCAGCTCAGTGCTGCAGGGTGTCACCTCCACCCCAGCCACCCCATCACCTCCCTTGGGCCCATGGGACATGGCGGGCATGGTGAGGGCAAAGGAGACAAAGTCTGACGGGTTTTTTCCCCTCCTCCTCTTTACAAATGTGTAACAGTGAGAAGGCACATTGTCCACAGGTCCGTGGGAAGCACAAAGCGATGGCTGTGCTGACCTCCTTATAAAAATTCAAGGCTGCCCTCATTTCTCCTGGAGGTTTTGGTGGTTTGCACACACGTATCTTTGTTGTCCCCCCTCAGCCCCAGCGCTGGCCCGTCCAAAAGCCTCCAGTGCCAGCCCAGACCTACTGCCCACACAGAAACCAGGAAATTCTGACATACACAGTCAAAACTTTGACAATTAAGGACAAATTTTGAAAATTTCTTATTGGAGAAAATCCCTGCTTTTATTTCCAAGGATGCTGCCAGTTCAATTCAGTGAAGCTCAGTTGCTAGTGCTGACAATTCGACTTTTCCCAAACTCAAGCCCTAGAAGCGTCTCTGGCCGGTTCCTCCTTGCTGCAAGCACAGGGAAGGGTGGGATGCTGGATTTACCAGGAAACTAGTTTACCTGTATAATTTGGAGATTTTAATTTAAATATATTCTCCACAGCCACTGAGGTCCCTGGCTGGAGTCTGAGATTTTTTAAAAGAATTAGTGCTGTGGGAGCCTTCATCAAGATGCCCCCCCAAGAGGTTTTGACCTGGTTACATGTTGAGTACTTTGCCCTCTTAAACCTACTGCTTCAAATCTCTTTCGCTTTTCTATTTCCAGCCCTATTATTTTTTTTTCTCTCTCCTTTCAAGCATTTAAATGCTGAGGTCAATACAGGTGTAAACAAATTTTTAAAGAGCTCTTAATTTAACAGCCTGAGGGCTTATATTGTACTTTTTTAGGAGGATCGGTGCCCTCAGTCATGCAGGGGAATCCATCCTCATGGGGAAGCCTGGGCTCAGCAGCTGGGATGTGAATGAATGGTCCTCGCCTCTTCCTACTGCCCAGCAGCATTTTTGGATTGATGCAGGGTCGTTCTACTCTGCTCATCTCTGAAAATTTGTGATTTAAGTGATATTTGGGAGTGAAGAGTTATGCTGTTGGTAAATACAGGGGGTGTGTTGGGTTTCTTCCCTTAGCCACAAGCAGGATTAAGGCCAAAGAGCTCCTTCCTGCCAAAAACAGGGAGAATAATCCTGTCATAAGCTATTAATATGGAGCTGCATTGGCACTTGGCAGCAAACCACCAAACCCACAAAGTTGTGTTTAATTTGCTGTTAGAGGACAGACTGAGTCTTCTTCACTCAATTATAACAAGAAGATATTTCAGCACCGAACCCTGGAAAAACGCCACTGCTCAGCTCTTAATGTCCCCACATCCGCATCCCAGGGTCACCAGCATTGCCCATCCACTGCTACTCGAAAGGAAATTTCAGGAACTCCTGTTTGTCAAGATGGCCCATGTGCAATAACTCAGGGGGGTTGCCCCACACGCCAGGGCTGCTGTGGGAAGCAAAAGGTGCTTTGCCCCCCACCTCCACCCCACCAGCCCTGAAAGCCAGCCTGAGTCCTGGCACCCATCTCACTTTGGCCGCACGCGCATGACAGAGTAGCAAGAACAAGCAGAAACAACCCCATGTTTCCCCCAGAAAAAGGGCCAGGTTGGATTTTTGACTCCCCCCAGGGTTTCTTCGCCCCCCTCCCACCCCAGCCTGCAGGTTCCCATGTAAGCTGGGCTCCCCGCTGGTGCTGGGCTTTGCCTGGTGCCTTCCTGCCTTCCCCAGCTCCCCACCGGACGCAAAGCCTTCCCTCGTCATCCAGGATGTCGTTTTCTATTTTTACTCAAATCTCTTTAACTTCTTGACATTTTTAAAGCAGCAGCCTGAAGGAAATAGATTATCCCGCCGGTGGTACTGCGTGGCTCCAGTCCTTGGTTAAGAAGATAAAACTTCTTGTTCTCAGGGTTCATCACATTCCTGAATTGGCTGCAACTCCTAACTCACAAAACAGGGAATACAATGCCCATAAGCTTTTGTTCCATAAAATCTTATGATTAGTCATTGTATCCTTCATGTAGATGGGGAACAAGAAAATAATATCTCCCATTTTAATATATACAGCCTGGGAGACAGCTCTAGCCTTTTATCTCAGCTCGTTGAGTATCACTTGGCTTGCTCAAGTCCCATGAGAGTTAGGAAACTGGTTAGCCACCCTGATAGACAGCTTCTGTTGTGTGGTGACATGAAAAACAGGATGCAAGGATGCACTGAGGTCTTTTACAAACTGCAGTGACTGAAGTAGGGACTGCAAAACTTTTTTTTTTATTTTTGTATACTGGATCTGCCTGTCGGGCTGCACAGCCTCACCATGCACAAGCAAATAATACCAAATAAATGTTGGTATTAATTTTGTCCTACACTCACTATGCAGAATATGAGCTTGATATTTCCTTCTTTTTGTTCTGCCACTGCATTTTTTTTTTTCCCTGTTTCAAACAAAATTGCTGTTAGGTCCCACTTTTCCTTTGTTTCCAGCACACAGAGATGTGCAGAACAATCACTGCCTTAGGAGTATTTCAAGGCAGCAAGAGGAGAAACTCCAGAGCAGCTCTGGGGAGAACGCTCCCACGTTCCTGAGATTCCTCTTCCAACGCTCCACAGACAGACTCACAGTTTTATTTGCAAAAACTGGGAAAGCTTCCAAATCCCAGCCTGTAAAGCCTTCCATACACACACACGCAAAAAAACGCAAAAGAAAAACCAAACAAAAAAAACCCCACACCAAAAATACCCCCAAAACTACCACCAAAAAAACTCCAGGAAAATCACATTTTCCCCTGCTGTGGAGCAAGAGACCCTTGCAAGCAGCGAAGCCCCTGCAGATATGCCCCCGTGGAGCCCAGCGTACTGCGAGCATCCACAGCCAATGCACCACTTCCCAGCAAGTGTGCAGGGACCAAGATTTCAATTTGCAAGCCCAGCTCTGGGTTCTGTCTCCACGGATAATGTGCTCTTCATCTGCAGGAAAATTCAAGATGGGAATAAACAGCACTTGCTGGGAGCCCTGGCTTAACAGGGTCCCTTGGCTGAGCTCTTGCACTGATTATTCTTGTGTTGGTGCCGCCAATGCAGAGCAGCAGCTGAATTCCATGTACCTGGATGACAGACTCTTGCATTTGCCCTCATTTTCACAGCAAGCTGGGAAAAAAAGAGAGAAAAAGGGGTGTTTCTGCTTGGCAAGGGTAGGACGCATGTAACCCCTCACACCTGCAGCCAAGCCAACGTGGGCAAGCATGTCCCTGCAAGGTCTGATGCCTTGATGTCAACACTTGGACTGATGTGAGCAGCGGTGGAGGAACCCCTGCTAGGGGCATGATTTCATGCCGTAGGCTCAGGGCTTTGTAGCAGAGATATGACTTTTGCTCCTTCATGTTTTATTATCCTGCTGGAGCTCAGAAAAATCATTGACCTTGAAAGCAGAGTTACCCTTCTCTCCAGGTACTCCACTTTGTCTTGGTCAGTTACCGTTAGTGACACCAACAGAAAAGAAATAAAAAGCTGAACCAATGGCTATTACATTGTTTTAACCTAATT
Organism: Falco biarmicus; assembly: GCF_023638135.1. Taxonomy (NCBI): domain Eukaryota; kingdom Metazoa; phylum Chordata; class Aves; order Falconiformes; family Falconidae; genus Falco; species Falco biarmicus. The sequence goes on along the minus strand of NC_079294.1, from coordinate 39,556,916 downwards.
TCGCACATCCTGGGCACTCGTTCTGCTGGCCAGGGAGACGGGTGCACTCTATCTTTCCAGATCTGATCTACTCCAACTCACTGTAGCCTTTCCTGGAGCCACACACTCTCAGACCCAGAGGTGACAACTCCCCAACCAAAGTAAGGCAGACAGGTGGCACCAATGGATGACCTGTCTTTGAAAGACTGGGTGGTCACAGAGGAGCTGGGTGAGGGCCAGAGTCATCCGGGTCTGCCTGTCGGGCTGCACAGCCTCACCGTGCACAAACAATTAGTGTTCATGCAGAGACGTCTGACAGATCCTGGTTTGCAAATACTGAAGTGTTGACACTTCACACCAAGGTGCGTCTTGTGTTATTGGCAAAGGTGAGATGCAGGTTTCCCTGGTAGACCTTCCCACTGCTCTAACTCAGAAACGGCCCAGCGCTGATGTCCATGCTCACATCTGCAATGGAGCACATTCATTTCATTGTCGATACAGCTACAGCCTGCTTGCAGATAATCTAAGTCAGCAATGGAAAAGGTGGACAGGCCTGGCAGAGGTGAGCTGGGTGAAGCTGGACTCAGTGGGGCATGGGAAAGGCCAGTGTCCAGACTTGGCTCTGGCAGCACCAACACCTGACATATCTCAGGTCTAAATGCAGGTATTGTTAGAGGACCCTATGAGCAACCCAGATCCACAACACAGTCAGGAAGCAAGATGAAAAAAATCCATTTTCCTACCCTCTGTCTCTTCCCCAGCCCTCTCCACGCCCAAAAGTTTGTTGTGTCTGGAGCTGGTACCCATGCACCATCCTGCTAAGAACTGAAATGCTCCCATCACCTCTTAGTTATAATCTTCATTGTTTGGATGCAGACTGTGTAGAAAGGCTGAAGGCAGGTGCTTAAAGGTCCCCCAGCCACCGACGTGCCTGTCTCCTATGGGAAAACCTCAGTGCCTTTGAAAGCCTCCCCTCCTGGGTGCACACTTTGGTTTTGCTTTGAATTTGAGCTGTCTGACGAACAGCGCACTGGGTGCCCCCCCCCTTCAGAGCAAAATCCATGCCGTTGCACTTGCACGTTGCAGCCAAGCCTGCTGAAGATGTTATCAGGAAAGGGAATTATTTGCTACTGGAGAATGTACTTGTGCCTCACAGCTATTTGGCTGCACAAATATGTGCAGTGTTGCTGATAACTCACCAAGGGAAGTCTGGAAAATGGATCTGCAGCAAGATAATTCTGCTTGTAGACTCTTATTTTATGTATTTCTGTTTCCTTCCTTCTTCTCCATCCCCCACATTTTCCATTTACATCTAAATGGGATCTTTGTTTTTTCTGAGTCAATATTTAGTCACTTGTTTCTTGTTCAAGCCTCTCAGCTCAGTTTCTCAGAGCAGAGGCATTTCCAGGAAAGAGTCAGGTCCCAGCGAGAGGTGGATCTGGTGCTGCACAGCTCCTCCAGGTATTCACAGTGCACACTGGGAATGACCTTTACATATGTATTTGTAATTGAGTGATGCAAACTTTCTTATTGCAAGCATCCAGAAATAAATACCACATCCTATATACCAATATCCGTGCCATTTGGTATGACAAAAATCCAGGATTGGGTCCACTCTAGAGGTGGTTTCCATCAATGTCACTGGCAAACTGAAAGTTCCCATAACTTTAGATAAAGAGACACTTCCCAAAGACCCTTCTCAAACAAGGATGTATTTCCAACTAATTGTTTTAGAGCCTCTGTCTTGCAGAGACTTGCATTAACTTTAGGAACAGACAAGGAAACCTGTCCGTTAATGGATTGATTTCCACTGAGGTATCAGTCACTCTTTGTTCAGCTATTGTCAGAGCAGCCGATGGTGCTTAGCTGATTTACAAAGCTCCAGCACTCATGGTCATTGCTTTTTCTTGCTTTTTGCACCAAAGCTGTAAGTATATATATGTTTGCTTCTAGGCTTGCCTATATGCAAAAGTATTATGGTCTTACCTGCAAGCTGAGTTACACCAGCCAGACCACAATGTTTGCCACTATTCCAATACAAGACCCTGTTAAGTCTTATGCTCTAAACTAGATTTAATTTATGTTTGTAAACGAGCATTTACATTAAGCAGAAAAAAAAGAAAAAAAAAGATCTGCTTAAGCTTACATGAAGCATGGGCACAGACCTACACTGAAATAAATACAAGTTGGGTTACAACCTATAAACACTGTAGTTTTTCTAACCAGAGACCCAATCATAGTTTTTCAGTTCCATCATGTGGAGAAGCCTGTAGGCTGAGACCTCAGACTGAATTCACACAAGTGCATGGACTTTCGGGGTTTGTTTTGTTTGCTGCAATGCTGTTCTGCCTTTGCTCAAGTCAGCTGGAGATGGCACTTGGCTGTATGGCAGGAACCGACTTCTTGGGGAGTAGCAATGGCTGAAAACCCAGGGATGCAGAGTTGGGTGCAGATCCTGGGTGAAGACAAGAAGGTTTCAGCCACCATCTTATTGCCTTGCCTGCATTGCTTGGCAGAAGTGTTCTCACCTTATGAACTGCCAGGAAAGATAGAAATACTGGAATGGCTATGCAGAAAAATAGATTCATCTTTGGTGTGAGAACAGCAAGAGTTGTCTAGGCCACAGATGGTCCCAAATTAGCAGCCCACACAACCACCAGGGTGGAGGTAGGCTTCTCTGTGACCAGAAAAAAGCAGGGGAGAGCTTGTGGGGAGAAAGGGGGAGGAAGTGCTGCCAGACACACACAAAAAGCCGTTAGGTACAGGCTGTGTGTGATGGTGGCCAAGTTGCTCAGGAGGATTTGGGAGTTTTTAGAATCAGAGAATTGTTTGGATTGGGAGGGACCTTTAAAGGTCGTCTACTTCCAACCCACCTGCCATGGCTGGCCTTACTGAACTTGATGAGATTCACATGGGCCCACTCCTCAAGCCTGTCAAGGTCAGGCTGAATAGCATCCCTCCCCTGAAGTGTATCAACTGCATCGCTCAGCTTGGTGCCATCTGCAAATCTGCTGAGGGTGCACTGAAACCCATCGTCTATGTCACTCATAAAGATATTGAACAACACTGGTCCCAGTACAGTCCCTTGAGGGACACCACCAAATGGTCTCCATTTCAACATGGAGCTGTTGACTGCAACACTTTGCATGCAGTCATCCAGCTAATTCCTTCTCCCAGGGAACAGCCAAATTTGTTGTGGTAGATGACTGTTGGAGGCAAGATGTGAGCAAACAGGACGGACCCATGTCCTGAGGCCTCTTGCTTAAACAGCTGGTGGAAAGGGGACTTCTCAGATGTGTTCTGCACCAGCATGCTAGCCCCCTCCCCAGCCAGTCCAGGGAGGGGAAGGGGCACAGAGGCACAGACACCCACCCCCTGCCTGGCTCCCCTTCTGCAGGCCCCTTCTCCGATGGCCAATGCCATTGGCAAGCAAAGATTAATTCCGTTTCCACATATGACTCCTGGGCCTTCTTGCGTGCCATCTGGAGATACTTCACCAGTTCTTCCCAGTTTCCACTGGCACTGGCAGCTTGAACAACTTCCATGTATGAGGAAGGATCATCTGCTTTAACATACAAGTCGATTCCTTTACCATCCCCTTCTGAAGCTGTGCTTCAGAAGCAATGCCGCCTTCTCCCTCTTTTCAGCACGGCCACCTTTCCGTGGGCCATCAGCATTTTTCAAAGTGAAATACATCCCTACGCCCTCTTCCCATGGGGAGATTTATAGCAGACCAGAGTGAGATCACGCATTTCCTTCAGCTGAGCGCTCCCAAGCATACACACACAGCTTTATAGACACATATCTAATTCTGACCAAAAGTAACTTGAATCCAAGTGATGCAATTTAAAAACATTAGGTTGGCACTTGGCTCCAAACCCCTTCTGCCTCCTCAGCCATTGACCACAGCAGGATGATTTTGCAGCCAGGCTCAGTGTAATTCTTCTGCCTGCTGTCTTGAAATCACGCAGAGATTGAATTATATAACAATACTGTTTAAGCACTAGCAAAATGCACAATTTGATTAATCTCAGCAACGCGCCGACTCCGAGATCTAAAAAGACAGCCATGTGCATTTTAACGAAGTTAAAGCCCAAAGCTTTTCATTTCACCCTAATGGATAGCAAAGGTCATTCTCCATTTGATAAATGACGACAGCACTGCTGCATTTGTCTTCTGGCTGGCGGTGCTGGATTCCTCTGAAGTTCGTGTTAATGAGATTCCTCCTACCACAGAAATTAAATCCTCCAGTGAGGCACTGGCACTGGATTTATCGTGAAGATACCTGTTCTGCATGCACACAACAGAATAAATGCAGCTTCCTATCCTGCTGGCAAGCTGCCCACAGCAGCCACGTCCTGGTGGAATGACATTGTCCATCACATAAATCCCAAGCAGTGGGAACTGACTTCGCAACTAGACATACTTCCCCCCATGACTCAGTTGAGCAACATTTTTCAGAAGGAACAAGTATCAGCAAAGAATTAAAGGGTAGATTCTATATTTTCCCCTTAGGAAAAATGCCTAAAAAAAAGCTATCACCCTGAATCCTGGAGGGATGGTATTTATTTTGCTTGCAAAACCACTCAGCAACAACCAGAAGCCACGGAGTTCCCGAGCTGGACTGTAAATCAGCAGAGATGCATGCATGTGCTTAACACTGTTCTTGTGTCTTACACCATGAGAGATGGATGAATTAAAGCTGTAGGAGGTGTAGGACCTCTCCTTCAAGACTGGGATAGGAGCCATGAGGGAAGAATGAGACCAGACAGCAGCACAGAGAGTGAGATCCTTCTGCAGAGGAGAAGGCCATGGTAGGAAGCTCAGGGAGCCGGCACAGGTGCTGTAAAAGCCTCAGAAGAGCAAGCACTGTGTGACAGCCCACCTCCTTCTCCTCCTGCTGCTCAAGGAGCACAGCAGACCATCAGGGAAGCAGTAGGAGGAAAATCTCAGGAGGCAATATCTCCAGAGAAGAAATCCTAGCTGGAGCATCAGCTGCCAAACTGGGCATGACCAGTTTGGTTCCTTGTCCCAGCTCTTTACCCTAACACCATGGGTTTTGAGGGCTGTTCCAGCAAGGAGGCAGACTTCCCCAAAAACATGCTGAGTCCTCACAAGCATGCACAGATCCCTGATTGCTTGGGCACTCAAACATGCACATACCTAACCTCTTCTTTGAGATGGAGGCATCCACCTGTAGTTTGGCTCTGGAGACCTTTTTCCAGTTGCCTCCTCCTGCAAAGGCAGGACAGTCATTAGCACTGATGAGTGACTCGAAGTGATTAGGAATGCTTCAAACACAGGGGGTTGTCCTTAAATTATACAGCCCATTAACAATCCCAAATTAAAACAAGACTATTAGCAGGAGATCTGAGGGAGTAGGTGGCTTCGATTTTTGCAAGAATGACACATAACTGAATACCAGACATTTAATATACAAATAATAGTCCTTCCAATCCAGTCTTACCAACTGCAGTTGTTCAGGTATAACCAAGCCCCCCAAAACCTTGAGACTGACACTGGAAAAAAATCAGCAGATTACAGATAGCACTCCCTTTCTTTAATTTGGCATTGGGGTTTTGAGTTTTCATATTTTGAAACTGCTCAGTACCCACAAAAAAAAACCCCTTTACCTTTAAATAACCCATGCAGGGCAGTTTTGCATGTAGCGGCAGAACTGCGTTAGGTAAGAAGCTCTGGGCAACCTGTTGCCCAGGCACCCAAAAAGCTTTTTATGTTTTAATGTATCAGATAACACCTGTGTTATTCTTCCCAATCAGGACAGCTCACGGGCAGTGAGAGGTGCCAAGGAGTTACCCAGCTGCTGGACAAGCAACACATCTCATGCGTGCCCATCATCTCTGGGGGCAGTCCCTTGCAGCATAGGACTTACATGAGACAGGCATGACACAACCAGCACGTGCAAGTCACCTAGTAGCAGGAATGGTTTTAAAATGGCTCACCTGTGGCTATCATCTTATCCTGCTTTCTTTGCATCTGTTTTTCCCCCATCTGCATCACCACCAGCCTATTTCTAAGCCCTTTGTGCAGAGAGAGGACCACAACAAAGGCCTTGCACTGCCTTGAATGATCACACACTTCTGCAAAACCCCATGACTTCAAAGCCTGAAGCATCCCTGTATGACGACCAACACAGGGCTGAGCATTACCCCAGGGGACCAAACAAACCCCTCAGTTCCAAAATCAAAGGGCAACAGCTGTGCTCAGAGCTGGCACATGATAAGCCCAGCTGACACATGACCACCAAGCCCTTCCCATGCCGGGCAGCAGACTGGGGCACACAACGGCTTCTTTCATTCTGACCCCCAAAAGCCATCTCCTTTTGGGCAGCCCTCTCAGTCCGTGTGACTTTACTGCTGGTCTTTGCCTCCAGAAAGGCAAAGAAAACACCATAGTAAAGTTTAAAGAGCTGCCAGCACCCAAAATTCCTACTTATTAGACATAATCATAATCCTATAATGACAACATAGTACATTATAATTTGCAAGGTGGGGAGGGCATTCTTGACATAAATTGCTTGCCTCTCTGATTCACCAACCTGAGTGCAATTACGGCACATCCGTTATGTGGTACGGATACTTCATGTGCGAGTCTGAAAAGCGTAGGGCTTCACAGGAGTTCCATTACCCTTGCCCACAGTGCAGGGCACTGGGGAAATCAGGCTACCCTCACCCACAGGGGAGATCTCAGCACCCACTGGACTCAGCCCATCGTGATCGAGATCATTATTTGCAGCCCAGAACCACAAAACATCCCACTCATGGGTCAGGACTTACCTCTTGAAGCCATTGTACAAATAAAAGGAGGCAGAAACATGGTGCTTAGGAACATGGTTTAGTGATGGACTTGGCAGTGTTAGGATCGTGGTTGGACTCTGTGATCTTAAGGGTCTTTTCCAACCTAAACAATTCTATGAGTCCGTGAAAGCAACCTGTTCTGCAAAAAGCCCACAGCCTAGGAAAATCGAGGGGCCAGTTTTGAGTCAGAAATGTGCATTTTGGTCCCCAGTCTCTGACTGAATTGTTGCAGCTGCTGGGTTGCTCTGGGGACAGGCTGCAGCCAGGCGTCCCCTTCCCGGCACAGCCACAGCACTGCAAAGATCCACTCAGCAAAGGCTCACTCCAGGTGCTGCAACACTGCGGCAAGGGCTCTCAGAGATGCTGGAGCTTTTAAGCATTAAAACACAAATAAGATTTACTGGAAGTTGCTGCAATTTCAGAAGGCTGAGTTACGGGGCTGCCTCCCCACCAAATGCAGACGCTGCTATAGGAACTAGCTGCATTTCTTGGGAGGGTCTCCTCTGAACCCCCCGCAGACACCTCCACATTTCCTACACTGCCACTTTCTCTCCATCCTGGGCTCTGCTAATAAAACACAAGGCTGCATTTAAATATGAAGCTGTGACAGTCCCCGGGACTCGTTAAAGGTTATCACAGTTGAATTACTCATCCTGGAGGGGAAGGCGGAGGGAAGCAGCTGACTCACATCACAGCAACATGGAGAGGGGCTGGTGAGACCTGATTTTCCCCCTGCGTGGGGCTGCACTATGAGCACGGGCCACGATTTTCCTCCATAACTCCTTTTTCCTGACTGCTTACCCCAAATGAAGCTCTGACAAGCACAAGAGAGGCTCGATTTCCCATATATGCATGTGTGTGCATGTACCTGCATGGGGATACGCCTGCTTTCCCACCTGAATATATAACATCTCTGGCAACCTCCACATGCCTCAAGTAGCCTAGAGGTCTAAACCTCTTTCCAAAACTTCCCCCACAAGCTGCACATCCCATCCTTACTCGTTTCCTGCTCTTTACTAAGGGAAAAAACAGCTGACAGGCATGTACATAAATTACCCCAAAGCCTTATCTCAGCTAGAAAAACCTGGTGACCCTAAAGGATGTGCTAGAGCCCTCTCTCTGCCACAGGCATGCTCAGCACCACTGCTGGCATGGTCCAGGGGAGCCTTGGCTCTGCTGCACAATGGGAAAGGCAGGCTGCAGGCAGGCATGTTGCAAAAAGGTCATTTCTTGGGGTGGCACTGAGTCAGAGCTGTATTTTCTGCCTTCTGACAGCCTTAGCCAGAGCTTTCAGATGTCCAAGGTATCTCTGGATGAACAGATTCATAAAGTCAAACAATTCTTTCATTGTTTAGGGCATGGCCAGGGGGTAAAAGCAAGCTCCTGGGAGCTGCTTTCATCCAAGCCTGACCTTTCAACTTTGATTACTTTATAGCAGATATTTAAAAACATCCACCATGTTCATGGAAACGCCATGGGTAGCACCTCCCGGGAATGACATGGCTAATGGAGAGCTGGGAGAGGGCTGCAGAAAAGATGCTTCTTTCTTTCCCCATGAAACACAGCAAACCCATCTCCCAGCAGCCGTTCCTTTTTTTTTTTTTTTTTTCCAGCCGTCTGTGTTATTTTTATGTCATGTTGCTAGTTAAAAATACCCCTTGCCAGTGAGAACGGAGTTATTTGGGGCACTCTTGTTTATCTTTGTTTGGAAAGAGTGCATGTTGCCATCAGCTGCCTCCTTCCTCCTAAAAATCTTCTTCTGCAGAAAACACTGTTTCTGTGCCTGGTCCATGGCCCTGGAGAGATGCTCATGGCCATGATGGGATTTCAGCCAGGCCCGATACCACCAATGAAAAGGGAGAAGGACACAAGTGCCTGTCAGATGTAGGGTATGGGGGACATCTCCCTGGTCTCTTCCCTGGACATCAAAGTTTGTGGCTTTTGAAGGGGTTCCTGCAAGCACATCCCTGGCTACAGGAAAAATGAGAAAATATGGGTCTGGACATGAAGGGGAGCACGTTGGGAGGTTTTTGCCTGCTGAGCATCTCAGTGGTACCAGGTGCCCCAAGGACTCCAGGAGCTGGCTGCAGGGGGAAGCCAGTAATGACCATAATTAATCTGTGACTGAAGCTGGAGCTAGTCATGGAGTGACCACATCCCCATAGCCCCCCTGCCCTCCCACAGCCACCACTTCAGAGCGATAAACAAGGCGGGAAGGGTCCTCCCGACCCCTCACCATGGGCATGCTGGGAAGGGGGTACCCAGGAAACCCGAAGTCCCTTCAGGATGCTGAACAAAACTAATCTGATGGTGCCAAAAGCTTAGACTGTTCATTAGTAACCACAACTGATTGCTAATTGTGGCCAGGGAGCATCCCCTAAACACTACTCGCCCAAATGGCATCCTGTAACTCGTTAGGTTGGACAGAATTATCTCCCCTGCTCCTTGGCAATCTTTGGTTGATTGTATTTACTACAGGGAGTTTTGAGACCCAAAGGCATTCCTGGGGAAACTGTAGCCCCCTGTGTTCAGGAGTGCCGCGCCTTCATCAATGAATCAGGCCTTTCTTTTCGCCTTCCAACGTATGGCTTTTTTTTCCAGGCTAAGGTAATCAGGGAGTAAAAGTTGGGAATCTAACCACAGGGAACATGAAAATATTTAAACAAACTGGTTTAAATCAAGGCTTTGACTTGCTTTTGTAATGGCCTCTTTGGAGTGGAAAGCAGAGGATGTGTTTGCTCCATCCGCTCTTGGGGTGAGTGTGAAGGCAGAGGTACAGCTGCAGTCTCTGGTATTCCAGAGAGAGAAAGGAATGCCTTTAATCTTCCTTTTTAGATTTTTTTATTATTATCAACCTACACAGCAGCAGTTTTGATCCAGTCTGTTGTCATCTGGGCTCCCACTGCTCATCCCTTTCCATCCCGTGGCCGCCACTGCACATGGGACAGCGCAGAGGAAAGCCCAGAGCACCAGAGGCAGCACCAACACTCCCAATGGCTCCTATTTCATAATTTCTGGGTTTTTCTGTCTCCAGGCACCCAAAGGAACTATGTGCCTCCATTTCCCACCCATCCTCCCTCTCAGCATCCTCAGAAAGCATGTCAAAGCCAAGCCCCGCACCTAGCGAGGGCTGGAGCAGCCCAGTCTCCCTGCTTTCCAAGGTAAATAATGACTTTAATTAGGAACCATGCCTAATTAACCATGAGAAGTTGATGACTCAGCTGACTGTCAAAAGCCTTTTTGCTCTGGTTTTGCGTTTTCGCAGCTTGACCCCGCATCTACCCCTGTATGCATTAGTGCAGACTTTGAAGCTCAGGGAAACATGACTTACATCAGGTCCTTCAGGCTGCCCTCAAGCTGTGACATCTTTTTGAGAGAGGTGGGTAAAATCTCTCCTGCAAGGGACTGCCAGCCTCCTGGAAAGGAGATTATTGTCATCCTCATTTGAATTTTAAAAAGCAAACAGGCTCAGTTGATTCAGACATTACAGTTGGACTCGGGGTGGTAAATAATGCAAAGTTTGCTCTTTTTATCAGCTTGCTTGGCAAATCAATGGGAGGACTCAAAACCGTATTGTCATCATAAACGAATGAATTCATTAATGCCCGTTGTTTGCCTTCGTGTTTTAATTGAATGCAAAGCAAATACATCTGAAGAGTGTTCGCTGAGACAGTCAGCCCAAGTCAGGCAGGACTGAGATCTCCTGCCAGTTTTAATTTGCCTGGAAGAAGGAGGAGATGGAGAGCAAGAGGTGTCAGGACCTTGCCGGAGATGACTGGCAGCTTGGGACTTGCATCTCCCCTCCTGTGCGTATCCCAGGGGAAAGAAATTCATCTTTTGGACGTGCTATCCAACACCCCTGCTCCTAGGGAGCGGAGGGATGTGTCTGGCTGAACTCCCACCCCTCGCAAAGCCCATTATCTCACCAGTGGGAGAGATTTTGTCTCATTTAAAGCCTCTGGACAAAGCACTACATGTGAAAACTATACTTTAAATATTCTGAGCATCCTCCGACAGCCCTTGCTGTATTCCCTTTCTGTGACTCACCAAGACTCAGCCAGAGCAGCTGTACTGGTGGTTACATGTGTTCAGCAAATACAGGTTTTGGCACTGAGCGGTTTCCTTGTAGCACTTTGGATGTCGGAGAGGGGAAAGATTCAGACCATCAGCTCCCTCACCATCACAGCGTTTCAGGAGCAATAATCCACAGTCCCATCCAGCCCCACGAGCCTGCAAGGGCAGCGACCAGGCTGGCAGGAGTCTGGGGCATGCCAAGAGGTTTGCGTCCCCCCCTCCTCATGCAAACCCTCCTTTCAGATCTGGACACCATGTAGGATCCACCTCTTGTGCCCTTCCCTGGGTCCCATAGGTCCTCCCAGGACTTTGGCAGTGGGAACAGGGGATATTCACGGCATTTGCCAAATATCCGGGTATCCATGACCACAACTGGCTGGAAGGCGTTGCAGATACTGCTCTTAATAGATTTAAAATCTGACAAAATTGCTTTTGCCCAACTTGCTTGGCAGCAGAAATGACCCTTCTGCCATCCCTATGGTAAGTCATCTTGGCATGGCCTCTGCGCGGTTACATAGGGATTAATCTGGCCCCATATAGCGCCTGCCTCAAACAGAACTGCCGCCAAAAACAAGCTCATTTGCACATATTTATCATCAGAAAAAAATAGCCGCTCACTGATCCAGAACATTCATCTCTAAATATTTACAAAGCATTATTTATCTGAACGAAAGAGACATTTTTCCACTCAACAAACCAGGCATATGGTAGCGGCGTGCAATAGGAGATAAATTGCACTGAGTAATTCTAAACAGATTTAACGCCAGCAATAATTATTTTTAATCAGACAGAAAGTTCCCTGGGTGATAACCGAACATCTAGCATTTGAAAGTAATTGTGTCGGCCCACATTGTTGGAGACTGTTTGTTCAAATACGCTTGTTGTGCCTTTTGATACTTCAGTGCAACTTCAACCCCCCCTTTGCATCTCCCTTGGGGTTAAAAAAAAAAAAAAAGGAGAAAAAACCCAAACCCCAAGCTCTCCGTCATTTATTTCAAGCATGTCTTTTAATTACAGAACTGCATTTAGACAGTGTACAAAATATTCCGGGCTGGATGTCTATTTAACAGACTCCCGGGTTGCTGCTTGGAGCTGCTTGGAAGAACACTGTGAATCATTATAAAATCTCCCACTTCAGTACGCGCTGAGGAAAACAGAGAACCGAATGTACTGACAGAAAACATTTAAGAAAGAATGACACAGGAGGAGGGATTTTGCCAGGCTTTAGTTTTTCAGAGGAGTTTGATAGATTTTACAGATGAACCCAGCAGGTTCCCGGCCCCGAATTGCTCCCCGCTGTGCTGTAGGTCAAGGTGTTTCATGTCACCCACCTGTCCTCATGTTGACATGCTGCAGAGATCACAGATACCCTTCCAGGGGCTCTGGGTTCCCAGGTTTTTTATAATGTTAGGAGACCACACCTGGAGAAGATACAGAAAATGTTGGCATCTCTAGCAGTCAAACCATAGAATCAGAAGATGGTTTGGGTGGGAAGGGACCTTTACAGGCCCTCTAGTCCAACCCCCCTGCAATGAGCAGGGACATCTGCAACTCAATCAGGTCACTCAGAGCCCCGTCCAACCTCCTGGAATGTTTCCAGGGATGGTGCATCTACCACCTCTCTGGGCAACGTAGTTAATTCATTTTTAATGATGGTGTTATGCTCTCTGCTTGTCAGCTCCTGATTTTGGCTGCAGGGAAGTGAGGAGGAGGTTTTTGTCCCTGGAGCCCGTGTCCCTACTGGTGCAGAGTCCTTCTCACCCTGTGGCACATCACCCAGGGCTGCTCACACCCACACCCAGGGAGGGGACGGCAGAGCCATGCTTTTGCACTGGGACCAATGTCTGTCCCCATAGCCTTGGGACTGTGACATTCGGGACCTCTCTTGAGCCCCAAGCAAACTGGCATAGCCACAGCCAGGGGGCCCAAGCTTCCTCGCCACTTGTTTTCGGCTGGGGAGGTGAGGAGCACCGGCAATGCGATGCCAAGGACAGGCTGAGCTGGAAACACAAGCTCTCCACCAGACGATGATACAGCCAGAGGTGAGCAGGGCACACAAATAAGGCTAATGGCATATTAATGAAAAATAAGATCTACCTGGGAACAACTCGTCCATCTGGTGAATAAGCCTCTGTAACAAGCTTACGTGCTGCCCTTACCTGGGCACCTTGTTACATGCCAGGAGAATCCAGCAAACCCTGGATGCTCCCCGCCGACGCTGGGCTCAGGGTTGGTCCCCACCACAATGAGAAGAGCAAATCCCCATGCTCAGCTCCCCAAAGCAGCATCTCAGAAAAGATTAAGTTATGTTTCTGGCAGGGCTCAGGGTTTCCAAGTCCCCTACAATTACTGTGACAATTACAGCGACAATTACAGCGCTGCTAACTGCCGTAGTCAGTCAGGAAAGCAGCGTAGGATCTGCTGCAGTTTGGGGGTTTACTCGTGTAGTTTCCAGTTTAAGAGAATTTCAATTTCTGCTGAGGGGTGTAGCCAACACCAGGACCTCATTGCCTAAACCCACACTGACACACTGCAAGGGGTAGTCCTGGCCCTGACAAACCCACAGCTAAAGATCAAGGGTGCAGGAGAGATGAGGAAAAACAGCATGCAGAGTGCATGGGACACCTTTTCATTTCTGGTCCTGAAGAATATGAGTCCAAAAGGAAAATGCTTTGGGTTTGATATACTCACAGATGCTCAGGGCATCAGCCTCCATGTCACCGAGAAAACTTATCCAGAAGAATCGTGAACATACACATCACCTGGGGATGTTTGGCTGGAGAGGTGTCTCAGAGCCTAGCACCTCTTTCAGGAGAGCAGAGGAGTTCAGGAAACTCTGCAGCCTCAGCTGGGAGATCCAGCACAGATCCCATAAAGACAGGTCCACTCTGTTACCCCCCAAGGCTCTCCCTGTGCCTGTTAGCTTATCTCTGATAAACTAAAGGAGGTGACCACCAAAATCAGGAATACAGCTGATGAGAAGCAGGCTTTTCATCTTCAGTTGCAGGAATAGTAACAAACCTGGTCTTATTCAGCAAAATCTATACCCTGGACATGAAAATTGCTCTAACCTGCTTCTAAATGCGAGGGACATCTCTGATACTCCAACTGCTGGCATTCAGAAAAGATAAATGGGATTTTGCTTACATCCCCAGAGCCTCTGCTCTTGGCCAGGCTGGAGCACGCAGCCTGCACGCACAGGCTGAGCTGAAACATAGGTTGTTCCAGCAAGTAGAAAGCTCAAAAGAAATCACCTTATGCCTCTGAAGTGATATCATCAGGCTAGTAGTAGTCAAGATTATTTTAGGCAGGTAAAAACCAGTGCTGTTTCATCCCAAGGACTTAGCCATGTGCAGGGAGATGACTCTTGACTTGTTCTCCATCATGGCTGGTGGCAGCCCTGGGCTCTGGGGTGCTCCTGGGGAGAATTTTGGGAGATGCTGGGAGGAACTTTCCATGCAACTTTTGGTTTGACCATAAATACACCCAGGGGAGACTCACCCACTCATACCAGCCCCAGCAGGACATGGGACCTGCCAAAAACCTCCACCAATGCTGACCTTGACTTTCAGATGTACTTCAGCCCCTCAGGGCCTGACAGTAGTTTCACCATGTTCCCGAGAAGCTGAGCTAAACTCGGTGGTGATGCACAGATTTGCTGGTGCTGGGCTCAGAGATGAAATGATCACTCTTTATTGCCAGCATCAAAGCTGTGCTCTTCCAAGGCAGCATTATCAGCAGTTCATTATCCTTCCCACCACCCAGCCTCCTTATCCTGCCGTAATAAGACGAGCGGCAGAAGTCAAAGGCGTCATTCTGGGGAAAGCTCTCAGGAACTGTTCATCAAACTTGCCCTTTTATAATGAGAGCCATCTAATTTACATGTTCATTTAACACTATATCCTACATCTGAAAGCACATTCCAGGTACCTTCTTCCTTTACAGCCCATGTACAAAACCAGCGTTTCCCTTAGATTGTTAATTAGGTCACTGTGACCCTGCATAAGCTTTAGCAGACCCCTTTGTGTCCAAACAGCCAGCCTCCCAAATGCTTTATCCAAACAGCCTCATCACGAGGTTAAGCATATTCCAGTCCAACGAATTAACAGATCTGCAAGCTTCGTCTGATTAACAAAACTGAAATGCCTAGGGAAAAAAAATAGGGAAATCACTCCGAGGTCTGTTCCTGCTGCGGAACAAACACCCTTTCGCCCCAAGGAAGCCTCTCCCACTTCCCTTGCATGACCCTTTCCAAAATCCCAAGCGTGGCTGGCAGCCCACAGACCTCCCTGTGAAGGCCTATGCCAAAAAGCACCAGGAGGACTTTACAATTCATCTGCCTGGAGGCTCTCAGCTTGCAGGAGATATTCAGACCAACTGGGGAAAAAAAGGTCAATTTTGCCCATTTCTGGGCTGCTGCTTTATAAAGCACTAATGCGATATTGTGGTTCCCATAACAGGAGCAGTACACAGCAGCTCAGAGCAGTTTTGCTGTGCCCCCACTCCCCCACGCATCCTTCTCTCAGGCAGAGCTGAGCATTCCCCACCACGAGCATCCTTCATCCCAGTCCCTCCAAGCTCCTGCTGTCTCCCCTCCCCTGGGGCACAGCAGCCTGCAGCACTGCTTGCCCCACTTCTGCAGTGTCCAAACCCAACCAAATGCTCCAGTCTGTGCCTGCCTCACCAGCCAAAGCTGTGCTGGTTTTACCACCCTCTGCAGGCTCCTAAAAACAGCCCCAGGACCTCCTGGCATTGCCAGGGCATGGCTCAGCTACCCAGCCCAGCTGAGAGGACCTGGCTCAGGCAGAGCATGAACCCAACCCACGCACAAGCTTGTTAACTCTCCTGAGTGCCTGGGGACTAATAACAGCATTTCTGCCATTGCTCTGTTCATCGGCACAGGACCCTTGCAAGCTCATTTACGGGTGGCTTTGCATTGCTGCCCCTCCTCTGTACCTATAGCAGAGACCTTGCCAAGAAGCCCCCGTGCTAATCCTGATATCATAGAATCACAGAATCATTGAGGTTGGAAAAACCCCTTAAGATCATTGAGTCCAACCACTAACCCAGCACTGTCGAGCCCACCACTAAACCCTGTCCCTAAGCACCACATCTACACAGCTTTTAAATACCTTCAGGGATGATGCCTCAACCATGTCCCTGGGCAGCCTGTGCCTGTGCTTGACAACCCTTTTGGTGATGACATTTTTCCTAATATCCGATCTAAACCTCCCATCCAGCCTGGTGTGAGGAGGTATTTTCAGATACCTCCAATATTTTTTTACAAGTAGCATGAGATAGGCATTGAAAAAAATAAAACGTCATATGGTGCTATTAATAGTCACTGCTAATACTACCAATAAGCTAAGGGTCACGGGATGCTGTGGATGCAAGTCAGGGAGCTCACACTAACACGCACCCAAAGGGATTTCCCAGCTCAGCCCCCAGTTTGCTGCTGGCAGAAACGGCCCTGTCAGATCTTTCATCAATTTAACAAGCTCTCCCTCAAAATTGGCTTTGAGGTCTTTCACCCCCAACAATCCTATTAGCCCTCGTCATCGCAGGTCCTATAGCCGTGTGCGGGTCTCCTCTTAGATTTATGCCCGCCCAGTTCAGAGCAATTTGTTTTTCTGCTGACATTGCCCTTCGAGTTAAATCGGTTTGCTTCCCTCCCTGTTTACATTCCCACTGTATTTATAGACAGGCATCACGTCCTCTCCCAACCTCCTTGGCCAAACGCAGATGATATTTTTCATCTCTTTGCCTAAAATAGGCCCCTTTCCCCCTGCCCTTCCCAGCGAGCCTTTGCTGCACCTGCTGCCATTTCAACTCAGCCTTTTTGGGGCAAAGACCAGAACTCTATGGCACATTCCCAAAGATATTTCCCCAATGTTTCACAGGACACTTAAGTACTGCCTCATCTCTATTTTGCTTACTACATTTTAGGGTCACATTTTCCTTTTCCCCAGCAACATCACATATAAGTTGCACATAGCGAATGCACCAAGGTTTTTCTCTTCCTTGTAATTTGTACTCATTAGCTCTCATTTAGCAGAAAATCTGCTTCATCGCCCAGATTCAGGAGCTCATCCTTTGCAATATGGCTTTTTGACCTATTTTATATCACCTCTCACCCACCCCCTTGTTTTCGCAGCCCTCCCCCAGCCCACAACAGCAACACTGACCCTTAAACTCCTGCTGTAATCTCCCCTGGGCACATGGCTGGTGCTTTCGGGCAGGCAGGCAGACCGCAGCCGCTCTCTGTTCCTTGCCTGCAAACTCTGCTCTGCTGGCAGCGGGCTGGCCTGGCATCATCTATGGCAAAACCCATGCCACTGTGCATTCCATTTTCTACTACCTGCTGACAGCCAGCGAGAAAAATATACAAGGGAGAGCAACTTCATACAGGGTTCTCAGGCCAGGGATTTAATTTTCATATAGCTCATTAACTCACCCAGCAGCAAGCTTGCTGCCCACATTTATAACTCCAATTATTCCCTCCGTCCCTTTTCATCCCACAGCCTCCCAGCCTTACAGACTCAAGAAAACAAAATCATCTCAATGACTAGCTCTTTTTTTTCCCCTTTTCAAGTATTTTCTGTTCTCCAGTCAGATGATACCACCTCCGACTTCTCTGTCCACAAAGGGCTACCTTAAGTATTTGATGTAAATGCTGCAGGGAGAAATACTCACTCCATTTTGGGTTATTATCTCACCAGAATACCATATATTATCTAGCAATCTCCAGCTGAGCAGGGGGTTCACAGTATCATCACATTATCTTGTTTGGAGCACACAGGTTGCTCACTACATGATTCTGCCTACAGAGGATACATTAAAAAGGAGGGGGGGGGAAGAAAGCATCCACTTAGGCTGGTAATATTCTAGTGGGGGGAAAAAAAAAAAAAAAAAGAAGCCATTGCTAACAGCCTGGGTTTCATCACAAACTCATAGAGTCCCCAAAAACCTGGCTTGAAACTGTAGTGCTTGGTGCCTGTAATACTCTATGTGACTCTGCACACGCCTGTCAGCGAGGGATGCTGAGGTTCCCAGGAAAAGGCAGAGTTTAAATATTAGAGCTGTTTGAATGCATCAAGGGACGGTGCCTTGCATCGCACTTCCTCCTGGAGCTCAGAAATATTTTTTCTAAAGTTTATATTTAAATATATTGTAAAATATGTTTAAAAATATTAAATACATTCTTTTTAAAAAATATTAAATACATACATTAAAATACATATAGTTCTTTAAAATACTTTATATGAGATACCCACCACCATAGTCTTTTGCTGTGACAAGATTGCTACTGCCAAGTGTACCTTGTTGTTTTCAGCATGTTCAGGAGTGGCAAGTCCTGTGTGTTTCAGACGGGTGGGTTACAGTGAACCAAGGATGAACAGAACTGGTGAGCTGAGATGTTCCTGCATCAGCCTCATCCCCAGAAGGAAAGCCTCTGTGGTCTCCACCACTATGGCTAGGGAAAAGTACTGCTGGTTGGAGCAACATCAAGCCACTCGAGACAGAAATCATAGCTTCCCTCTGAAGAGGTGCCAGGTATGGGGCATCACTCCCTGGATTACGTGTTTCTCAAGAGAAGGGACCCCATGAAGCATCTCTGCTCTCCAGCAGAACACACCTCAGGGACTTTATGGGGATTTCATAACTACACTGGCACAAATCATTTATGGATTTAAAGAGATAAGAAGTTTTTATGCCCATGGTAATCAATTCCTCCGCTCAATTAGCCTTGCAGATCTAAGAAAAGATGGATCTTATTTCTAAAGCAAAAAAATCAGCACCTCCACAGCACAGCTGCGCTGGTGGAGGCTCAGCACAAGACATGCTTGCAGCAACACGATGGGCACCAACCCTTCGCCCTGCACCCATCCAGGTGTCAAGGAGGGCAATAAAGTGAGAGCAGGGACAGATGAAGACAAGGTTCTGCTCTAAGGCTAGGAAGGTGTGAAAGTTATCCACCAAGGCAGGGGCACACATGGTGAACCCACTGCCTGTCTGTCCCCAGCTGACCGCTCCCGGGCTTCACCCATCATTTGCCTTTGCTGGAGGGAACAGCTCGGAAAAATCCATGCCTGATGTCCTCTGGGACAGTGACTGGGGACAGAGCAGGGTCTGTGGCTCTGCCTACAGCAGGCTTAGTGCCAGGAGAAGGAGGCAAAGCTTCCTTTGCCAACCTGCTGAGCATGAGCTGCCAGGGGACAGAGGGAACTTCAAATCCAAAATAAATGTTCCAAAGCGTTTCCAGCCGCTGCCTTGCTCCTCTTCCTGGGCTGGCTGGACTTTCTAAGGCTATGTCCTTGCTGCTGGACAAGTGGTTGAGACACTGTGGAGTGAGCAGCACAGCCCAGGGCTTAGTCTACTGTCCCCACCATGTCCCTAGTGCCTTGTGGCAGGGTGTTACAGGTCACATTGCAACCTCAGCCGCCAGCCACAAATGCAGCATTTCCTGCCACTTCCAATAGTGATGAATAGCAGCTCAAAAAAAGAAAAAAGGAAAAAACTAGAAATAAAGAAACCCCCCAGCACACAGAGCCTGTCCCACAGTCCGGAGCAAAAGCAGCCCCTTTTGCATGGCAGAGAAACAAGGCAGAGAGGCAGAGGAGAGAAAACGTTGCAGGGGGGAGGGTGGTTCTGACTGCTCCCAGGCTTTCTTACACCTTCCCCAGAAACATGTGGTGATGGCCAGTACTGGTGCAAGATGCTGAAGGAGATGGACAGGGGCTTAATCCGGCATGGCAGCACTCATGTTCCCGTGGAGGGCTGATCTGATCCCCGTGGACGTGTGCGCTCTTATTTGATTAATCAGAGATGATTCCTTGCTGATTTCCCTCTCTCCCCATCTTCAATAGCAGCTCTCTGGGAGGACAAAACCCGACGTGCGGCGCAGCAGCCAAGGCGGGTGTTTCTGCAGGAGCGGAGCATCTGTCCTTACTGCCTTAATCTCCTGTATTAGCTGCATAGAGATCAGGGATTAGGAAAGGTCTCGCTCTGCAGGCACCATGTAGCCCGGAGGTTTCTATCCCTATTGCACAGCCTGACTTTGTACGGTCCTAATGCCCTACAACAGCTTAGAGCAGTATTTCCCCTACACCAAGGATATTTTACTGCATCTGCTCTGCGTCTTTTACTCCTCTACGCCAACCTGGAGAGCTGGTGGCAACCCCAAATCCTCCCCCAGTAGGAAATCTTGCTTTTTTCTGTATTCATCACTGACTTTACCATGTGCATCCTTCAGCCCCAGCGCAGGAAGGGAAGGTAGAGATCGTGAGTGCAGTAGGGCTGACTGAGCAGGTTAGGCTGGAAAAAAACCCAGTGTTCTAAGGGATGGAAACAGGCAACCCTCAGGTGCTCTGTCCCTCTTGCAAGGCTTCATCCTGGCATCTAATAGTGAGAGGTTAATTAAGCTTAACCTTGAAAGCAGGAAGATTAATATCCCCACCAGCTCTCTCGTTATCAATGACCGTTGCAGTTCCAGGTTCTCTCATTTTCCACAACTGACTCACACAGCTTCGAACAGGCCAAACTTTGGCCTCAGGAAATCCTGATACCAGCTGGCTCCTGCAGCAGGTCACCTTTTATCAGATCTGACACCTCCTCATCCCCCCAAATCCTGCCTGAAAAGCAGGTGATGCCCTGTCCATGCCCCTCTCCTAGATAACCACCATCATCCCTGTGCCCCTGTATCACTGGCTTCAAAATCCCCCTGTGCCAGGCCAGTGGGGTATCCCCATCCCCCTGTACCACTGGCTTCAAAATCCAGCCTCAGATTAAATAATCCTGCATTTGGTAGGAAAATAATTGGTGCCGCTTTGCAAGCTATTGCTTTTGGTAATGAAAGCCTCTGTTCCAACCCAATTAGCATGGTACTCTGAAAAGGCAAAGGATGACGCTATCATAGCTCAGGGAAAAAAAAGAAGATAGTATTTGGATTGGAGGAAAAGAAGAAAAAAAAGGTCACACAGACATCATAACTTTATGGCAGACATTGCCCCAGCTGTGTAATTCTGGATCAGTCAGACAGCAGAGGGAGGAGTTGTTGAGGACCCGAAGATGTTGCAAAAAGACATTGCACCCCAGAACAGGGATGTACTCCCCATGGGGATGTGCCCGAGGAGCTGAAATACTGCAATTGCCTCCCCCCGAGTTATGGGCACCCCGTACTGAGGTGTGTCCCCAGGGCGGGGAGGGCTGGAGGCTCAGCTCCCCACGTTATTTGAAATGGAAAACTAAAAACTGCGGGGCTTGAGCCTTTAAACACTGCGTGTGAGCAGCCTCACATCGGTAACTATCACTCAAGGGCGCTAAAGACGGCTTCAGCTTTGCAAAGCTTCGCGCTTACACGGAGTTTATCAGGCTGTAATCCGGGCCGCATTGCACAATGGGTTGCATTACATGTAATCCATAAACTAATACGTTCTGAGTGGGAGCCAGCGTGGCTATTAGACTGTTTACCTCAGAAAAACAACACACCCTTCTGCAGGCTGGAGGTTGGTGTGTCCACTAAAGGCACACTTAGGGAGCTGCCTTGGTAAAATAAACCAAACCTGGGTGATTCTAGGCAAAAGCTACTAGTGCATGTAACAGTCGCCGTATGTAAATGTAATTGGAATACTATTATATAGCTATACAGCACATAGACCACATACAGCAGACAGACTGTGTGTAGCAGGCAGAGAATATATAACACAAAGGCAATATATAGCACATTTCTGTGGCTGCATGGAAGGACCTGTGCAGGGAAAGAGCATGAAGGCAGGAGGGCAAGGGCAGATGTGGTCCCTAGAGCAAACCCTGACTGCAGGTCTAAGGGGATTCAGAGCAGAGACCTAAGAAAAAAAATGCAAAAGCAGCAAATATAGCTCAAAAAACATCCATGGCAAAACAAAGCGGACTGGATTTATGGATAGCATTTTAAATTAAAGGCTTTGCAAAATTCACCATGCTTATGTTTTATTAGACTTGCAGCCAGCAGCAGAAGAAAGTCATGGCAAGAGGGAAGAAGGGGAGGACACAGCACAGCTCCCCAACACAACTCACCTCCCATCCTGGGTGCAAATGTGAACACCACCATCTAAATACAAAACAAATGGGCAAATGCCAGCACTTTTTATAGATCCCACGGTAATGAAGAGCAAGAGGTTTAACCTGCTTTGAAAGATGCATTACAGCTGTGACAGCTTCATGTCTGTGCCTCAGGGGGCAAAGAGCTTATCCCACCCCCCCTTCTCTGCAAGCACAACCTCGGCATCCAGCCTGGTTTTCCCCAGGTTGAACGCAGTTAGGTGTCTTCATGGTAAATGTATTTGCAGCCAAAAAACCCCCCAACAAATGGTTTTGCTATCCCAGAAGCTAATTAGCATTTTACAATCTGAATTATCTCTTTTACCCCACCCCCCTCCCAGTTTTCCAGTACTCGTGTTTCATCTTGCTAAGATCAGCTCTGGTGGCTTTTTTTGCTGTTCCAGGACTAAGTGAAACTTTCAGACTGAAGAAAAAAATCTTAATTAAAGAATTCATTTGAAAATAACATTCCCCATGATTTTTATTGAGTGAATGCGTTTCATGTGACATTTCACACACCATTAAAATTGAAGAATTTTTGACCAGCCTGCCTGCTGACGGTTTCTGTTGGGGGTACTGATGTTTTGCTTATATGTGTGTATACTCCCATATGCCAGCTATTACCATCTGGAAACAGCCTTTTACTACAGTGTATTTATCACACAGAGAAATAAGCATAGTTGCCACCCTCTCTGATAAAGATGAGAGTTGTGGTACAGATCTAAGAGCAAACTACCAGCCCAGATTCCCTACCAAGGTGAAAACTGTCAGGTTTCTCCTGTGTCTCTATTTCTTCTCCCTTTTCCCAGCCATAATGAAAAAAAAACCCAAAACTGTGAGCATGAAGAAAAAGGAGCAATGTTGCTCCCAGAAAGAAACCCATTTTTTTCTTTGCAAGTAAACCTACTTGGTGAGTAGTTCAGAGGTGGTCACAAGGACAAGAGCTCAGTGCACATGGGGCTGTACAACATCCTCTCCACAGCTGGAGAAGGATTTGTGGTCCAGAAGAGCATTTCCAGGCTGTTTCTGAGTAGCTCTGAATGTGAACTGAGTAGCTTCTAGCTCCTAATTCACACCTGACCACAGTCCCAGTTGGTTTATAAGGGTGAATGAACCCTAAAGCTTTAGGTCTGATCTTCCCATCACCAGCATCTTTCATATCTGCCAACCAACCACAAAAGCAGCAGCATGCAAAAGCATATAGTCTACCATCAGTCTTCCTTTTCTCTATTATTTTTCTTTCTCTTTTTCTCTTTCTTCTTTCACTATATCTTTAACTTTTTTTTTCTTTTTTTTTTTTTCACTTTCCCTTTTTCTTCTTGTCTTCACCCTTTGCTAAAAGCAGATCAGCATCTCATCCCTCTGTTGTGAAGCACTGAGTTCCTGGTAAGAAAAACCTTTTTGGCAGGTGCTGATGTGCCGGTTAGTGTCAGGTCCCAGGCTGGAAAATGCCTAACCTTAAACATCTATTGAAGGCAAACCTGTTCAGCAAAGCACTAGAGCACTGAAATCGCTGGGACTTTGGTATGTGCTCAAACCCGTGCTCTAGAGCCAGGGCTTGCACTGCCACGGAGCATGACGAGTCACCATTTTCCTCCCTTTCACAACACAATGCCCAGAAATTTCACAGCCCTGGGACGAAGCAGTGATGGCACCTGTGTTTGAAGAAAACCTTTAACACAGGGAGGTTTATAGCTGAGGGCAAAAGCAGTGGGAATGCTGCCTGCATCCATTTCCCAGCCTTCCCTAAACCTCTTGCCCTGTTTCAGGCTGCTCAGAAGACACCAATATCACAGAAAATAATAATATAGAAATAACTTCTCTCCCACACTGCCCTTTGCAAGGCTGTGGCTGTGTGCTTCATGGCCATTGTATATTTAAAAGGTTTCCAGTGGGCATCTGTATCTCTTCTGGTTTGCTGCACAAAAGTGTTATTCTTTCAACGGTGCTTGCCCTTTGTATTCCCAAAGCCGTGAAATCCTCTCTCCCGATTCCCACCACTCTGTGCAAACAGGACAGCAGTCACAAACATCCCATCGGTAGGGCACTTAGCACCACCACCAGCCCTTAAAGCTGATGGAAAAGTGCTTTGCAGGCACTTTCCTCTTCTGCTGGTCTAAAGCAAGCCAGAGCATGAGCCGTGGGTATGCCACAAGCCCAGGGGGCAGTGGGGAATATCTGCCTTCGGATAGGCAGTGGCAACCGACGGTGGCAACAATCACATCCATGGCAGCCCTTTCAGACATCAGACCTTGCCAGAAATGACATTATAAATTCAATTTAATAATTTAATCTTCTTTCTCTCTCTCTTTCTTTTTTTTTTCCAAATGAAGAATGGCTTTCTTAAACTGCCTGATAATTTTGCTGCATTGTGGCCAGCATACTGCCCCTGTGTCTCATGCACCTTCCTGCCACTGACTTCAAACATGGCATGGCTAAATTGGGACATGATATAACATCAACCCAGAACATATGGCCAGAGGCGTAGCTATTTTATTTATTTATTTTAAAGCTCTATTTTACTGGTCCATTAGTTACACACACATAAAAGCAGGCACTTTTCTTGTGACTGGTTAACAGCACGGACAGCAAATCATCTGTTCTTAGCTAGCAGCAACAGGTCTTTCTGCCCAAATCTATGCCAAATTGGCCCATCTGGCCGTAATTATTACATTTGTTGGGCTTCTGTGGCTGAAATCACAAGGAATTTTGTGAAATGTAAACTTTTGGGGCATGGTGTAACTCTGCTAGAAGGACTAAAATGATGGGCCACTGTTGGATTTCAGCTTGGCATCGCTCCGGGTTAACCATGGAGACCTCACCAGGGGGCCCAGGAGAAACCCCAACCAACATGGTCATCAGTGCCTCTTTGACCTCAGTGGGGCTGGGATATCATACCATGCCCCTTAAAGGTGTTCCAGCCTCTTCCTGAATCCTCTATTGGCTTGACTTGGGATTCCCCCGATAGCTCCAAAGCTGACCTCGTGTAATGCCCACTATGGAAATATTTTGGGAGCATTTCCAAGGATGAGGCATGCCATTTGGCTTGAGCTTTCCAAAGGGCTCCAGCACCCACAGAAACACAATTTCTCTGGAGGGCTCAGCAGCAGCGATGCTGAACTCGGCCCTGGGTTCAGATTTGAGGATGGCTAGAAAATATCTCACCTCCGCTAAAGCTCAGGAAGGCCATCAGAAACATAAATCAGGCTGCTGGGGCTGAATCTGGAGGTGATTCACCATGCACAGGAGAAAAACAGCCAAGTGCTCGCGGGTGCGTGTGGCCAGCTTGCCAACTGAGCTCATCTGTGACAGCAAACGGACAGGCCTTTGCAGTAATTGAATGGAATAATATACTGTACAGAAATTTTAAATATTTTCATTCAGAAATAAATTAGGCTGTAATTAAATGGTGTCATTTAATGTACTGCCCAATAGATACAGTAATTGCTTTTTTGAAGTGGCAGCATGGTAATATCTATCATTCGTAAAGGGATAACAATATTAATTTAACTTAGTGGAGGTATAAACAGCCACACTGTGTATCACACCTCAGCGTGACAAACCCAAAAGTTCACTTTGATCACAACAGCTACATTTTGTAGCATCCTTTAATTCCTCTCCTTCTGCCATCCAAACCAGCTGGGAATCAGCACTGGTTTCAAGGGGAGACAATGTGGGTCTTGCTCCTTTCCTGCCCCAAAAGCTGAGGACACCTTCTTATGGGAGTTTGTCTTTGGAAATGCAAAAGGGAAAGGTGACACTTTACCCTTAGCTGTCTCCTCTGTATCTGTACAAGACCAGCAGTTTAACCAGTATAACTGCTGGAAGTTTAATGCCAGGGTTTACAAAGAGCCTGAAAGAAACCCGTTTGGATTTGTGGCTTACATATGGCACAGGGCTTATCCTGAATTACTAACAAGTACATCCCCTCTCCCTGGAAAATCCTGCTGCCTGAGTAGAAAAAGAATTTCCCAAAATTTTAAAGGCTACTTGTAAATGTCTCATATCGGCCAGCTTCTGGAGCCCTGCATGCTGGATATTACACCTCCCTTCATTTCCATCCCTCACCCAGCTCCCTGCTGGGTTAATTCCCCTACTCTGAGCTGCATTCTCCTTTCATCCCTGATTTAATGAACTAAGTCGTAGTTAAAGATGCTCTTCTTTAAAGAAACAGTGGTAGGAACCAGGTTAATATCTGGGGCTGGTCTCTCAGGCTCCCTGAAAACGCAGTCTAAGTTGACAGAGAAAATTTGCCACGGGCGCTGCATTAGAGAAGCAGGTAACACTTGGTATGACTTATATCTATACCAGCAAAAGGAACCCTAGAAACATTTTGATTTTACAGACAGCATCACTTTGCTCCAAACAGCTTTATGTTTACCCACTGCCGATTTTTCTGCCTTTTTTTTTAGTTCACAGACTGCAACTTTATTTTGCAAACAGAGCAGCTAGAGACTTGTAAAAAAATATATATATGTATATATGTATATTTACATATATATGTGTGTGTATATAGACACCAGGCCAGATGTCTTGGGGAGGTTTTTGCAGCTAGCGGCACCCAGTGCCTCCAGCACAAGAATCAGGAGCACAGGGTCAAAGCTTGTGCAAAGTGAACCCAAAAATAAGCTCCTGTTTGGAGAGGAGCCGTGGTGTTTACTGCGGCGGCAGAGGAGGAAGGATGGAGAACAGCCCTCACCAGTTAATTTTAACAAAGCACACATTTTTCTGGCTGTATCATGGACTTGCATATTTTAACTCCTATCTTCTGTTCGGCAGCTAAAAAGAGACTTTCATTCCAGTTTTGGCTGCTGCATCTCATTTCCCATTCACGGGCTGTTACACAGGCACTATTCTTACAGCCACCCTCCTGCTGATAGCAGGGGAAAGACGGGGGTTCACGAGACACCCTGGAGCTGCTCCCTGAAACAGGTGGGGGGCTTCTGCAAACACCGGCGTTTACAAGCCCATTACTGTTATGTCTGCAGCGAGGAAGGAATATAAAGCAGTACCGAGGCTAAATTAGCTTTCTGCCCACAGTTCTTCCAAGGAATTCTTACGGAGATATATTTGTATTTAAATAAAAGAGATTAGAGGAAAGCATATAAATGCAATCCATCATCCACAATTAGAAATAAATGAGGATAGGAGCAAGAGAAACTTTCTCACTTTGAGTCCTTTTTCAGGAATATGCTAGTGTGTATGTGTGTATATATATATATATATATAAAAGTTTATCTATATATATATACACAGGCACACATACACATATATATACACACACATGCAGGCACACATCCATATATATGTCCATATATTCAAGAATTTTTGTTAGAGCTATACAGTATACATATACATTTACATATACAGCATGTATAAACACATATTTGTATAGATATAGATATAGATATAGATATAGATATAGATATAGATATAGATATAGATATAGATATAGATATAGATACAGATGTATGCACACTGTACATGTAGACAAGCAACAAAAAACAGAGAACCTGCCTGTCTCACCGCAGGCCAGACACAATCATCATCCAAAGTCAATTTTTTCACCTCTTTTTTTTTTTTTTTCCCCTTTAAGACCCAGCCCCAGGAGTCAAGTGAATCTTTCATAACCACAGCTTTCTTCAAAAAGGCAACCAGAAAAAGTTATTCAATGAGAAATTATATTCTCATTACCATCGGCAACATCCTGGTGCCATAATGGGCTCCCACTGGGGCTCGGGACTCAGGAGGACCCTCAGAGCCCCCCACTATTGAAGCGAGGAACTGGTACATAAGCAAAACACACCCCTCAATTTAACCAAGGCATAAATCATTGCAAAACTCAAATTGCCAAGCCAACACTTAGCCCCAGCACCCCTCTCACTGCCTCTCCCACCTGTGCTGCAGAAGGCACTTTCAGGAGCACTAAACTTACCAAAATAATTTTTAAAAGACCTTATTTGTTTGGAAAGTGTGGGAGGTGAAAGGTTTCTTCAAGTAGATTTAAAGTGAAAAACATTAGCAGTGCATTGTTCATTCAGTTCTTTTATCCATGGCATGAGAAAAAAAATGATCTGATCTAAGCAAAACTTCTGGTTTCATAGCAACAACGAATATACATTTTTTGTGGGGAAATATAATGCAAAGCAGCGCTTAGGTGCATAACTTCTGACTACTTTATTTCCTGCACTAAAGTCTGTTGAAACACTATTAAAATACAATTTAACTAAATGGCTTCCTGGGAAATAATAAAAAACCGCCCCAATGTTTCTAGTTTCAAAGTCAAAAAATGTCAAAAGCACGGTTAAGTTGAGAAAAATAATAATGCTGTTTAGTTCTTGTATAATTCTTTCCATGAGATCTCAAAATAATTTTGGAAGAAAATAGGGGGCATCACACTTCTTTCAGTGCTGTGAATTGAGAGCCAGATCTGAGGGAATCATTGTCCTGCCATCGCTCCGAGCATTAGAAGACACAGCAGAAAGACAGCCCAGGTTTCCTCAGCTCGGCATGATCTTCTGGCATCTCACAAAGAGAAACACGGCAGGTAAGGAAACAGGCAGAAAAACTTCTGGAAGTGCTCAAACAGCTGAGGAAGGGGGCATTGCTTTTTTGAAAGTAATTTGGGTGCCATGGTAATTTGGATGTCATTGAAGTCATGTCCTTCCCTGAGGTCTACAAATGTGCTACGTGTTCACCACTGGTGTTAGGTACCTTCGCTGAGACAAGGGGGCTGAGAAATGCACCTTTTCTGCTTTTATACCCATAGCTTTCACAACGTATAGCCTGTGCCATGACACCCTGCTCCACAGACACTGGCACCATCCCGTCCTTCCCTTGCCACCACTACCTAATGGCCATTGCCCTTTGGAAAGCAACAATAAAGTTCCTGCAGGATCCAAAGCATCTTGTATGTGGAAGGCTGGACATCCCCACTAAGTTTTCTAGCTCCAGGTTGTGATGTGAAAGATGAATGGCAGCAGGTGCTTCTGCCCACCAAACCTGGGCTGCAAACAGACGCAGCTGGCAGGCTGTGCCTGAGCTGGGTGCTCTGGGCATGCAGCAGACCTGAGGGACAGGCAAAAAATACCAACAGCTACCTATGCAGAGGTTTTTAGCTTTGATCTTCAGGCACATGCCATCAGCCAGCTTGGGATACAAGGTCTTCAGTCGCGCCAGGGAGTGCCGGTTAAATTTAGGTGACTCTGGGAGCAGGAGAAATGGACCGTGGCTTTCTGGGCAGTTCATTCATAAACTATTTCAATGACACCAACATCACAATCAAAGCAGTTTAGCCAGTCTAGATCTTGCCTTTAATCTTCATTTTCTGCAAAAGAAAGAAAATAGTTGCCTTAGGGCAATCAAATCTATGAGTTTTCAGGGCTGTTTTATCAGAAATGCCTCCCATAGGCTGTCAGTTCTGGAGTTTCCCTTCCCTGTGGGGAAAATGGGGACGAAAGGGACTTGGGGTGATGGCCTGATGCAGCAGCATGGGTTGGGGACACTGGGGTCACAGCAGCTCCTCACCACCCCCAGCAAAGTGCTCGAGTGCTTCACTGCCCATTGCCTAAGAAAAAATGCTCCTGGTGTTTAATCTAAACTCCCTTGCTGCCATTTAAAGCCTTTATTTCTTTTCCTGTCCCTGATGAACAATAACAGAGAAACATTATCACACAATATAAAATATTAAACACCTGTTGTAAATATTAAATTATATACAAATACAACCTGGCAAAGATAATGCTCAATACATTGTTTACATTGCTACTGATTAATATTGGAGATTAAAATTAATTCTCACATAATATAAACATCAACATGCTTTTAGCATGCAATTAAGCTGAACAATTTCATCAGCACAAAATGTTCTTATCCTTGCAAAACAAGACACACTAAAAGCAAAGCAGGTCTGAAAATATCACTGAAATCAAACTCCAAATGCAAAAAATACGGATCACAAAAGATTTTGGGTTTTACACTTTGGAAAAGCTTTTTCCCAAACTGAAAGGCCACAGTTGCAGGTGACCTGAAATCCCATCAAGGTGGGCAGATCCTCCTGTCTTCTGCTGAGCAGTGTCTGTCGCCCTCTTTGCCAATACCACAGGGCCATGAGAGCCATTGGTATTTTCATTCCTGAAAAATCCATTAAAAATAGGATGAGCCAACATAACTGTTGGATTTACGGCGTATGGAGTCTTCCTTTGGCATGGCTCACCACTGGCAAGGTCTCAGCTGGAGACTGCCATCGCAGGAGGATGCAAACAAACTAGGAAGAGCCCAAAGGGGTGGAACGAAGATGATCAGAGATTGAGAAAAGTTAAGGTCTAAAGGTAATGGGGAAAGAAGACTGAAGGAAGATCTCCCACCAGTCCCCAGAGGTGTAATAGCCCTTCAGAGACAGTTCTCCACCTCCACTGCAGGTAGGACAAGTGGTGAATTAAAGCACATTCAGGTGACACTTGAGGAAATCTTTCTAATGACAAGGTTAATTAAGCAGGGATAAAGGTGAGCTGGGCAAGCAAAGGAGGCTGCATCACTGGACATCTTTAAGAACAAGTCAGACAAGCATGTAGGAACAATGCAGAACAGTGGTGTCACCTTGGAACAGGTGATGTGTTAAAGAGACATCTATTTTCGCTGATTGCTCTTATCCTCTGCTTTTTATCTCCCCAGGAGTCAGTCCAGCTGGATTTTAGCCACATGGGAGCTAAGAGGTGCATTAGCTCCCTGACAAGCTCTCAGACACCAACCAGCACGAGTGGAGGCCAAACCCAAGAGATCCCTGCAGGGAAACCTCTTCCCACTGTCCTTATCCAGAACGTCCCACTGCCCTGACGGAGCACCATGGTGCTCCATCAAAAAAACCTGTGGCCAATGCCTCTGCAGGAAAAAAAGCAAGATGTAAAGTAGAGAAGAAAAAATGTGGGTGTGTAATTAGGTGACGGCACATGTCCTGGCAGATGACTGCAGTGATAAAGCATGCCATATGCTCCGGCTCCTATGTAAATCTTCCTCAGCTGACATCGTTATGGAGCATTTGAGAACATACGCCGGTCCCTTATGTTTTCTCTGTCCTTCATAAATGTTGCCAAGCGCCAAATACCTAAACACAATTAACTTCTGACATTGCGTTGAAAGGCTCTGCTATACCCTCAGAGAACAGGGAGCTTCTCCCCACCATCCTCAGAGCACCCTACCTCCACGTTGCCCTCCAGGGCCACAACAAACCTATAGGCATTGCAGCAGCCTGCACGGGGAGCAGGCGCCTCTTGTCCCCTCCAGCCTTCGCCGAGCAAAGAATTGGTGAATGAGATGTGCCAAACTGATCCCAGTTGGGATCAGCAATATAAGACCAATGAGATGGTGTATTCAGGCAGTGCCCGGAGCATCCCAGCCACGACCTGGAGCTCAGCATCCAGAAAGCTACCGGTACAAATTGCTAAGCAATTTAGAAGGATTAGATCAGGGGAAGAGAAATTGCTAACAGGGATTTTTCAAGAGCAAATTCCTGTCAATCCTTTCTACTCTTTAACAAGAAAACCAGCCCGGCTGATGGAGGGAAGACGCAGCTGTGACAGATCCTCACTCCAGGGAGGAACCTGGCACAATCTTGGCTGACAACATTGCAAACAAACAAGGGAAACCTGCTCAGGTGAAGTGATAAAGGGGGGGCACGAGAGAGGAGCAACCCTGCACTCAGCAAGCTGTTATCAGACATTCCCTGCCGGGCTGCCAGGGGATCTGAAGGGGCACCCAGCCCCCATATACTCAAAATTTGCATTAGCAACCCAGATGATAGACTAAAGAGTGTGTTACAAAGTGTGCAGATAACTCTGAGCTGTGAGGACTGCAAGGTTTTTGGAAGGCAGATAATTAGAAACAATCTTAATAAATTCATGGCATTTGTTTTGAGTGAGCTAAACAAATTTCAGTCAGAACAGAGAAGCAAAAAGCTGTGTCTTGAACGGATAACTAATGCCCAAATCCAAGGTGAGGAACAGCTTCTAGAGATGTCTATAACCCCCTAAAAATAGCTCAGGAGGTCATGATGGGATCCAGCTTGGGCGGATGCTCAAGAGGGAAAGGGCAGGCACAAGGGCCACCTTTGGGCGCATCCCTGGGAGGTGACACCTCTCCTTGTGCGCAATTCTTCAACTCACTGCGATGCACCACAGCACAAGGATAATACAGATGAGCTGGAGCCAGTCCAGGGAAGAGCAACCAGACATGGTCTGGAAGCCACGGCCAACGCAGAAAGGATTAAAGCACTGGGGGCTACAGACTTTTTCACCATCTGCTATCTAAAAAAACCGAAAACAACCAAGCTCAGGTCTTGTCGACTTTACCCAGAGACAGAGCGATAATTGGCTATGTTCAGCTGCATGTTTGCAACAAGCAGCTTCACATGGGTGGTTGGATCCCCAAAGCAGGTCTCTGCCCTGCAAAGGGCTCCTGGGCCGAGGTATCCCCGAGCAGCACCTTTTCTTTGCAGCAACGCAACACAGCACACGAAGCTTGGTCATGAGTTTCCTCTGCCATGCTGATCACCCTTGACTGCTTCTTACCTCCTGAGGCTGGCAGAAACGCCAGTGATGAGACTCTTTAATTTCTATAAATTTTATAAAAGTTGCACTATGGACACCTATGCTTATTTTGCTGTACCTGTCCTGGAACAGCTGTAGACATCATTCTTCATTCAGTTGCTGCTTTCTATCATTTTTTGCAAAGTTATTCTCCAAATCACTTCTTTGAAGCAGCTTTTTGTTTCCCTTGGGTGGGTTGTCTGAATTTGCTTCATTCCCAGTGGAGGTCTGGGCATCAGCGCTAAGGAAGCAGGATAACGGTCCTCGTCACACAGGGTGGGCAGAGCAGGCATGGTACCTATTGTTCTCCGCATCCGTTTCAGCTACAAGAGGAGGAAATCAGCTTTATCTGAAGCAAAGAAAGACATCAATTAGGAAAATTATTAGGAAAAACTTCCTGGCAATAGCGTAGCAATGTATGGGAACAGACACCACAGGCAGCTGCGGAAACAGCTGTATTTTTAACAAATAACCTTAATGGAGATGCTCTTCTGTACACCAGCTCCTGTAACATTGTCACCTCATCCTCTCTGGTCCACACCTGATCCTTGCCCACACTGATTTACAGAGTTTCCCTCTCTTCCTACCCCATCACATCACCTCTTCTGGGGTCCCTGCATCCCTCTGACAGCACCATGCTCCCAGATCTGCAGGACCCACTGCCCTTAGCATCCCTCTAAAAGTTAGAAAGATGATGCACCTTTCCCAAAGGCTAGGAAAAGGGAAGAACCTTTTGGAAGGCAGCAGCGTGGATGAGGGGTGAGGGTGGGGGTTTTGCTTTCCCTCACAAGCAGCACTTGGCAGAGAAAGCTGCATGGTGGTATCTGTTGCAAGCCCACCACCATCAGCACTGCCTCTGCCGGCACCAGCAGAGGAACTTGCTTGCAAGGTCTGCTCTGGAGCCCACCCAAGCCTCATCCACGTGCAGGGGGTCCATGCCAATGGGAAAGCCACCTGTTATTCCCTTACAAGGGCAAAAAACCCACTATATTTCTTCTGCTAGCCCTAGTAAAGCAAGCAACCAACCAGCCCTAAAAGCTTTAGGCTCCCTTTTAACCAAATTACTCCCTATGAACAACATTCAAGGGAAGAAAATAGTGTGCTGTGATGACTCCCCTGCCTGTTTAGCGTGCCTGCTGCTGCAAAGCCAGCCCAAGCAGCTGATAGCAAGTCCCAACAAGGGGATTGAAAAAGGTCCATTGTGGTTTGGCATGTAGCAGAGGACGAGATCAAGAGCAGAGCAATCTGCTGGCACACAGGTGGCTCACAAATCCCATGTCTAGTAGGCTTTGCTTATTTGTTTGTTTGTTGGGGGGGGCGGTGTCAAACAATGAAATGTTTTTCCCTTGGGACTTTTCAGGTCTCTCTCTGCCCCATGTTGCTCCTAATCTGGGACAAAACTGGGATGCTGAGCTGTAGAGCACATCCGAGCGTGGAAATGTGCAATGGGGTGGATGTCTCGGGAGGTTCTGCCACTCACCATCCTGCCTGCAATAAGCACACATTTCCTAAAAAGCCAGAGAACAGCAAAAAATAGTCCCTTCTCCTCCACCTGTGTCCTTGCTAATCATCTCAGCAGATGTCTCAGCCCATCAGGCATGATGGAGGGAACCCCTCCTTGTCCCAGCAAGTCACTGAGCTCATGGTATGCAGCAAAGCCTGAAAGCCATTCAGATGCCCACGGCGTGGCACGAAGCCGCCCGGATCTGAGCCAGAGACCAGACTCGCAGACCTGCAGGCAGGAGGGTGCCACCGGGACTCTGCCAACAAGCTGCTCCTGGCATCCCTGCCCTCCCGGCAGCCTTTCTGCTTCAATATAGCCATCGATTTGGTAGTAAATTTGTAGCTGTACTGATGCTGTGGCTATCACAAATGCAGTATTTAGGATCAGATCTCTCCCCTGAGTCGATGCCTGTTGGTGCCCAATATTCCCTGCTTTGCCTCTGCATCTCTTCATTTCCAGCTAATAAAATTATACTGCTAATTTCCAGCCGGCACAAAGACATTTCAGACCCCAGGCTGAGGCTCCCTGGGCTCTTGCAGGGCTGGGGCAGCTCATGTCAGGGAAAAGCCACGGCCCTCAAGGGAAGGAAGCTCCAGCAAAGAGATGTATTTTTGTTACTGTGGCTGTGTTTTAAGTTTCTATAGCTACCAGCATGGAGCTGTTGGGAAATACTGCTGCGCCCTTCCCCGTACAGTGTTTCTGAGTGGAAAAGCAGGAAACGGGGCTGGTCAGAAAGGGTTTCTAACTTCCCATATTTAAGCATCTCTCCTCCTCTCATCTCCACACCCTCCTCCTGGCTGGGAAGAGCACATTTGGCCGTGCGTTAGCGATGCTTCACCAAGCTCGGTGATCAGATTGCAAGGCCAGATGCAGCACAGATTTCCTGCAGGGCTGTGAGCGATGGTGGCCAAGGACCCCGAAATCAGCTGGGAAGCAGCATGGCAGGCTGAGCCGGGGCTGCTGCCAGAGGGGTTGGTCCCCAGCCCGTGGGTCTCCAGGTCCCAGGCACCGATGTCACGTGCTGCTGGGCATCCCCCTCTCTGCCCTCCAAGGATCCTGCAGAAATGCAAACCCCACTCTATTTTACCTCTCTTTCTCTGCTTCCATCAATCCTTCTGCATTTACATACACACATATAAATGCACACAGCATGTAACAGATAACCTTGAAATAACTTGTAATTCTGCTTTCTGGTTTTGAGGGACTCGAGCCCTCATAAAAGGAGGAAAAGGGCCAGCAGAGAGTCACAACTTCTCAAAAGCCAGAAACACCCCCTGAGTCCACGCAGAACCCCGAGGCCACCTTTGCATTCTGGCACTTGCATCCACAACTCACAATAAAATCCGCCTTTCCCCTTCAAACAATGAGCCAGTCTTCCATGTGCTTTCAGGAATAATGTGCACACTGTTATGCATGGTGCCTGAATTGCTCCGAGGGGACAGAGGGGTACTCAGACACAAGACGATAAATAGGGTGTAAGGACCATTTCCTCAAAGGGGTTGAGCAATTTGAGTTGTAGAGGTAACAGACCTCATTTTGTTCAGGGACAGGCATGTTTCTGGAGGCATTATCTAGATCCAAGGTGTTTCTTCGCCTTCTGCCAAGTATTGGGACACAACAGTCCAGAGTAATGCACTCACGCCCCTGCTAGTTTATGTTCTTAAAACAATTTGGTCATTTTTCCACAATGCGCACACACATACGTAGATGGGTTGGTCTCTCAGTACTTATGAATTAGTGAAATGTAAGGCTTGAGGGGTCAGAGGTTGGGTTCATACAAACATCCTGAAGTTCAAATATTTTCCCAAAGCTGGTCTGAACTCTAAATGACCTTCTTCAGACTGGAAACGTGAGGCAGCCGCTATTCCTTATGAGACTACCAACACGTCATGAATTTAACAAAGTTTGCAGCATCACCAGCAGAAGTTGCTTCTCCTGGAATATTTGGTCCTTAGCTTCAGCTGCCAACCAGGGCCAGGAGAACTGGGCTCTAGGTCATGGTCAAACACTAGATGATGCTTTGGACAACTTCCAGGTGGTCTCCAACAACGTGGACATGGCCTTCAGGTGTTTTTCTACGTGTCCTTGCTACAACCCTTGAGACCCAAGACCCAGAAATTGCTCAAAGACGTTTCCTTATCAAGCGAAAGCTCTGATTTGCCAGCTCCAAGGCAAGGATGCCCATCACGCAGATGCTGGAGGAAGGCTTGAAGATGACAGATGTGCACCCTTACCTGTAACGCTGTTATTCCACAATTCCTGCCATGTCCTGCCCTGATTTAAGGCCCAACCTGCTAAACACTGGGCACACATCTAGCAAAGGGCAGTGGCATGTTATTATCCTCGTTATAAAACCTGCCTCCTTCCCACCGCAGGGAGATGACTCAGAGGCTGAGCCTGAACGCAGTATGTTGCAGATAATCACAGAGTAACAAACTACCCAGAACCGGTAACGAACATCGGGATCCTGGCGGACATTTTGCTGCCTGCTCATTGACGTTACAAGACGTTTCACAACATTAAAATCGCTATTCTTTAGCATAACTCACAAACAAAACAACACAAAGCCACCTCAGGTCAGTGCTTTAGTTATAAGTTGCTTAACAGCAAGCAATATTTCTGCTGTTGTTTCTAACAAGCAATTTGCTACTTTTTGCTGTTCCCTGAAATGCCAGATTAATAATCTCTCTCCTGGGTCTGCAAAATCTCCTTTTACCACTGAAACTAATTATGCTGTTAACCACTAATGCTGCCGAAAGAGAGCTAATGAGTTGCTAGACAGTGGGTGTTTTATCTCCCATGCACCAAAAGCTACAGCCGTACAATATGCAGCACTAACAGAAAACTTCTGCAGTGGCCACAGTCTGCCTGACAAAAGAGAAAACAGTGGAGGAGGCAAAGCATCTGCTCCGAAACACCTCTCCCTGTCTCCATCACCTGCAATGCTGAGAAAAACAGCCATGGAGTTGTAAATGAAAGGATGCCCCGCTGCTTTTACACCCCCAGGACACTGTCAGCCTTAATGAGTTAATATTGTTAAATCTTGCTGTGCTTATCAGCTGGGAAACAGCGTAGGAAAGGCACTTTTGGAGATGGTGCTCCCAGGACGGTGATTGTGCATTCCCATTTCCTCCAGCCGTCTGCTGCCTTTCCATGTCTCCCCAGGAGACGTGTCCTGTGTCATGCACTGCTGTCGTTGCTGCCGATTTTATTGCTATCGCCATCATAATTTCTTAATATTAGTATCGTAGAAGCAGCTTGGAGCACTAATGGTCCCAGACCCCTTCACGTTTTAATAGGACTTGTAGCAATAGGGCAAGAGGTAATGGTTTTAAACTAGAAGAGAATAGATTCAGACTAGATATAAGGAAGAATTTTTTTACAATGAGGATGGTGAGACACTGGAACAGGTTGCCCAGAGAGGTGGTAGGTGCACCATCCCTGGAAACATTCCAGGCCAGGTTAGACAGGGCTCTGAGTGACCTGATGGAGTTGTGGATGTCCCTGCTCATTGCAGGGGGGGTTGGGCTAGAGGGCCTGTAAAGGTCTTTTCCAGCCCAAACTGTTCTGTCATTATATGATTCATATGGTACAAACACTGTTGGAGATATCCCACACTTGCCCCAGTCACTCTCCAGTGCAAACTGAGTAAATTCAGGGCTCCACTGTGTGTTGTCCTACCTAAAAAACCTCTACATCCACCTCTAATGGGCTTATAGGCTGCACAACCATAACCCACAGCCGACCAGACCAGAGCCAGAGTCTGGAAAGAGGTAAGTGAGTCATGTCCTCCACGAGGCTGAGACAGTGGATATCCAGGGAAAATCCACTCATCATTAGGTTCACCCTTGAATGGGTATCTCTAGTAGGACAGGCTGTTTCTCCCCATCACAGCAGCTCTTTGTGCATTAGACACCTCTGGTGGAGCGGGAAGACTCCTACCGGGGCTGGAGCAGAACTGAGCAGCACCTCACAACGTGGTTTTCCTGAACTGCAACATCTGATCCTCAGTGGTGCTCAGAAGGGCGTGAGTCAAAACTCCCAACTTGCTTTTCTTCCTCCAACATTAACCCACTCCTCAACAGCCTAGTTCATCAGTTTGTCCATAGCACTGCTGATGCTTTCCGTTGTCCCTAGGATAGCACAGGAATTAAATTAACGCTATAAAGTGGAGCTCAGAGGCAGAAAATGACCACAAGTATTGGTGATACGCAAATTCTACATTTCATCTTCCTCCCCACATGGCCAACTCAAATTCTTCTTTTTCCCCACATCAGCACTGGTGGGGAAGCGTTCCTGGGAGCAGACACAGAGCTGGGGTACATCTCCAAGGTGCCCAACCCAAATACTTGCAGCAGTGGACACCTAAAACTCTGCAACCCTGTCTGTGTTCACTGCAGACATTAATTGCAGGTCATGTTGTGTCTCACGTTTATTGAATCCAATGAAACAAATTCTTCTTGACCTCAGCA
Organism: Falco biarmicus; assembly: GCF_023638135.1. Taxonomy (NCBI): domain Eukaryota; kingdom Metazoa; phylum Chordata; class Aves; order Falconiformes; family Falconidae; genus Falco; species Falco biarmicus. The sequence continues at coordinate 39,518,407 of NC_079294.1, read as the reverse complement.
AAGCCAGGGCTTGGCCCTGGGAGCAGAAGGAGACACGTTGGTTGCTGGCTCTGTGGTGGGCAAACCCCAGACTAGGAGTGGGACAGACCCTGAAGTGAGCCCTAGCAGACCAGGATACCTAGACGTGCCTGGGAGTTTTCCAGCTCTTTGCATCCTCCAGCATGCTAAATCTGCTTTCATACCTACACTGCATCAAGCATCTTCGCCTGTCCACACAGCAGGCAATTTCCCTGCATGTTACCGGGGTTTGACCTAGGTGTTCATGGTGTTAACTATGCCCAGCAAAAGCGGCAGCATCACTATCATGAACCAGTCTCCACTTTTGTCTGCCTTCCTGCCCAGCTCACGTATATCCTCCAAGTCCTCTGTGACCAACTTTCTATGCTTTGCAGCCTTGCTCAGCTCCTCCAGTTTTGAGCAAAAGAACATTTCTATATTGCATTCTTTGATGGATCATTCAAAGGCTTCAATAACCATGTCTCGAGTTTTGTAACCTTTCCTGAGCACTGCCTACTGCTCTTGTTTACATCTGGGACTTTCAATTGCACAACGGTTCCTTCATAAAAATGTTAGTTTCTCGCACTTGGGTTGAATTCATGGCTCAAAATCGTGTCTTTCCATGTGTTTGTATACATTTGCTGTGTTTGCTATGGCCAGACAGCAGCTCCCTGCTTCCTGGGGGGAAACTGCTGCGTCAAAAACATCCCCTGCATAGTTACGATGAGTTCTGAAGGAAGAGAATAAAGTGTCTGGTGCCACCAAGGTAGAAAAAAGGAGGTCAAAGCACTTCAGAGACTCCTGCAGGCCTGGAAAGCTTCTGGAAGTAGAGCTGGGAGTGGGGAGGACTTGCAAAGGAGGAGGTGCTGAGGAGAAAGCTGTTTTCCCCTAATTTTGCCTTCTCCCTTGCCATCCCTGTGCCCACCATGGAACCACAGAGCACTTCTGCTTAGAAAAGGGGACTGGTCCCATCACAGGCCAACAAGCTAAACCAGGGAGCCAGAGGTCAGGGCACACAGTGCAGTGGAGGGCTAGAGCCCGAAGGTGAACTCAAGTTACACAACCGGGAGATACTTTCACATGCAAACACACGACAAATTCAACATTTTAGGGAGCTCAGGAATAAGGAGCATTACCAGCATAGACCATCCCACCACAGATACACCCTTGGAGTTTGATACCAGTGAGCTGGGACCTTGGTTTATGTCAACTACCATTGCAAAGGTCTCTTGAGGCTCCCCAGCTTCCAAGGTGCTCTACTTTATCCAGGGCAAAGAAAATAGCTGTCCTGTAGGAGGCAGGGGACGTCCTTATGGGCTGTTGTCCACCCTTTATTGTTGGTTTGGAGCCTCTGGGCTCCACAGAGCAGGGAGAGCCCGGAGGGGCTTTCTGTCACTCAGGGCTCAACATCTGCATCTTCTGGGTAAGGATTTAACCGGGGTCTGTTTCTCTTGCCTTGAAGCACTCATTGGAGCCAATCATCTCAAGGCAAGAGTGGCTAAGGGGTGCCGAAGAAAAGGAGGTAAAGGCTGGGGAGAGCAGGGGTTAAGTGTTTGGACGTTTCATCTCCAACATCAAATCCCGTCCAGGACAAGAAGCCAAAAAATCATTTCAAAGCAGCAGCTGTAAAGGTCACGAGGGAAACAGCAGTGTTGAAATAATGTCTTCGATGGAGCAGAGGAGCACACTCAAAGAAGCAGGTCAGACAGCACCTCTTCAACCTTCACAGCCTCACCATACCGGGGCCAAGCCTCCGGCAGTGACACACTCACACCTTGCATGGCCCCGTGTTGTCACCAGGAGCAAACTGAACACAACGGAGTGCAGGTGTTACACAGCCAGCGATGCCGGGAGCAGGAGCTGCCCCCTCCATCAAGCATCCCTGCAGGTGGTGGACTCTGATGGCTCCATGTAAACATCTTTCTGCTTGAGGAACAGAAAGATGTTTTGCTGGAAAAGAGGCTGTTTCAGGGAAAGGGTCAGTGGTATGTGATGCACCTCTTTGCTGTCCATATATTCTCTGGGTTTTATGGTAACAGCAAATACACGGGGCCAGAGACAACTGACAACATATGAGGAATTTTAAGACTATGTGATGGTGAGCAAACCCTGCCTGCATACAGACCTAAGCAAACCCTGACTGAAGAAGGTGGAGAGAAAATCAGAACAAATCTCCTTTTTTTTGCCTGGAAAGGTTTGCTTTGTTTTGTGACTCCTCTCTGAAAAAAAAAAAAAACCCCAACAAAAACAAAAAAAGCAAAAAAACTAGCTTATTTCCAGAAAAAAAAAAAAAACACAGACACCTGTGTTTTCCTCTTTCTGGCTAGATCCAAGGTGGTTCAGCCCAGGAGCGCAGCTGCTGGGCCTCCTTGGGCCTGGAGCTGAGACATCCCTTGCTCCTCTTTTTTTCTTCAGTTCAACTTTTTAAGTCAAAATTCATCTCCCATGGCACAACACTGCATGCTGACAGAGAGCAGGGCATAAGGCAGCGGGGCAGGGACCGGCGGGCACACACTGATGCCCCAACATCCCAGCCCCCCAGCCCACCTCCAAACCATTTTTTCCAACCCTACGCAGCTACCCCTCTCCCTGTGCCTCTTTTCCTTCTTTCCTGAGTCCCCGAGCTGAGTTTTGGCCCTTAAGCTGGGTTCCTCCCTGCTCTCAGGGAGCTCCTCTCTATTTTCTTTCCCATTATGTTTTGCTTTTTAGCACGTTCCTCCCAGCTCCAGCGGCTCGCTTGCAAGACGCTGCATTTTTCAGACTGCTGCCATAAATCCGCAAATCGGCCGTTACAGCGAATACTGGGTGACCACACACCTCCTCTGACCCCAGCCAGAAAGCATCAGGCCACCTGTGCCTGGATCAAAAAAAACTTTTTTTTTTTTTTTTTACTTTCTTCCCCCCAGCATTTTATTTAGCTGAGCAAAACCCACCCCAGGGTTGGCAGGGACCCAAGTGCCACCCTGGGAGAGCCCCTCTGCAGCCTGAATGCAGCCTCTGTTGCCGCTCACACTGGCACGTCTATGCAAGATGCCCCAGGGTCCCTATTGTACGGGCACCCCTGGCCAGGGGGACACCGCCGTGCCACCCTGCCCATCTGAACCCCCCTCCAGCGCGTGCAGCCCCGGAGCACGTGTGCACTGCTGCGTGCAAGGCAGAGGGGCAGAAGCCCCTCCAGAGTCGGACGTGCAGTAACGTATGATCTCTGCAAAGTCTGGGGCCGGAGCAGTGAGCCAGCGAAGTCACTGACACTGCAACCTCCTATTTAAAAAACAATTGAGATGATCAGTCTCTGGTTCTGCCTTTTCTTCTAAATTAACACTCCAGGGCCACAATGGTTTGTAGCCAGATTTTGTGGCAAAGATGGGCCTGTCTGTTAAGAAGGCTGTCCTTTTTAATCCACACCCTAAAGCAGCAAGAGACACCCTTTTCCTGACACCCACCAGGCTTTTATGCTGGTTTTCATGGGCATAGCACAGGGCACCTGCAGCACTGGGGGCAGCTGCAGAGCCCCAGGCAGGAACACAGTGAAGTCCCACGCCGGTGGGCTTGCAATGAGCAATGAGGTGCAGGGCATTTGGCCACCACCCTCACAAGGTCTATGTCCCTCCCCTCTGGGAACACAACCTGGAGCCAGAGAAAAAGATATTAGGGATGGTCCCCTGGGAGGAGAGACGCGGGATGTCCCTGGGCTATCAGACACGGGTGAACATGACCTGATGGACGAGGCAAAGCAAACCCAGCACTACAGGCTGGTGGATTTACACAGCTCTTGCTACTGACATTTTTAAACCAACTGGTTTGTCAATGTGCTGGAGAAACAAAATGGGGAAAAGGCAATTACAGAGGAGGCCAGCATCATATTAGCAATTGCTGTTGCTGTTGCTATTAGTGTTATTGCCCTCTTCCCTCTGAGCCTTATTAGGTGCTTACATGAGAGACGGACTTTCCTGAAATGTCAGTAAGCACCAAGCATTTGAAAATCCAGCCCTGCAGTGCCCTGAAAAACTTGTTGATTACTTTATATGTTTTATGAACATGAAAAGCCACAGCAAGCGCGCCCTCAGGTGAGCCATGAGTCCCGGCCACATCCAACGGCGAGAAACAGGGAGCAGAGGCAGGCAGGGCAGGAGGGACCTGCACTTTTCAGACTTCTTCCTCTGAACCAGTCATGCTTGGAACATTGCACAGAAACCCTTAGTGCCAGGGGACAAATCCTGCCACCCACATCCAACCACAGCAGCTGGGTGACAGGTCCTGTTGCAGTGCAGCCACTTCAGCAGATGCGGCACCAAGTTCCCCAGGAACTCAGGTTTCCTGAGCACCGCAAAGATGCTCTGCTCTGTTGTTCAATAAGGGTTGCACATGGTGACCAGACTCTTCACCTGCCCTCCCAGCTGGCAGTGGGGCATCAGGAAGGCAGATGGGCAGTCTGCCATGTTTCCAGAGCAAATGTCCTCAAAAGTGATGCATTCCAGGGTTTGTGGTTTGATAAACAAACATCCTCCAAGGTAACACATCCTAGAAAGTGTCCAAGTGTTCCCTCCCTTTTCTTCATGCCTGGGTCTCTCTTTGCCTCTCTCTCACCACTGCATGAGCTCTATTTTCCCTTATCTTCAGGGCAAGCTGCCATGTCCTCCATTTCAGGTAGGGGAAAGGACCCCCATGCATCCCCATCCATATCCAGAACTCTCCATCAGAGATGAACAAAGTAATGACCTGATTCCAAAGGAAAGTAATTTTTTTCCCCACTTTTCCACAAAAGCCAAGCAGCTGCAACTGCAGGAACAGCCCCTGAAACTCCGGAGCTGAGCAGGAGCTTTCCCAGTGTGGGGTCACATTGCAGCAGGCAGAAGTGGCTGGGTCTGGTTTTTGTATTGTAAGCATGTGGAGGTACATTCAGAGAGCCAGTGCCAGCCCAGGAGAGCTTTTGGTTCAAACAGCCAAAGAGGAGGATGGTGAGCAGACCCGCTGGAAGGGAGCTGGGCTTGTTCCCAATCACCCCCCAGCACTGCTCAGCCAGGACTGGAGAAGCAGTGTCAGATCTCCTGGTTCCCAGTCCAGAGACCTGTTCATAGTTAACGCTGCTTTTGGACTTCCCCTGCTTGTAAGCTGCATGTCCATAGATAGTTGTTGACTTCTCCCCTCCACGGGACATGGGTGGTTTGAGTTTTACATACGTTCATGGCACAGGTCCTGGCTGAGGCAGATAGAGTGGGCTTGATGTCTCCGGGGGAGTTATATTTGCTCTTCCTTTCCTTGTTGTTTTCCCTAACCTAAAATAAGATGTCCCAGACTGAGGGGGAAAAAAAAAAAAAAAAGTCAGCATGTTTTGCTCTCAGTGTCTGGATAAACATATCACTTCCCAGCCCTTAAATAGAGCTAATGGGATGAGCTGTGGGGAGCTCATTGAGATGCGACAGCTTCAGAGGCTAACGAGAAATGCAGAGGTGATGGAGCCCTGTTTGCTTCATCCATCTGCCCTGCCAGCCCCACGGGAGAGGTCTGCTTGGCCATACCACACTCTGCAAGGCTTGAGAAATCAGCCCCCATCCGCCTTGCTCTTGCTCTCCTGCAGTGCTTCTCGTTAGGAGTACGCGGCCGTAATTAGCGCAGCCCATGCTGGCTCAGAGCTCCTCCTCGGGGACAGCTGCTGGCTGGAGCCAGCTATTTTTTCCCACCACAAAACAGGATTCATGTGCGAACATGTCGCTTGCCGGGAGCTGAGCTCTGCTGCGGGGAGCGGGCTCTGTGCTCCTCCTCCCCACAGGCCGGGAGGAGGTCCAGGAGAGTTGGGTTTGCCTCAGAAGAAAAGCAACGACCTGTTTTGGCCTTTTTGCAGTGGAGGAGTTAGTATTTTTTTTTTTTCGCTTGGATGGACTTCTTTTCTACCTCAGACCATCTCTCCCTGGATTAAATGAAATGTTTAAATGTTATCAAGCACGGATACTGCTGAAATTGCATCCTCCATCAGTTGCAGACAGGGCTGGCTGATTAGCCTTTCACATTTTGCATCAGTTTAAGAACCAAAGATAGTGAAAGCAGGCTTGATATCTCTCAGAGAACCTTTCAGTAACACCCAGAGGATGAGCTCAGAGGAGATGAACTTCCATCAGCTCTCATAGGTGGGCCAGGCAGAGAAAAAGCCCATTTGGTCTGTCTCAGTACTTCAGAGAAGACCAAGATAAATCACCTGCACCACCCTCTGGAAACTCCCTGGACACAGGCAGGCCCTGCACCCCAGACCCTCCTGTGCATCATCAGCCTTTTCCACTGGTTCTGGGGAACACTAGGAAAGGCATGTTTCACCCCATCAGGAGAGCGTGGCACACAGACTGCTGAAATTTTGGCACCAGTCCTTCTTCAGCAGTGGACATCTCCAGGTATTTGAGCAGCAAGGGGACATTTGCTCATGATGTTTGTTCTCGGCTGGGGAGGGCAGGGAAGATGCTCTTCTTGGGTCACAGCCACAGCAGAAAATGGGGCAGATGGTTTCTGTGAAACCCTGCATCCAGGTTTTGTGTTCCTTCCTTCTCCTACCTCCAAAACATGACCCAGGGAATGGGTCCCTCTCCTGCCCTGCTACAGTCTGGATGTAGGGACTTGGCTACATATTACCCCACATCACCAAAACCACCCACCTTCTGTTGCACGGTGAGAGCTCAAAGCTACCTGTGCTCAGCAACAACAGCAGCCCACGACTCTGTTTCCTCTACAGTTTTGCTTCTGTCACCAAAGATACCTGTGTAGGAATCACAGTTCCACCACCACAAGTGACACAGGGGCAGAGCAGAAGGAAACCCTCCTCTGCACACCAACGCCTGGCATCGTTCAGCCACTAAACCAGCCCTGCAACGCCTCTCTGCTCTCTCTAGGTGACTTAATTTTGGTTGTCTTCTTGTATCTTTTGGACTAATTCCCGTCAAAGCTGGCCTTGCAAAAATAACCTTGCCTCTGGAAAAAGAGCCCATCTTCTTCTGCCTTCATGAGCATCACTTGCACCCTGCTTGAGAGGACATGCTAGCCGGAGGGGACCCTGGCTGCTGCCTGCCCGCTCCACCTCCAGGCTCCTCGTTGTCCCCAAGCCAATTGCACAGAGATGTGGCACAGAAAATCATGTTCCACCCTTTGAAACTCCCTGCTCAGCCTCTCTCAGAAACCAGATGTCACCAGAGCCAGAGATTGCCAGCCCGAAACATGTCAGCTGACAACTAAAAGATGTTTATGCTGCTGATGGGAAACAACCCACCGAGTGAAGGAAGCTGCTCTGCAAGGGAGGGAGATTCAGCAAAAACGTGAGTCAGCAGTCGAAACGGGAAGCGTTGACGATGGGCAGGGGGAAGGCTGACAGCCTGGGAGACATGAGCAGCTGATCAGGGTGAAGCACCACCAGCACAGAGAGTGGCTGCAGGGATGCAGGAGCCACTCCCAGAGATGCTGCCCTGCAGCAATGGGGCAGCCATGAGCCGTGCTCCATCCGACTGAAGAGGAGAGCATTTTCTCTCCAACTCAATGATGAAAAAAGGTGGCGTGGATCAAATGGGGCATGGGTTAAGCAGCCTACCACGCTGCTGCTGATTTACCACTTCTTTACCACTAGGATTTAAATCACCTGTTTGGGGCTGAATGTGAAGGGTGCCTGAATCAGCTCAGCAAGTGAAAACCTGGGAAGAACAAGCATTGTTTCCTTCAGCTCCAGGCCAACAGTATTTAAGAACAAGGACTTATCCAAGGAGAACCCCACAGTGATTTCTAAACTGTTCTCTCAGCTAGCTGGCTGGAAAAGAAAACCACACCCTGTGTTCCTGAGGATTGGGAGCCTTTGGTCCCTGGTCCACTCTATTTTTCAAGGCAGAAGCCCCAGGGCTGTCCTCCCCATTTCCTCCCCTCCCTGCCATTCATATCTCTGCTGGTTGAGCTGTGTAAAATCCAAAGCCTTCACTACATCTATTGCAAAAACTTCTGCAGCACATCTGCAACAATTGCACTAGGTGCTAAACCAGACATCTGAGCTGGTCACTGCAGGTTTTTTGCACCACAGAATTATCTACAGACCCAGAAACTGGTGTCCAGCCATGGTGGACAAGACTGGCCCCTGCACTGAAGACCTTGCTGCAGGTAAGGAGGAAAGAAGGAGTATAACCTACGTTTCCCACAGGGAAACCAGAAGGGCCATAAAAATATGGGATCCCAGTCACTTTATAGCAGAGCCCTTTTCCACGTGGCCCAATGAGCTCTTGTTGCATTTGGTAAAGCTTCATGATGTTATCTTAAAATAAAGCAAGCTTGTCTTGGATGTTTTCTTTGTGGAGCAACAGGTTGAAACTCTTGTCATTGCATAGCTTAAAAGCCAGGCTGTAAAAGCAGAGCAGTATGTCCCTGATCATTAATGCATTTCTGAAAGGTGTTCTCACTTCTTTGCTTTTCACAGCCTGGATGAGAAAAAGGCTTAGGTGAGCAAATCTAAAATTAATCACCTGAGTGTCTTACAGATTTCCAGGTAACAAGGGCAGCTGTGAATCATTGTCTTTGCAAGATGCACAGACCACAAAGACAGTACATCTCCTCTCTCCTCTTTCCCCTTCCCTGGGTTTGTTGCTCCAAGAGCAAACCTCACATCCTTACATGCAGGCATTAGAGGCAGAAACTGGGCAGCCTCACACGGATGGGCAAAAACATGTAAATATTAACACAATTGTACCTCTGAAGCAGGTTGTGAATGGCAGGTCCCTTCCCTTCTCCCTGCCCCACCCCACTCCTCCTCACCTGCTGCGCTGTCAGGAAGCAATGGTCCTTCCTGAGCAGCCAGGGTGCTCCAGAAATGGTCCCAAAGCCAGTGTGATAAACAGGAGCTAACAGCTTAGATTACCACCAGCACCATTTCTGCAACCAAGTGAGATATTTAGGCATGCTAGACCTTGTTTTTAAGGGCATGCAAAGCTGGAAGCTAACACAGAGTGCAGATACACACTCACAAGTGCCCCCCATGTTCTGGCCAAGTCAAAGAGCTGAGGTAGGGGAGCAAGGAAAGTGAGAGATTTAAAAATCAAGCACACATTAAATGCTGAGCAGACTGGACATCAGAATGCTCTGACAGCAGGTTCGAAGTCAACAATTTTACCTATGGAAAAGAAACATCACTGGTGAGATGTTTTCCTGGTGGGAAACTTCTCTGGTGAGAGAGACCTGCCTTGGATGCAGCTGACAAAGAATTACCTCCTAAGTACATTTTACCACTGATTCCTTTGGGAATGACCCAGGAATAAAAAGGTACTTACTGTGTGAGCAGAAGCACTGGAGTGGGCTTGATCCAAACCTGCTGGAGTCCAGAGGCACTTTCCATTGACTCGAACCAGACCCCAGGCCAGTTACACTCCAGGATTCCTTACTGGACTGCAAAGTCCATAGGGCTACAAGGCAGTCTTTGGGCTGATAGGAAAGTCTTTGCAAACGGGGATTAATTTGTTAGAAGAGCTGAGAGCTGTAGTTCTAAGACAGGGCCCTGCCCCAGCAAGGTAGGTTTTTCATTGTTACTGTTCAATAATTATTTGAGAAATGGTGAGTTTTTGCCCAGATATTGCTTCGAAAAACAGTAGAAAGCTTGATCTATAGCTTGGCAAAGGGGGTGTGTGCTGCCTACCTGCAGGAAAGACAGCATTTGCCTGCCAAGAGCAAAGTCTGCATTCCCTGGGATTCAGGCTGGAATTCGCAATATCCTGCCTGCCAAGCTGCTGAGCCCATACTCAGCTTTGCCTGAGCTTTGATAAAAGAGAGAGGAGATCCCTTTGCCACATCCAATGTCTTTTGTTGCTCTGAGAACACCCTTTCTGGAGGCTTTTTTCCCCGTTTTGTCCAGTGCCTTCATCTTGGCTCTGTGTTTTCCACCCTTCTGGTTTTCCCAGAGATGTAAACCTGTGCAAAGTGTTAGTAGATCTCCCAAATCCACAGTGCTCACTTTCTCCCACGTAACTGGAAGGTCATCTTTTGCAGCCCATTCAAAGAAACATTTGCAGGAAAAGGACTACAACCTCGCCTCATCTGGAGCTTCTTCCACTCATCCTGGAGGCACAATAGAGCATTCAGCCCATCTGCAAACTTTTCCTTGCCTTTCTTGTCTTGTTGCCACAAAACAAGCAAATCAGTATTACTCTGACTCCTCATAGCAAGTCAAGTCCAGGTTGAGAAAAACATCAAGTAAATTTGAGCCCAAAAATGAAGGAGCTGATGGAGTTATAAGCAGAAGGGGAATATTTCTCCAAGGTCAGCGATGTGCATTAGCCTACACTCTGCCTAATGTGCCTGATGCATCAGGGAATGGCTTCCCACTGGCAGTACATCCACCTGGGAATGGCAATGCACTGCCCATCCACCAGCCCATCCAGCCTGGCCAGGTCCCAGTCTGAACATCACCTGCAGTCTTCAGCATCAGGAGACAAAGCAGTCACAACTACCCAGGAAGCAATTGCCAAAACTCACCATCTCCAGTGTCCCAGCCTTGTGCCGTAACCACTTGCAGTCCTGGATTTGCAAAATGAGAGCCTCTAACAGGCACAGCAGTGTGTGTGCAAAGCAGGTGATTGTAAACTTATGGTCACATTATGGGATGCTAGGCTTCATTCACGCCACGTACATCTTCAGCACAGGGGTGAGGATAGGCACTCAGTAGGCACCAGCCCCTTTCGCTGGCACAGCCTGTGGAGTTAGATCACAAATTTTCCAAGTGAATATGTCCTTAATAACAGTTATTTAATGGAGATCATCAGGAGACACATGCAGATATAAAGAATGCCTTACCTCCTCGCCATCCCAACAAAACATGCAAGGAAGCAGCAGCAGAGGAGACTCCTGTTCAAAGGTTTTCTACAGTGCAGCACTCGGGGCTGTTGCACAACCCTGGTGTCTTCCTTGCACAACAGCAGCTATGAAGGAAGGCTGGAATAAAGATAATCCAAGTGGATGGGGAGAAGAAACCCAGATTTCCCAGAAAAGGGACCCTGCTAGGAGCATGGTGCTGACACCACCTTGGTTTGGTCCTCTCCTCACCTCTGCGTTTCCAGACACATGGTTCCCCTCCTCGAAGGTGTGCATCCCCACCACCCTCATGTCAGAGAGTTCTGCACTTGCCGGGGATGTCCTGCACCCACCACACTTCTGCATTTGCTTGTCATGGATGTTGTCACCAGAACATCTCCTCCTGTCCAGCCAGTCTACACAACTGCCTGCTCAGACCATTTCCACCACCCATGAGCTACATCCATGTCTGGGATCCTGCTTTTCTACCAAACCCACTCCCAACTTCTCCCCTCTTGCTGTCATCAACCCCCTTTCTATGCAAAAGCTGGGGGCTTTCTAGCCCAGCTTGGGGTGACTTTCTGTGGCCAAGAAGGAGGCAGGATAGGCACAGCTTAGCCCAGGACAACCTGCAGCCTGCCTGGCTCTGGGACCACTCAGTCCCTCTGCAAGGATGCCTCTGCTTCCCATCCACCAGCTGCTGGGAGTGGTGATGCAGGGTTTTAAACCAAAATCCAGGACTCCCTTGCACACAGAGTGCTGCAGACGGCACAGGTTCAGGGCCAGCATGAGCGGTGATCCCTTGCATTGGCATCCCCCTTTTTGCAGAGTTGAACAGAGGTCAGCATTCAATCAGTGCCTCAAGCACCTTCAGCAGCAGCCCCGGGCTGGTGCAGCACAGCCTCGCCAGCTCCACGGGAGATGTTTGCCAGGAAGAGCACGGCAGGCTCAGTTTGTTTTGTCTGAACTGGTAAGTCTGGGAGATCAGCTCAAAGCGTTCCAGTTCGGAGGCCTATTTTTCATAAGCTCCTAAAGCCCTTTTCTTCCAGCCTAACCCAATCCAACACATTTGTTACTAGGCCACGATCCAGCAAAGAGTTCCATTTTGAATGCCAACAGCAAATTTTTATGACCACAAAATAAACCTTGAAATATCATATGTTTAGATAAGCGACGGGAATGCTAAGAGACTTTCAGTGAATTGAATCAAGAGGTGTGAACAGTCCTGCTTAAAGAACATTCAAAAATAATGGAACCGGGGCTGTGCTGTAACTTCCAGGAGGAAACAAGCTAGAGGCAACAGTCAGCAGATCATAATAGTGCTCGTTTGAATTATGGCTCTGCAAAGACATGCTACACAGGAGCAAGAGGAGGTGCATTATGATCAGGCCTGAAGCAACGACGAGGTCCCAGGGAGTTCAGCCCCTGAAGACATGGCCCAAACCTGCCTCCGCAGAGCTTCTTCCAAAGCTACCACATGGCACAACTGGTTGCATCGTGGCTGCCTCCTGTCACACAGGGAGAGAAACCTTCCCCTGCACATCCACATCAAAGTGGCCTTACATGTCCTACTTTTTTTCCAAGCATTGGCATTCCCATGCTTCTAGATTAAATGCTCAGCCCACTCCAGTGCTTGACCTGCTCACCACCACTGCCCACATCACTACCACCAAAGTAGTCAGTGTTGGACAAGATCAGCTCCTGTCTGAAGGTAAAACTGAGAAGTAGAGATCATTTCGGTCCCTGGATATCCACTAAGCATGTGTGCTGTGTAGCTAGCTTGGAAGGGGTACAACATACCTCAGACGGCATAGGTGGATGGTGCATGTGGGCTGCCCAGGGCTCCTCAAAAGTCTGGGGCTACAGCATTCTTCTCTAGGTGCCACGTAGTCCAGGCATAGCCAGACGCATCCAGGATTTCTGGGCATAGAGCAGCCCTCAAAAAAACCACAGTGCTATTGTGGGTTCTCACTGCTAATGCAAAACTCCACAAATACTAAAGATTACAGCTGAATATTTAAAAATACGCAGAATCTGCCCAGAAGATATTTCCTGGTGGAAACAGAAATCTTTTGCACCATGTAGCCCTAGATGAAGCAGTTCCAAGGGAGGAAGAGCCTGCAGCTGTTTGCACAGTCAGGATATCGCTGGCTCCTGATTTCCCATCAATGATGAACTCAGCCACCATGGCAGCACCCTGCAACGGTTCCCATCATACTGATGAGCAACCACCCTGCCCAGACAGGCAGACAATGACCTGTCCTCAGGCAAACTTCTCGCCAGCTCAGGGCTGAATTGCAGCTGTGGCACAGACCCAAGCCCAAGCCATCAGCAATTTGGAACCCCCAGGGAACTAGGGATGTTGCAGCTCATGTCCTCAATCCTGTCCTGTCCTCCCCTCTCAGTACATTCTTCCCCTGGGGATTCTGGGTAACCCTCTTGATCTTTGAAGCACCCCATAGTCAGGTTCCAGACCAGCTGAACAAACTAGTAACAAGCTAAATTGTTTGCCAGTGATGTTGCTGGCAGAAGGGCAGAGCTCAGCTGTGCATTAGCAGTGCTTTCTCAGGGGAGTCATTGGCGATGGGGATGAACTCCTCCAGGAACCATCACAGACCTCCCCATCGCGTGCAAAGGGCATTTGCTTACCTCAGCAAGGCAAAACAACACATTCTCAAATTAACAGAAACAAAACAACACGAGTGACTGCTCCTCTCACTCCCAGAGGAGAGGATAACACGACAAACATGGAGCAGATGTTGGCCACCTGGCTCCAGGCATGACGTGGAGACACTCTGATGTGGTGCACCAGCCTGTGAAACAAAACGTGAGCTCTGACAGTCCAGTACTTTCCCTTAACGTTGACATTACCAAAGGCATTGAGGAAACAGGACTCAGTGTCACCTACCCTCCAACTGAGGTGCAAGTCTCATCATGGTTGATATCATAATTTAAGCCCCAGGTTTTGGAGTCAACGTGATAATGGAGATGGCTCCACTCTACATTCCAACCCATTTTAGCCCTCAATGCCTGCCCTGAAGCTGGAGACTCAATTTCTTAAATATTTTAACAAATCTGTATTTTGAACTCAGCCCCAAGGGCAAGCTGGAAGCCACCCTAACGAGCTGTATTCAATCAGCCGGGCCCCATGCATGGCTCCAAGACATATCAGGTATCCTGCCCTGGCACTGAGACCCTGCCTGGGTGCCTTGAGCCTTGTGTTAGCTTTCATTGTGAATTTTTCAGAAGAATGAACCCAAGCCTGGGACTCCTTTCTATTTTTATCATGTTCCATCAGTCCCAGCAAGAACCAGACAAACAATCCCAAGAAATGCCTCAGAAAGTCTGGAGGACAAAAATAAATGCCCAGACTGTGGTTAGAGGGGCTGAGCTTGGCTGAGCCAGCTTGGGCTGGAAAACAAGCAAGCTGTTTTCTTTTAAAATAACACTGATGCCCAGAGAGGCTGGAACACCATCCTGCGGGATCAGGGCAGCACGGATCTGTGAGGTGGGAGAGAAGGACACGTCTGGAGAACCCTGGCCTCAACATGCCCAGAGAGTAAAACTCCCGTAATCCCGATGTTATATTAAACAGCTTCTTTCTCTCCCTTTCTGCCTCTTCCTTTCCCTCCACCTCTCAGCCAAGCCTACATCTGGATGCACCAAAAATAGTCTTGGAAATCCTATTTTCACCCAGCTTCAGCCACCCACAGGCAGGGCTGGAGAGCAGATGTGGGGCATGGTGGCTTTGCAATACTGTAACCCAGAGAAGACCTGGGTTTAGTCTCCTGCTTCACCGCAGAGCTTCCGTGCAGCCCTGGGTGGGTGAGCATGATCCATCACCCTTTGGAACATCTCTTCCCTTGCATGGAGATGGCAGCGCCATCTCTTTGGGCAATAAGAACCACCTTATTGTCCCAGTTGCTGAAATTTTGCAGGCTGAAATAGAGAAATTTGATATGAAAAAGACAATAAAGTAAAACTTGTGATTTCTCCAGACCCAAAGGAGGCAAAAAATTGCCCCACCAATGCCCTACAAGCCAGTACACTGAATTAAGCAGCCCATGGCCAGAGCCAGGCTCAGGGAAGGAGAGACACACAGACCTGTGCAGGGCATAGGGAGCTTTCCAGAAATAGCTTCATCCTTTCAGGGTGAGAAACCCAGGTATGTGGGTGGGATGTAACCCAGGAAGAGGTTTTCTAGAAGCTGAGATCAAGAGCAGAGAGAGGAGGCACCAACATCTCTTTAGCAAGGAACAAATGCCTTTCTAAGTTAGGAGGGTACTAAAGTCCCTGGTAAATCCCCTGCTGCACACAGGATCGATCCAGAGCTCTTCTTGCGAGCATGGAAAGTGCCTTGAACAGGGATGGGAACGGGGCTCCCAGGTATCTACCCACCCCTAAATACTATCCTGTCCAGGACTCTGGGCCACATGGGGATCTTAGTAAAGGATCCAGGATGCTGGCTCTGAGCCCAGGTTACCCCTCCAGCTGGCCTTGCTGGCAAAGCAAAACCCTCCTGCTCTTTATCTATCATAAATAAAGATGCAGCCTATCTCAAGTCTTCTGTATTCTTGGTGGCTTTTAAGAAACTCATGCAATCCTTAGTAGTCAAAATAATGAGATTGTGTCCTAATGTGAGATTTCCTTTGCAGGATAAAGTACACCTAAGGGCTGCTGATGTAATTCTCTCATGCTAAGCTGATTAAATGCTGAGGAGTTAGAGCCTTTTATAATTTTATTACATTAGATTCCAGAGATGAAATGAATAGAAATGACCAGACACTGAAGGAGGCAGAAATCCGTGTCCACAGATTTTAGAGACTATAAATTACATTCGGCCAATATAGCTAGGTGTAATATAGCAAGAATAAATCTAATAATAGAGTATCCGTCTGTTCGACAATATGGATAAACTTGGGCTATCGGTATTGTACAATATTAAAAGGAGAATTACAAGCAGGACCATAGAGAACAAGTAAAGGTCGTCGTATCCCAAGGATTCATGCCATCCCTTTGAGGAAGATCAGCAGCCATTAGTACTGCTTAGCAACTGACTGCAGGATATTATTACCACTGCTAATTATTTGTAGTGAGAGATGAAGGTTTGCCGGACTGGACTGCGGCTGCGACATGATAACTCCTTCATCCATGCCCAAAAGGTCTGAACTGCACCCAGCTGGATCATACCTGTCTACGGAACCTAGTAAAGTCCTAGATTTGGCTGACTTTCAAGAGAAATAAGGATTGCAGACACGCCTGAAGAAGCACAGATAACTCTCAAAATCAAGGCAGAAACAGCAAAATGCTTCAAGGTGCAAATTGAGATGTGGCATTGACTTTGGGTTAATTGACTCATTTCAGCCACCCCAGCACAAAACCCTTCACACCACTAGACTCTGGCTTAGACGAGTCAGCTGGGGACACAGATTACAAATGTGGCATCTGCTTGTTGAGCTCCTTCCCGTTTTCCTTCACAGGGAAAGCTCAATTTATAAGCAGCTTCCGACCAGGTCTTCCTGCCCACTCTTGGGTCTTGTTGGCCGTATTGGCCACATGGCCCAGTTTGCAGTTGCCCAACTGGGTGATTTATGCAACTCATCAACAAAGCAGCCAGTGTCAGCCAGGCAACCTAATGTGAAATTCAAGGGATATTCATGCACTGATGTTTTACATTTTCCTCCGGGCACCGCTGTCAGCAAAATGCTCCAATATTCAGATGAGGGTCCTATAAAAGGTCAAACTGAAATTTGCTTGCATATCTGAACAAATATTTGTGAACAATTTTCCCCATTATTCTCTCAGCTTTACATGCGGCCCGTTCAGCTGAGAAGCATGGCCCTTTATAAAATATTGCTAGAGACTGCAATGACTTTAAAACTGCCTGAAAGCAATTAAGAAACTGACTATTCAAATGTATTTTCTGCAAACAAAAGTTTATTTGCTATGTATAGATAAATGCTGTCAGTGGGCTAATTTGGAAGCGTTGTTGATTACCCATTGTAATGAGGCCAATTACATAATTAAAAGAGTTTTCTCCTAACTGCTTTTCCTGCTAATTAACATTTTATGCCATCTACAATGGACACTTTGGGCTGCATCAAAGACATTATTATGCAATTTTATCCTAAGAGCAGTCTATGAATTATTAATTAATATCAAATCTCTTGATTAAAGGGTAATTTGTAAGTAAGCCAGTCAGAGCTAGGAACATGCTTTGCCCATCAGTATTCCCCTGAAACATGGTCCCAAATAATATGGACTAAACAAAAGGTAGAAGAACATTGGGAGTGTGAAATACGGGAGACTGGGATAATTTATGAGAACCTCTGATGTTTTTCCAGAAATTCCAGTTGTTGGTGTTTTAATTAAATAGCATCTTCTAAAACGCTCTATCATGTCCCAGCAGGATTCACAAAGTGAAAATGGTAGAGCCCTCCCTCTTTGGCGCAAGTCAAACAACAACAGAAACCTACTGTACAAATTCACCGTGACCTGGAAGTCCAGACCAAAAAATACCCAGGCAGGAGGGTGGGGAGCAAAAGGTGGAGGCAGAGACTGGAGAACATCTACAGAAATGTTTTTACCACAGTATAACCTCAAAAAATTAAATGTGGGCCAGACCAAGGCTGCAGTATGGACGTGGGGAGGGTTGCCTTCCCGCTGGTCACTTATACAAGTGCATTTGTCTAAATATAGGTTCAGTTGGCCAAACCAAGCTGTCAGTTACTGGGCAAAGTCTTGGTTTACTGGGGTTGAGAGCAGACTCCCTTCAACATGAGTCAATTCATCAACCAAATAGCCCACCATGGGCGATAATGTGCACCTGGTCCCCTAACATCGCATCCAGCCCAGCTGCACCCCCTGCACCTCATCTGTAATGAATCAGGGTCTCTGGAGGCCAGCATTAGCCACTGGGCTTCCCGAACTGCCAGCTAGGAGCCACAGCCACCCCAAAATGTCAAACCCTGAGGCTTCATCAAAGACCAGGCATCTTGTAGAACCAGAGCAGAAGGCTGAGGGGCACCCACCCACCCCACGCTGCTCGACTGCTGTGGAGTCAGGGCTCATTAATCACTCGAACCAGGACACAGCATCATTCCAGCTTTCAAAGATGAAGGCACTGCCCGATGCGCCCTCCCTCAGTCCCAGCATCTGCTCACTGCTGCAGCAGCTCATTTCTGCTCTGTGCTCAGGCTCAAATTGGCTGCAGCAGCTCCTCCTGAGGTCAGGAATGGTGGTAGAATAATAATAATAATAATAATAATAATAATAATAATAATAGTAGTAGTAGTAGTAGTAGTGATTTTAATATTTATTACATTTATTATCATTGGTGTTGCTACTGTAATCGCCAATAATAATAATCAGCCTGATGTGCATGCTATAGCTGGAGATACCTGAAATGCTCTCCACATGCTGCACAGAATGCATCTGGGCATGGAGAGGTAACCAGACTGATTTTCTCCAGCAAATGCCTGTTGGGGAAAGCTACTTGTAGCAGTCCTGTTTACTAGCACGAGCAGGCTACTGGAGTGCTGTGTGTTACTACAATGGGTATGCTACTATCAGGCTTTGTGATTCAATTATAATAGGGGAAGGGGAGAGGGAAGCACTGGGGGAGATGGTGGTGTTTGCAGTGTGGTACAGCCCCAACTGTGCAGTAGCTCACAATGTGTCTCACACTCAATGTGACCAGAATGGCACATGACTCGGGCGAGAAAAATAGCAAAACGAGTCATAAATAGAAAAATAGGTCAAGCAAACAGCCATGCTTCAGGTCATGGACATCTGCAGATGTCTTGGATGGAAAGGGCATTTCTGAAAGCTAAAGGGGTGTCCATGACACCGCTCCCTCAAGACCAGTTCTAACATATTCCCACCCCCAAAAAGGTGAAAATCTCCCCAGATTCCCCATCCCCAACCCCAGAGGTGAAAGTCCTCTTCCTTCTCATTGCAACAGCCACTTCTATGGACTCGCCCTCTGCAAGCCTGTGCCCGCACACAGCCTGGCCAGAGGCATGTTGCTGGCTCCTGTGGTACCCAGGAGCCATAACAAAACCCAGGACCAATTAGTCGTTGTCCTCCTCCCAAGAAAAGTACACAAAGAAAATAATTGTTGGAATTCATAAGACCTTGGATACAGCAATGATTAATGAGAGCAGCTAACTATAGAGACCTGTAGAAAGGCACAGCTATGTTTACATCAGCTGCCTTCATTATGTTTTTCTCCTTTTGACTTCTCCCATTATTTTGGAAGACATAATGAAGAGCTCCTTCAGTCATGCAAAAATGAAGCCAGGCAGTTCCTGAGGTTCACAGTTCCTAGGTTCCAGAGAGGATCTGGAATACTTTTCTTTACAAGCCTGGGTTATTTTGAATGCAGACTGAAGGAAAGGGGTGATCACATCATTTCTTTACACTGTATGTAGTTCATCTCACCTTTAGCCAGTTTTGCATTTTGGGTTAGCTGACAGGTCCTACCTCAAGTGAAAACCCCAGTGCAGAAGATATTGGTGATAGCAGGTCTCCCAGGTTTGGGTGCTTTTCCTTGGTCCCCAGCGCCTAAAGCCCTGATGTACCACAAAAACAAGGAGGTGCTCCCCAAAACTAAAGGGATGTTCACCCGTTCCCCTCAGTGCCACACCAGCACTCATGGTTTCTTTGTGAGTACCGCACCATCTGGGGCCATGTGAAGAAGACATCTTCTCTTCTAACACATTTCTGGCCATCAGAACTGCAGAAGAAAGCATGAAAACATTAACTGGGTGCAAACAAAGGCTCGGATGCTGGGAAAAGAGCCCCTTCGTTACTCTTTTTCTCAGATTTTAAAAGCAGTGTCTCACCTGGCTGATTTATGCTCTTTAACTACAAGAAGTTGGAGAGTATTGGAGTCCTCCATTTACCATCCAGTGTCACTCCAGCCTCAGCATTTCCCCTCCTCACTGATCAGTCTCACAGTGAAACCAGCCCATTCATTTTTAAAGCCATGAAAATGCAGACAACAGCCACCTCTCCCATCCTGGTTAGCTCTCCATGTAGTTAAAGCCATGCCGTATTTCCTGCTTCAACCAGACTAAGCTATGGACTTTTTGACCCTGGCCATTGGCAGAAAGCCAGGCTATCCTATGGACTACATTTAAAAAAAAAAAAATATGTTTCACATATGAAAGCCTATAAATATCCAAGCAATTTACTGCAGATTTACCACTCTCCATTTTTCTGATCTCAGCTATGGTGCTCAAAGTTCAGCCCCAATTCAAATTAATACACAGCAGTAACTTTGCATGTCAATTAGAGGGAGAAGGTTATTTTCTGGCCCGACCTCTGAGATCAAGTGCTAATGCACTACAGAAAAATGCAGTGATCTATCATCCAAACTCCAGCCAGGACCACTTATTTCTATGAGAAGGACTTGCAGTAACGTACTCGACACCATCAGTCATTTCTTGGCTGTCCTCTCGGGGGCATTCCCGGTGTTACATCCAAGTGCTGCAGGACCAGGAGTTTTCAGCCCCAGACACTGATTAAACACGACACCTTATTATTCATTTTACGGTACCCAGGTCATGGAGCAAGCCCCAGCCGTGGAGAACAGCAGACCTCCCGCCCGGAGACTTTGCAGTTTGAGGATATGCTGTGTTTTGATGGTGGTGCAATAAACACTCCTCCCTATGGAAGGGTTGCTGGAAAGGGCAGCGTTAAAGGAAGGAAAAGTGAACTGGTAATGAATTATGTCTGGAAGGGGTCAAACCCCAATGTTTTTAAGCACTCCACCTCTTTGTGTCATGCATATTGGAAATCACCGTCCAATCTGTCTTCCTGCACAGACCAAGTGGGGAGGCAGCATCAAATGATCCCTCAGACCACAGAGATGAAGCTGTGCCCCCAAAGAACGAGCTGGCCATGGGGCCACAAGGAGAAGGGAGGGGGCATTCATCACTGCCATCTCTTCACCTTCCTTTTGCCCTCCTCCTCTTCCTCCTTCAGCCCCAAACCCCGCGCTGCCCCCATGGCTTAGCAAAGACCTGTGACTCTGCTCTCCTGCTCTACCGCAGCCCCTTGTCTCACTGGTGAGCCCAAGCCCATGCCTGTGCGTGGCTGGGACAGGCAGTGGCTGTCAAGATTCTGCCATCAGCCTCCCCTGAGATATAGAACAGTTTCCACCCAGGTCCCATGCACACATGGGAGATTTGCCCTTGCCTTCCCGGGTCAGGAGCTGGCTTGCTGGCGAGCGGTGGCTGGGCTCACTGGAGGCCAGCACAGAGCACGGCTAGGCTGATGTCCCATAGCTGCAAGGATGAGCTTTCAAAAGACCTGCTGGAGCCCAGCATAGCTCAGGATATTCTTTCAAAAGGAATATTTGAGGGGGAAAAAAAGAAAAAAAGGAACAATTTTCTCCCATAATGACCTTTGCTTTCCTGCTTTTCCACCCATTCCCTCCTCCTTTCCCAGCTTTTAGGCTGTGAACAGGTGAAGAGCTAGAAAGTCTTCCTCCCAGCACAGTAGCCAACACTGAGAACCGATGGCATCCTGTCCCTGTGGGTAACATGAGCTGGGAAGGGTGCCAAAAACCTGGGAAATATTTCCAAATACCTGCTGCACTGTGCAGTCTGTGCATCCTCAGACTAAAACAAATCTGTTCATCAGAGATGCTCCTGTGAAAGCAGTGGTGGGAGACGGTTTGCAGGGAAGGAAGGACTTCTCTGAACAGAATGGTCCCTAACGCTGCTGCAGCTGGGAAAGGCAGCACGTGCCCCTTCGCTTTCAGGAGCAAAGTGCCATCCCAGGTGTCCTTCAGGGTGGCTCAGAGCCTTGTTTGCCTTATTTCCCCAACTGCATATTCATCTGCTTAGTTTGTAAATCCCTGGAGCCTCATTTGTCCAATTAGTGCTTGCTGAGTCTCTTGCTACTGGCAAATAAGAGGCTCTTCCATACGCTATTGCATTACCCAAAAGAAAATTACTTGGCAGCTAAGAACTGAGGTGTCTTAGTGCCATGAGGAATTGAAGGGAAGAGATGCAGCTCCTGCACCTTAACTGGCCCTGACGTAAGC
Organism: Falco biarmicus; assembly: GCF_023638135.1. Lineage (NCBI taxonomy): Eukaryota > Metazoa > Chordata > Aves > Falconiformes > Falconidae > Falco > Falco biarmicus. The sequence continues at coordinate 39,496,563 of NC_079294.1, read as the reverse complement.
CCTGCATGGACAGGAGGGCTCAGCCTCAACCCTCATGGGGACGTGAGGTCATTTTGGTGCTGTTTTGGTATTCCAGGATTTGAGAAAACCTTGCCTGATCCCTCCATATACAAACTGCTTTAACTTCACACCTCTTAGCCTTCCCATCACAGGCGCTGTAGCATCCCACAGCTCCTTAACGGTTCCTTGCTTTGCTCCCCGTTACAGCTCACTGTTGGTGAAAGTTAATCCGGGAGCCTCCCCTCCAGCCAGACCTTTTGCAGAAGAATAAACCATTTGAGTGGGTTAAAAAAAGATTCCCAAGCATTTGAAGAATGAGAACATATTTTTAGCAACAACAACAACAAAAACCCAAAACTTTTTTCTTCCCCCCTCCTTCTGTTGGCGCAGTTAATCACTCAGCAAGAAGGCTGTTACCACCACCAACACCCAGGCCCCTCCAGCCCACCGGACAGGTGGCTGCTCCCTGTCTGCTGAGTGCAACGTTAGCGTGAGACTGCAGAAAATCAAATTAAACCCTAACAGACTGCCCTGCCTCACCTTGAGCAGATCATCCTACTTTACTTACCTAAATCTCTCCAAATCTGGTCCATGCATTTCTGGGTACCCCCTGCGGCAGAACTGAACGCACCAACATCAATGTCAGAAACACGGGTGGAAATTAAGCAGCAGACCTTGACAATTGGGAGCTGGGGCACCTGACTTGACAGGAGGGCATCTTGCTAGAGACCTGCCACTTAGTTTCTTAGCAGGGGAAAAAGAAGGGGCAAAAAAGCAGCATCCAGACACAAGAGCAGAGAGGGTGGGAGATAACTAATTAAATCAGCCATGCTGGGAGATAGCAGGAACACATTGCTCAGGCTTTCTTTCCCCTAGCCTGACATTTAGGCTAGACATATATATTCCTTGACAGAAGTTTGTGAGCAATTTGACCTGTGATAATTCTTTACCCCCAGCTGGGAGAGAGCCACACACCAGAAATCAATCTGTCTTGCCTCGATTTCTTGTCCAGCTGCATGCAGTTCCTTAGAAAGAGGCAAGCGTGTCCTTCCCTGATTTATCATACAACTTTAATAAGTGCATTTTATAGTTTAGGTCATATCCTTTCATGAGTCTCATTATTTCAGACAGGTTTTGTGGCAACAAAAATGTGCCATAAAAGTGTCTTTCTGCAGTGGAGTCAACCAGCCCTTCAGTTTAAGCCCCACTTGTGACTTGGAAAGAAAGAGTTTTGTTTGACAGTGTTGAATAAGACACCAAGATGACAATACGAGTGCCTAAAAAGGTGTGAAAAGTAATTGTGGCTGCAGTTGGAGTCTATTGAGTGTGGCTGTAATATCGCTTGCTCCCCCAGGAGGGGTTTGGATGTGCTGCCTATTTACAGCTTGCCAAATCCTGTCCCTGGAGAAGGCTCTATGCCTGGAGGACTGTTCTTCCTTTGGCTCAATTTTGGCTTTACAGAGGGGTAAAGGAGAGCAGGTTTGGGCTTGGATCTGCTGGCAGACTGTCTGCCCACAGGCCAGCCTGGTATCAAGCGAATTCCAAGCTCCATCAGACTTCAGCAGGCATTGGGTCAGACCCTTAGCTCTTCTCCAACTAAAACCAACATTAAAATGGGAAATAAGCCAAAATCAGAAATACTTGACCAAATTTCAGAATAAGCTGAGTCTGAACCCGGTTCCTAAAACCAGGACTTCAAACTAAAGCAGGGATTGAACTGAGAATAAACTCCAGATCAAATCCACCTGGATTTTAGGGACAGCTTGGCAGTTAACCCCACCACGTGGCCTCCTTGCTAGGCAAAAACAAGACGGAAAGTCAGACTGTCCTTACCTGGCTTTTGCAGGGGCCGATGACTTCCCCACGTTGCTCCCTTAGCCATCGCTCTCCTAACAGACCAAGTACCTCAGACTGAAACCAAAACCAAACTGAAATTCACGTCTCCACAGACGTGGGGGAGAAATCAGCACATCCTTGGCCGGTGGTGTTTGACAAAGTCCGGATATTAGGACTCAGCCTTCCACCTTTACTTATTTCTGCTAAAATCTGTGCATCCCCGGTCTTTCTCTACCTGTATGACCATGCTTTGTGCTCTCCAGGTGCGTTTAGTAGGATCTTCTGTCTCACCTTAAACTAAGTAAGTTTAAATCTGGGCTTCCAGATTTGGAGGTTCTTATTTGGGACAGCAAACTCTGAATATGACAGAGGTGTTCCCCGTCACTTTTTGCTTTCTTCCAGGGCCAGGGATCAGCCCTGACCACTGTTTAGCACCGGTGGAAGAAGCACATGATGCATATGAGGTATCTGACCCTACATCTCTTAAAATGGGTGTGACACTAGTGAAGGGAGGGAGGAAAAAACACATACAACTCTGAGTGGAGCTGGATCAGAAGCTGCAGAGGACTGGAGGACATAGAGCAGTGAGCCACAGCCTCCAGAAGAGCAAACCTGCAGGAGGTCCATGAGTGCAGCCCCCAGGCTCCCACCCCAGCACTGAGCCCCATCCTCCTCCAGCCAGAGCACCACCACAGCCCACCAGCATGTCGCAGACATTTCAGGAGGCCATTCTGCCCCGAGGCGGGATTGCATGCTGGGGCACCAGGGAGAGACGCAGGACCTTTCAAGCAAGAGACCATGGCATGAGATGGGGATAACCCCATCCTCTTTTGAAACCATGTTTCCAGCTGGACAGACAGAGAGGAAACAGCCCTAAATTTAAAAAGACATCCCATATTACCAAACCTGAACCAAGCCAGACTGAAGGATTGAATAAAATAAGACAAAGGCTCACAGTGTCTGTTAACCTGCTCAAGGCAGAGTAAATATTTGCATGCTAGGTCTGTTCTGCTCTTCCAGCACACACCCCCCTGTCAGCACATAAGCCAGGAGATTTTGTCACTCAGAGCATGCTCAGACATCTACCTCCACCACAAGGCCTTCATGTGGATCCTGCCTCCCTCTTATCTTTGCCTTACTCCAGAAAGAAATGAAAACCCACCTGCAAAGGACACATTTCCTCCATTTTCTGCACCCTGGTGTCAGCATGGCTAATGGGGCCAGTGAGTCACAGGCTGAGCCCTCCCCATCCACCCATGGATCTCCTTGAGGAAGCATTTGGTGGTCTCCATCCCACTCATTCAAAGATCCCTTTGCAAGCAGAAGATGAAACCCACAGGAAGGTGTGTTTGCTCCTTCACATTGGAAGTTTCACATCACCTATGTTTCTCGCAAGCACAAAAGCTGAAAATCTGCATTTCTAGTCAACTGCCACCCAAAACTCTTCAGCAAATAACTGAGAACATAGGCTCCCCTTCAATTAAAAAGCAGCCAAGCTCGTAATAGACATAACGTTTACTGAGCTCTACCTGAATTCCTCGCTGGGACTCAAGCCACTGGTCCCAGGCTGCACCTGCCTTTGTGAGGCTCCAGATGATGTCCTCTCTCCTGGCTGAGCTTCCTCCATCTTCTGCAAGGGGAGCTGTAGAGCAGAGGGTGGAGAAGAGTTGAGCAGGTGTTTATGGACAGGATTTTCCTACTGAAGAAGCAGCTGGAGGAGTATCTGGCATTAATGCACTTTCAAAAGCACTAGGGTGTTTTTCTTTGAGATCCTGCTATGTTCGCTGGGAGCACCACCAGGAGCGGCAGGGATTGACTGAGTTGGCACTGACCCCCTCAGGTGGGGCATGTTCTGCCATGCAGTGGACACCCTTGCATGACACAGTGAATACAGCAAACAGGAGCGATCTCTGGCCCCAGGGAATGAAAACATACAGCTGGGTCATGGCAACAGTGCCTGCAGATGGTTCTGCAGATGCTGGGTGAAACTTCATCCTTGATCTGACACAGATAAAGCTATCGGAGATGGCCACTCACCTGTATTGAAAAGATGCTGCCTGTGACAACTGGTGTTTAAGGGTCCTTGCTCCACAACAGCACTAAGACAGCCTTTCCCAGGCAGTGGGAAAAACCCCACTATTGCTTTTGCAGACAGAAAGGAGACACCTTGTGTTATTTCTATAGTCACATAGGAGAGGAAACAGGCAATAAAAATTTCCGATGTGAACTAATAGGGTATACATAGAGTCAATCCCAAACACTCTCCCTTTAGCAAAAAAACAAGAGATCTACCTTTGAACCACACATTCAGCATCACATGACAACTATTCCTCATGAGCCTAAAGAACCAAGTGAGTCACAGCACCATTGTGGAGTCGGCTTTGCTCTATTTTGCAAATATTTGCTCTTGAGCAATACCGTTACTTTTGTCACACCTGCAGACTGGCTCCTTTGTGGAAGGCATCTGGTTGCAGGCCAGAAGATAGCTGCTAAACTAGAGAGGGACAAAAGACCTCAACAAGTGAGCACACACCTATGGGGAGTGGTCCAGGCCGTGCTGTGCTGGCTGCTCTGCGCTTGCAAATCACATGCTGCATCCCAGCACGAAGCACTGATGAGCAAAACTCTCAAGGACCGCTGTTCTCTCTCTGGAGGTCTTCTTCGAGCTCAAGCTTTGAATTAGGTGGGTTAAATACTGTTGCCTCCACAGCCACACTGTTGCCATCTGCCTCCGTTCTGGTAGCAGAGGAGGAGAGGCCGAGTCCACCCGAGTTGGATCTAATTGTCGGTTGATGTCACGAGCCCATAATATACTCTAGACGCAGATCCCAAGATGTCAGACACTGGTTTAGGCACCAAAATGCTTGGAGAAGTAACTGCTCCGTGAAATCATGGGTTTCAAGTCTGTGCATAACAGGTGTTTCAGCACCATGCTGAAGCCATGGCTTTTGGGAAGATGAGCTGAGCTCATGGCTGGATCAGCTCTTGGCTCTGTGGGAAAGGCTGCATCCCAGATGTTGTGCCTTCATCCCATGATGCCATATTCTCCCCTCACACACGGCCGTATTCCTCCATGCCTGGAAAATAGCAGCTCCCCTTTCCTTCCTTTCCAGCTACGTTCAGACCCACAAAGTGCCCCACATGGACCTAGGGAAGTCTGAAACATGAACCACATGGAACTAGGGAAGGACCCACACAGGACCTCACTGGTGCCATCACAGACCCTCTGGCAGGGCTGGTCCGGGTCCATTGTGCACCGGCATGTCCCCTGTCTGTGGCAAATTGCTTTAGGAATAAAAAAAAATCACCCAGTTTGTGCTAAGAACAGAGAGCTCCTGTTCCTAACGCCGCATTAAAATGCTTAGCTCAGTGCCGTAACAGGTCTCAAACATTTCAGGCTCTGTTAAAATATTCTAATAACACTGATAATATTTATCATGTGGTTAGGGATGTTTGGGCTAGAACAAGACGTAACTCCAGCTGGCAGAAACCCCAGGACCCAAATAACTCTCTCTCCATGGTGAGCTGACGTCCCTTGCTCGCATGCTCCCCAGCCCGTCCCCAGTGACGGGAAGCAGCACTAAACCCTTGGGGAAAAGCTTTTTTAATGGCCTAAATGACTTAGGCTCATAAGACCACACAAAGCCAAGCAGGCTTAAAGCCAGATGTTTTAAAGCGATTTCGGGGTGTACCAAAGCAAACATTCCCATGAGGGTTTGAACCGAGCCCCTGGGAATTACCTGGCAGGAAAAGGTGTGACAGATCCTGGGGCATCACCTGGAGCAGGCACTGAGTGGGATGGAGAGGAGGTGCCAGATTCAGAGAAGCCGCCAGGTTCAGAGAAGCCATCGTGGCCACTGAATGCCACCACCCCACTCGCTGAGAGCAGGTGCTCCTGCTCCGGTGGCTGCAGCGATTTCCTACATCTCTTATCCTGCCAGTACTTCGCCAAAAAGCCTTATATTAATAATTACTTATTAGGACAACTATTTCAGCTCCCTAGGAGATCTCACTCAAATGGTAGCAACGCTTGTTGGAACATACAGCTTGCCGGTGGAGAGTGGGGGTTTAGGTAAACAGGATATTCCCTGTGGACAGCACTTGCAGCTACATCCCCCAGCAAGCAGGAAAGAGGCGGATTCCTGGAGCAGAGTATTTTCCACTCACTGATAGAAATAGGTGGACAGAGCCTCAGGCTATTCTTTTCCTGTTATGTGATCAAAGTTTTAGGTGGTTTTTGGGGGTGGGTGGTTTTTTTTTCCATTGCTTTCAGACATTCCAGATCTATTTTGTGGATTCAGTGGAACATCTAAGTGTGCCACACCTATTTATTGGGATTTTCACCCTGGCTTCAGGATGTATGATGTCTATATATCTGCTTGTGCACGTACATCAGACCAGGATGATTTTCACACTACGTGAAAAGTGCTCACTGGTTAGGAAGGACTCCCAGCAAAGACATCAGCATGGCTCCATGTGGTGGAGGAAATACCACCAAATAGAAAATTGTCAGCTGAAATCTTAGGTCACATAAACAACCACACATACATCCCCCTTTTTTTCTGGACCATTAGTTAGGGATTCACTCACAGGGCATAAGCAGCATCAGTTGGCTGTGTGCAAACCCATTCACTTGCCATCTTCACCTGTATTTCTAATTTGTAGTCCGACTGCTGCCAGGGCCCTGAGCCCAAAAGAGAAAGCTTGATAAAAGCACAGCCCATCACCCAGGTTCCTGCTAAAACCATCCCACTGGCCCCAGTGCCAGCTCCTAGGGGCAATCCAGGCTGGTGGTGCTACTCCTGATTCCCATGGGGTTGCAGGAGATAAGCCAAGGGGAGAGGTCAGCTCTACAATCAGGTCTCCTGCAAGGTGCCGCAGCATCTTAACCGTATGGTGCTCCTCTGGTGGCTGTGCATGCTATAATTAAGCCATAAGGCAATCAGGAGAACAGGCTTATTAGGAGATGATCACAGTCCCAGGACATCAGCAGGCTGTAGGCCTGCCCAGGGGGATCCAACCCCTTGGGAAGGAGATTAGCAGCTGCTAAACAGGCCTGCAGCAATTTACCTGTTTGCACGGTAACCAAACTGGGAGGAGATGGAGAGGGGAGTTAGGGGGCTGAGGGTAATGTCTGCCATCACATTTAGCCATGTGCGTGATGCACTTGAAACATCTCCTAGAGCAAAACACAGCAAAGCTCGGGTTAAGCCACTGATTTTTTTTTTTTTTTTTTCCTATAAAAGCAGGGACATTCCACAATGGATTATAGGACCTTAGCAAGCATGTACCGTACAGTGTCTGTGGAGGGAATGAATTCAGCAGGAAGGGGAGAGACAGGAGGTTGAGTACCAGGAGTTAGAGCCTCGACTGGTCTAAAATTGGCTTTGGTAGAGCCGAAAATCTGAGCTGAGATGGGAAGGAGCAGCCAGCAGAGAGGCATGGAAAAACTTCCCTGCTAGAGGCTGCTGCAGTTTTGGAACAGGGGCCCAGGGTGGCATGTCCCTCTCTGGGCGTTTTCAGGGCTCAGCTAAATAAACAACAGAAACCAGCAAAATCCCATTTCAAGGAACAAGCTGGACTACAGACACACCCCCTGACACCCCTCCCCACCAGCACTGGTGTGATCCATGATTGTGTATGTGGTTTGCTCTTGAAGGACACAATATAAAGTGACTTCTTCCCTGTTATCTTGTCCCCAGCCACCCCATGGTACCAACCCAACGTGGCAGCACATTCCTGTTGCATGTGCTAAAATTCTTCCTGAGATGTTGTTGACATATCCAGACCAGCCACCCATCCTGGGTCTCCTTTTTGCCAGGCCCAACCATGTGAACTGTCCCCTCATCAAGGCAGAGACCCCTGTGGTCCTTCAGCAAGCCCCGGTGTGACCACTGATCCTGGAATCTGCTGCCACACCAGTTATTATCAATAACAAACCCAACAACAAGCTGATGGATGGTGCAAAGCACACCGAGGGGCTTTCACCCCACTTTCAGTGAGATGCAAGGAGCAGAGATGGGGTCCCATGGGCAATGCAAATCCCAGCACAGCCAGGGAATGCAGGCACTCGGTGTTTGCAGCTGCAAAACAGCTTCAGAAAAGCTGATGGCTCAGCAGACCCACTCCGGCTCTTCTGGCCCCTGTGCAGCAGCACTCTGCACCCTCCAGGCTGAGCTTTTTGGAAGACGCAGCTCCTCAGCCAGCGCCAGAGGCTGCAATGCTGAAAGGAATCTGAAGCAGCATTGAATTTCAACAGGATCTGAGCCCCATCTGCCTCAGGTCCCTTTCCAAACCCCCAGCCAGCAGAAGCAAACACAGTCCTGGGAGAGCAGCGTCACTTTATCATCAGCAACTCCTCTTACAGATCGGTGCTGGCCCCCCAGATCCATGCACCTCAAAATACTCTGCTCCCAGGGCAGCCAGCTCCAGCAGGACATCTTTCCACTGTGGGTCCGTGTACCGATGGACCTGATGCTGCTAATTACCCTTGATATTAGTGCTGTCAAGAGCTCATAAGCCTGTAATTAGAAGCAAAAGGAGGTGATGGATTGGTGACGGGGGAAGACTGGGAAGCAGGAGATGCTGCAGGTCAGCAGGCAGACTGGAGAACATGTGCAACAAGAGACCTCCGTGGGCATCATTAATCTGGATCTTTTAACTGGGAGATTGGAAGAAGCCTTTTCCATCTGTCTTTAAAGGAGGGCCAGAGCTGGCCCGAGGAGGCTGGAACAGAATGACTAGCAGCCCCTGCAAGGCTGGCATCAGCTCTCATGCAATGATTTCCGTCTTCCCTCGCTGAGAGCAGCCTCCTGGACTAGAGACACGTCACAACATGTCCCTGGCCCTTTCCCTCTCCTGTGCCTGCTCAGCCCTGCAGCCCCAGGGGAGGATGAATTTCCATTACTGCTTTCAAGTCTTGCTGCTGGTTATTGCTTACCACTATATCAGCCATCAAAGTTCCCATGAAAACACTGAATAGGACACAAATTGCAAATTAGGCTTTAATTAGAAGCTGGCACCTGCTTTCTGACCAAGAAATACAATGAAGATGTCTATATGTTGCTATGGCAGTCCAGAAACATAGATTTCTGTTTCAGGACCCTTTGAAGACAAATTTACTCAGCACTATAAACTTGTATGCCAAAGTGATTAACACTTTAATGCTAATATCAAGCTGGACCAGTTACACACATTTTATTCATTAGAAGGCATCATTTTTCAACTGTGTCTTATCAGTATGTAAATGAGATTTTGACTCAGTCGTTGTCTGCTCCCAAAAGCGCAGCCAAAGTGAATTCAATTAATGCGATTTACATACCAATGTGACACATGAGGCTGTGTGGGGCTTGATAAGGCAGCCAGATGGGAGCTGGGCTCCCGGCACAGCCGTGCCGTAGCCCTCCGCCTCCTCCTGGCTCCCCGTCTCTGCTGGGCACCCCCAAAACAAAGACACGTGGGCCAACTGCAACCCAAACCGGATTGTCCCCTCCTTGATGCTCTTACCGGCATGGGACATTCTGTCTCCTGCCACCACCCTGCTGCTGGAGCCATTGAAAGGGCACTGAAGCCACCGGTGCCAGCCCACGATCACTTCACAGTAACAGAGGACAAACTCCAGCCTTTCTTCTCAGCTCAGGCAAGCCCTGCAGATGTGCAAAACAGCTGGTTAAGCAGATTCTACGGCAATGATAGACTCTCAAGAGATCCTAGCTCCCCCCTTAAAAATCCCTCTAGTTTTTCCCTGATTTGGGCCAAAATCCTGCTTTTGCTTACACCAGGGCCAGACCAGAGGAAGGCTGCTGCTTCTGGCACTATACCAGGCACCAGCCACAGATTGTGGTGTAAACACCAAGGTAGGAGTGATGTACACAGGCTTGGGCACTGCTCAGCTGAGCTAATGGGAGAAAGACACTTATTATCAACCCTGACACTGTACAGCATCGTTACACATGGTCATTTTAGCCAGAAACCTGAGTTTCATCTCATAGCTCAGGATTTTTCTACGGGCCCCATGGCTCTTGACGCCTATTTGGCCAGAGCTGGCTCAGAAGCAGGGAAAGCACAGGCAATCCCCTCCTGAGGACGGCCTCATGGACATTTTGCCAGTGCCTGGTCAAAATGGGATGTGATTCAGTCTAAGAGTTATCTCAAAGCCCTGAAAACAAGGCTCGGTGCCTGCTCTTAATGCAAAATGCAGTAATTTTCCCAAAATTGCTACTGATATGTCATGGTGTATGCAAGAACACGTACCCAAAAGCCTGGGAGGAAAAAAAAAAGAGAAGAGCCTTTTCCTTAAGTGACTGAGCTTCATCTAAAAATTAAATAGGTATTCCTGCCCCTGCTCATGCCAGGACACTGCCCAGACATTGGATGGAGGCACCTCCTTGGCTGGAGGGCTGAAGGGCTGGGTACAAGGCTGAAAGCCATCAACACGTTACTCACCAGGCCAACCTGCGCACATTTTCTTCTGAGGGAATAAGCCCTTGCTAACCTTTCCAAAGCAGGAATTATTTATTGTGTGGTGTTTATATGAAATGCTGCTTGTATCCGGGTACAGCATTGGCATCTCTCCTGACCCCAAAGCTGGCCCCGACCCTGATCCGCGCTTTGCCCACCACCGCGGATGCTTGCATTTGAGCGCAGGGTGAGTCCCCAATGTAAATCCAACACGTGGCTCTGAGCGGGCACCCATCCTGAGCTGGCAGCTCCAGCCTGGCTGGGAAACACAGCGGTCACAAAGCCCACACGTCCATGACAGCTAATTAATCCAGGGAACGTGCAGCCCCGCTCTCGGGGAAAACGCAACGCTTGGCTGCACAGGAGGAGGCAGGAGAGCAAAGTGGTGTTCAGCTGATGCTGTAACAAGAGCTGTTCGCCCTCTGTTCACAGTTCTGCAGGGAGCTGGATTTGTCCCCAGCATCCCCGAGCTCACCCTGCTGCACCCTCCGTCCCGCCAGGGTTACTCTCCCTGCCTCTCCTCTCTCAGTCCCAAAAAAGCTTTGCATTTCTTGCGGCTGCATAGCTCATTTTCACGATTGCACAGTGCAAGATGGGAAAGGTTTTCCAGGCACCTCCCTGCCCTACTGCTCCACTTCAGCTCCCACCCAAGCACAGATGCTCATCCCCTGCCTCCCAATACTCCCTGGCCAATTTCCACCTCCCCCATCCCCACAGCCCCTTCCCCATCACCACCCCAATGCACCTGGCTCCCCCCCAGCAATCACCCCACCATCAGGGATCCATCCCAGCCCAATTTGATTTCCAGGCATGGATTTTGATGGGCACACCCAGTGCGCTGAGCACAGGGGCAGGGAGCTTCCATTAATTCATGGCATGCCACTCTGCAGCCAGCCAGCACTTCGTTATCTCACCTGTGAGCAAGGTTAACATTTTCCACAAATAAAACTTTCCACAATAATTATTCACTTTAAGAGAGTGATTGCGGAGGGAAGCAAAGAGGAAAAGACATTTCTAAAGAGGCAAACTCTGCCTGGGAGCTGGAGCAGTCCTCATGACCCCAAACACAAAGTCAATTGTTGCTCAAAATCTTCCTTTGTAGGGTTCAAGGGACAGGCAATAAGCAAGCTCAAATTATTGCCGGGCCTTAATGAAGTTGCATTCAGCCTGAGCAGAATTGCCTGCTTATTCATGCAAATTCACTGTAACCAGCTTACGCACATTATCCAGCACCAGGACCTGTGGGAGATCCTAGTTGCCTGGAGGAGATTAGGAGAGAAAACTCAGGACCTTGTATCAGCGTGAGCAGCTAAGGTGCTTCCAAATATCCCAATTAATTCCCAGATTGGCCCCGCATTAAGGCAGTATAATAGGCCCTTATTGTCCAAGTGCATATGACTGTTAATGATGGGCAAAATCCCCGAGCGCTTGGGACAGCCTCCAGCTGAGCAGCACTGTGCACCTGACCGGGGAAAACCAGCACTGCATTGATCAGCCGCTGCCCGAGCCTTAATCAATACTTGCTTTGACTACGTGGAAATGCTCATTTATCTGTCGCGTGCAGATAATAATGAGATTGTTGAGGTGGCCGGCTGAAATAAATGCCGGAGGATGGTAACAATCCCCGCGGTACCGACATCAGCGGGAATTCTCATTTCTCATTCCCGCATGGCTGCAGATTTTAGATACAAAACCTCAGTGGCACCACAAGCACCGCTTACCAGAGCACGCAGGGGCAGGACCGTGTTTTGCACAGACCAGGCAGGCTCCCAGGGGTTGCTTTAGAGAAATTTAGGCACCTGGCACCAGCGACCCTCACACCCAAGTACCCTCCCAAGCACAGCTGCACCTCTGCCTTTGGGAGGAAACCTGCATAAATCGCGGCAATTTCATATCAGTGAGTCCAGAGCCCGCCCTGCAGTCATCCAGGTGGGACCAACCTCATCCAAGGCAGACTTCTCCCCCAGTGTTGGCCACCAAGGCCATGCCTGCCCCGGAGGGAACGGGCGCTGCTCACCTTGTGCTAAGACAGAGGTGCAAAATGGGTCAAGCGAACCCGACGAGGGTTCATCTTTCATCAACGGGATGAGCCAACCATGGAGATTTACATGCAGGTACTCGAGGGGGGGGGTCCTCCTCTGGTGGCCATGAGTCCAGAGACACCTGCAAGAGCAAAGGGAGTTACTCCAGCTGCAAGGGCCACAGTTTAGCATCGGCTTTTAGTTACTGCAGGGTAAATCCAGAGTGACCCAAGCGCACACCACCACTCGCGTGCATCTGCAGCCTTGCAAGTGATGGCAGTTAGGCCTCGCTGGTGAAGCCCTGTAGGAAGAAGCAGCTAGAGGCTGCCCGGGACTCGGGGGATGGAGGAAAGAGTGAACAACATTGGGCTGGGAACTTCACAAACCTCCTTAAACTTCACATCTGGTATAAAAAAAAAAAAAAAAAGCCAACAAAAAAGGGAGATGAAAGCACATTTAGCTCAAGGCTGGGGTTGAAGAACGAGAAGAGACAGGGCAAAGGAAACCCTGGGGCACAGCACAAGGGGCAGCAGCCAGCACAGACCATTTGCTCCCCAGTTAGCCCCGTTCCACCACCAACTTTTCAGAACAGACAGCACAAGTCTCCAAGTGGTGCCAGGGTGTTCCCCGCCAGCCTGTTCACCAGGGAAAAGCCTCATTCCTTACAAAATAGATGACCAATGCTTGCTCCTGCGTGGCAGGAGAAGAGCCAGCCAAAGCAATTCTTTTGTAGCTTCAGGAAAGAGGGGTACCTTCAGAAACGTGTTATTTTCCTATTTAATTAGGCTGTTGCAGGGATGAAAATATCAACTTCCTTTTCCTTATCAGCTGGGGGGGTGGGAAATAACAGGCTGCTGACCCCAGTTAACTCCTTCCACCAGCGGTGGGGTGCTGGACGCGCACTGGCTGCATCCCCTGGGGTCAGTGGGTTACAGCTCTTCCCAAGGGTGTCCATTTCAAATGCACAAAATATCTCCGGCTGCCACAAAACAACAGCTGAAGGGGAAAGGGGGGCTGGTTTTTAACTGAGCCCGTTAAAACTATTGGGTGTCGTGAAAGTAAGAGCGGTGTATTTCCAGAAGCAGCTTTGTGGACCTCATAACTCAAAACTGGCTCAGATTGAAGAGGCTAATGTCTTCTTGCAGGCTGTCTCATAACCAGCACGGATAGAAGGATGGGCAAGGAAAACTCGTAGTGCTTTGTAAGAGAAAGCTAGAGAAATGTTACTAAATCATCCGGACTCGTCCCACTAGTTTTCTCCTGTTTCACTGGCATGTAGTGTGCCACAGCCCACCCAAAATCCACCCTCTTCCACTAAACACCTTCAAACACCCTGAAAACTGCAGGGCCAGGGTGTTGACTGTTTAAAGACGTGAAAGGCTGGACAGAAGATGGGTAGGATGGCCAAGGCCTTCCTTCACTACAGCACTGCTCTAGGCTGTCCAGGGGATGGTGGGATCACCATCATTGGGAGTGGTTTATGGTTTTCAAGACCCTACAATACTCCATCCCCATTGCATTCACCTTTCCTCCATGGAAATGTTTCAGTCACACAGTTTGTGTCCCTCCCAACAGCCCAGAACCAACAGCCAAGCTAAACTCTGCCACGGCCCAGGCAAGTCCCACAAGGAATTTCTTGCAGCCAAGGCCAAACTCCAGCTAATCTAACAGAATGACCAGGCTGCAAAACATACATGTGTGGGTATAACCCTAGAAAGCCAGAGTTAATTAAGCCTCTCACTGGCAAAAGCTTTTAATTGCATATCAACAGCCTGGCTGGAGGCTGGGCGACTTGTGCGTACCTGCAGGGAGACTTTCCATGCTCAGCCTGCCGTGGCACACAAACCCATCCATCCCCTGTGCCAGAGAGCCCAAAGCAGCAGAGGAGGCAACTGCCACACAGAGGTAGACCTAGAGCCAAGGGTCTGACCCCTCTCCCCAGGCTAACCTGCATCTCCAGCCCCTGGTTCAGGTGAAACCCTGGAAAGGTTTGCAACCCTGACTTCTCTCACTGGCCTTGAGCAACCTCCCTCCAGGAGGACGGGTAAGAGACCTCCTCTGTCCCTTCTCACCCCAAAATACTGCTCCTGCATGGCTGGCATCAAACCCATTGCTCTTCCCTCCTTGTGTCTTTAGGACTGGACCCACAGAAATGTTTAAGCCCACCCAGGATGGAAGCGCTGGGTGAGACCAAAGGTCCCTGTGGGTGCAGACCAAATCTCTGCTGGTGCCCAAAAACTCAGCGCCGAAGGAAAAGCATGATGGCAGTGTTCCTGCTGGTGCCATAAACCACTGCCCCACACTCTGCTGTGCCTAAAATCCCCATCTTCCCCCACTCCAGAGCTGGGAGCTGCTCTCGCTCCACTCCCTGACCAGGCCACCCCATCTCCAGGTTCGCACAAGCAAGATGTACTGAACCCTCACACCTGTATGCTACAGGGAAACACAGAATCCCTGTCCCTTTAGCCCTCTCATTTTCAAGTGCCTGCTTAAAGATTAAGCCATGTTAACCCCTCGCCATGTCTGTCTGCCATGACCTCCCCAGCTCATTCCCACCGTCCCTTCCTAATTACCTCCAGTGCCTGGACTTGTTCAGTTCAGCCCTTGCGGTGGCTTGTGGCTGTGATTATCTGCAGCTCTTTTAAATCCCTGCATAGCTGCAAGGCTGGTCCCTATCCAGGGAGAGGAGAGGGGAGCAGATCCCAGACAGCTTATGGCCAGCAAACATGACCTCAGGGTGGCATAATGAGGGTTATTAAGAAACGAGACACTGGGACTTATCAGCTGGGAACAGGGAAAAGGAGATTCTCCAGTGGTGGAGTTGAGGGAGAAGCAAGATGCTGCTGGGTCAGCTGAAAACCTGAGGCCACTGGTCACCAGCTACAGGCTCAGGCACCAGCTGACCCTGTGCCCAGTGCCTTCCCCCTTGGCTGCCAAGTCCAACGCTCTATCTGTCCCAGAGAACCCACTGCTCCTGAAACATGGATGATGGAGCAAACTCTGTTTTTCAGAGCCCATACAGAGGAAAAGGAGGAGTTGGCATGTCTGGATGCTCTCCTTCCCACGGGGAGGCATGGGAGAGATGGAGATACGGGGATGCAGCTCCATGAGACTGGAAGCACCAGTATGGAAGACCAGTAGGGTCATCCCAGACACGCTCCCTTCCCAGCCAGGTCATGTGCATGGAGATCCCAGCCTGCTCAGCCAAAACTAGCCACCAGCGCCCCATCCCTACATCTCCTTTTGCCACGTGGTTTTGGGTCCCTTCCCCCAGCCCTAATGCTACAGGGTGAAATTCAGTCCGTGCCTGCCTCCGAGCTCCGAGAAGATTTCCAAAGGGTACCACAGCATCGCGCTGGGGGCCAGCTCCAACGCACAGCTGCCTCTCACCCGAGATGCCACTCACCACCCAGCTCCTCCAGTGTAACAAAAACAGCCTCCATCCCCCAAAACAAATGCAACCACATCCGATGCCCGCTCCACTCTTCTCCCCCTGATAACCAGTGCTGCAGCCAGTGGGGACAGTGCTGCTCCTCTGGGACTGTCACCACCTCCCTGCAGCACCCTGGCTACATCATGCACAGACCAAAAAGAAGCAGTGTAAGTTGGGCATCAGTCTGTGGTATTAAAACCTTTCCGGGGTCACCATTGATGAGTGCATTGATAAAAAAGGGAGATGGTGGGAGCAAGTCTTTCTGCTCTAGTTTTCGCAAAGAAGCAGAAATAACATCAGTTTATGGGCAACACCAAATCAAAGAGGAACATGTTTTTGCCTACAGGCCAATGCTGCCTGCTAAGAAACCCACTGCTACACCGTAATCTGCCTTTTCCAGCTTTCGGGGATTTTACTGTAGGCAAGATGTAATGGCAAATCCAATGGGAAAAGGAGCCGGGCAGCTGGGACACTTCCCTGGCCCATCCACACAGCCTGAAGGCAGATACTAAACAAGTCCCTTTGCAGAGGTTAACTTTGTACATCCCTGAAGGCAGGCAGCACCATCATCCCTCATCTTCCTCGGCCCCACTGACCCTCCCCACTCTTGACCCCTTCCCCAGCACCCGCCTCCAGTCCCAGCCCACCATACGTTCAGATCTCCATCCCTCTGCAAATCCCACAAGGATTTTACATCCTGAAGCGACAAAATACCTCTGTTTTAGAGAAAGAAAGAAAGAAAGAAACAAACAAACAAAAAAATTAAAAACTCAGTGCTTACGTGACAGGCAAGAACAGGCCAAGCTCAAAGCACGAGCGCTTTCTCCGGCATCCTTCCTTTCCAGCGGCAGCGGCTGGACCTGGTGCTCCATTGAGGCTCCATCACAGCTTAAAGCTAAGGCAACCCAATGCCTCTCTGCACGTGAAAACCAAAAGCCACAAGGCAACGCAGAGTCCAGCATGGTGAGAAAGGCAATGCTGAGCCCTACAAACACTGAATGTGCGGCTGGTGGCTGCCACAGGGCTCAGGCTCACATCAGTTCCTCTGCCCTGAGTAGCAGCCCAGCAGCACCATCCCAACCAGCAGGAACCTGCTGCTTTAGATAAATAAGCCAGTTCAGGTCCAGCACGAAATAAATAAGCCGGCTCAGGTCCTGCAGACAGCATCCTCGGGGAGGGTGAACCTGCTGCGGTCCCACTGATCCACCGCTCTCAGTGGAAGACTAGGAGGGCTTGCTCCCATCTAAAATGCCTGTTGCAAGGAGGTTGTTTTGGGTTTGGTTTTTTCTTTTTTTAGTCGTGGGTTTGGACTTTTTTTCCTCCTTATTTCCTTCTATGCTTTCCATTCAAAAATAAATGCACTAACAGATCTTTTTAGAAGCGGAGAACAAAAGAACTGTAAAATTAGGCAACTGCATCTGAAAAGCTGCTGTCTGTGTTGTCTGGGCGCTCGGCAGCACCCCTGCTTCCCTTTTGAAGTGTTCTTGTAAAACCCCATTATTCCTCACTCAAACACACAAAACAACTGCAGCCAGGCCCCTGTTGAAAGAACAGTATTTTTGCTTTCCTGCCAGCACCTTGCCACTAACGTTTTATTGCTTTTAAAGCACCTCACAGCCTCCCTTTCCCGTGTGTTCCCCCTTTTTGTGTACCAAGACATTTTGCAACTTCCAGAGGTGAGCATGTGGGCTACAGCCCACCTGCCGGCCAGCCCTCGATCCTCCCTGGCCAGCGAGCTGAGCCTTTACAGGGGCTTGGCATGAAGCAAGACTGCTCAGCCTGTCACAGGACCAAGGCTTTAGTAGATAGAAGACCAAAAGGCAGCTCCTGGGGAAATCATTCCTCTGATTTCCAGCAGTTCCTGGGTTGAATTCAGCTCCCCTGCTCTAAACAACCAGCAGTAGCAAGCCCAAGCCTCGCTCTCCCCACCACTCCAGAGATGGCAGGATGGCTTTAGCCTGCATTGATTCCCCATGTATTTTTCCAGTGTTTTCCAAAGGCAAATAAATCTTTTTTTTCCCCAAGGGAAAGACTGGGAGAAGATTACCCAGGGAAATCTTGGAGCAGTTGCATGCAGGGACCTACCGTAGGACAGGCTGCCCACCCCCAGCGACACCCAGCCCAGCCCTGCTTCCTCGCATCACCCATCCAGCTGAAAAGTCACCAAGGTTTCCCTTCTAAAGGCAAAATAAAATGCAAATATTTCTTAATGGAGCAATAGCATTAACCAAAACCACCATTGGCGTGGGATAACACTATCTCTGACTCCCCATAAATGCGGGGAGGGGCAAGTTATTTATTTCCAAGGCAGAAGAAATGAATCCTCCAAACACTTCTGTCACTGTGACATAATTTACATTATACCCTGCAACCGCCGGAGATGTAATCATGTCACTTGATGGATGGCAGTGTTACAAGGGCGGCGATTGCGTTATTGACCTGCTGAGTCTGGGCTGCTCCCAAGCATCGCATGCCTTGGCCAAGGAGGGACAGGAGCAGGAACATCTTACCCACCCAAGCACATGCTGCAGGCGCACAAGGCTCTTTCAAGCCTGTTTCTTTTCACGGCAGCAGTCCTGCCGGCCGGGCCCCAGCTATTTTAACACCCTGTTAAAACGCGCCGTTTCTGAAAGGACATGTGGCAGGCACAGAAATTGCAAATGAGGTTGTTGCCACCTGCTCCCACACAATGCAAACCCTATTAATGCAGGGCAAGGGGGCACCTCGGCTGCAGCTGCTGCCCACCTGCCGGCCACGCTGCCGCGAGCCCGTCGGCTGACCCAGCGCTGCACCCATGCCCTTCCCACCCGGCCAGGGTGGCTGGGGGACGCGCACCGCACCCACACACGTCAGGTCCTGCTGGGATCACCCTGCAGGTCGTCCTTCCGTGGGATGCAAAACGAACGTCCTGCTTGCTTGGGCAATTAAAAAAAAAAAAATCATTAGCCACAAAGAAAAAGAACAACGAAACCCCAACAAACAAGCCGTTTATATGGCAATGATATTGCTCTTGTTGCTGTCAGAGCGGGTGGTGTAGCCATGGCAGGGCTGCCTCCCCCAGGCACTGAGCGGGGCAGTCAGCACCCGACTGCCCTCCGCCAAGCCCTACAAGCAGGCAAGGCATTCGGGTGCTTTTTAAACCCCTCATTTATGACTGCTGCGCGGTCAGGGAACGCGGAGGGGAGGTGGCTGTTTCCAGGGAAGGAAAGAAAGTCCCACTCATTACGTGGGCACGCCGGCGGACCTCGTCTCTGAGCAGGGCTCAGCCTCCCCTCCTGCAAACCATCCGTCCGGCAGCACGTGGGGCCTCTGCCCAAATTTTTCCGGCCAGCCAAAGTCCATCACCCACTTCTCATCCACCCCCTCAAAGAGGAGAAAGAGCTGACAGCGACCTGCGCCCCCGGGCTGCGCCAGTCACGTGCAGGGGGCAGAAAAATGCAAAGCACAGTAATTATCTGTTACAGAGCCCTGTTAATGATTAAGTTTGGGAGACGCTAACAATCAAGCCTATTGAAAAGACTACAAGGGTTTCAAAGTGTTTCCTCTGAACCATGTGACGGCAAATTGTTCAGAGTAGACGGCTCTTAATTCAAATGCTCGTTGTCATGGGGACAGGATAACACCCCTCCTATTCAAGGATGCCACACAAGAAGCCTACTATTTGCTACAATAGGCTTTTTAGTTCAAGCTACACTTTATAAATAGCCAAAAAAAAAAAAAAAAAAAAAAAAGAAACCCAGAGACTAATATCATGCTCACCTTTCCTAGCACAGCAGTTGAAAGGCCAGAGCTGTGGGCACACGGATGGACGGACATTCGTGGGACGCAGGTCACTGTGGCCCGTGCCCTCACGGTGTTGATGGGGCTCAGCCACGCGTGTGTGGGCGTGGAGTTTCTTTTTAATCCCCAAATGTCACTGGCGAAGTCGCCTCCACCTCGCGCTGGACACGGCCAGGCACTGGCAGAGGCAGGCTCCCGCAGACATTGGGAGGGCAGGAGCCCAGCTGTGGCAGCGGCCAGGAAACCCGATTGTCACCAAGGACCCCGGATCTGGCACAACCTCCCGTAAGGGTGTTTGTACCGGCATAGCCCGTCTCACACACGGAAGCAGCGTGGGTCCTGCTGATAAAACCCTCTGCTCTGACCAGTGTTATGGATGGGAGCAGAAGCCCCAAAGTGGAAGAAGGTGGCTTCACAGTACAAGAGGAGGAAGAGGAAAAGGAGGAGGAAGAGGAAGAGAAGGATTGGATGTCCCCAGCACCACCTTGATGCACTAGACAGCCACCCCAGATGTTGCTCCAGCCTCTCTGTGGACACATCGCTTGTCTCAACCCTCTGTGCACAACACAGGGCAGCAGGACCAAGAGCCCCTGTGGCCACCCCTCTGCCAATTCCCCCCCTCTGCCAA
The DNA here is from genome assembly GCF_023638135.1 of Falco biarmicus. Lineage (NCBI taxonomy): Eukaryota > Metazoa > Chordata > Aves > Falconiformes > Falconidae > Falco > Falco biarmicus. The sequence goes on along the minus strand of NC_079294.1, from coordinate 39,476,405 downwards.
TTCCCCTTAATCCCACCTCACCCTGGCCCCACAAAACAGCAGGGGACTCATCGGCTCCAGCTACTACCCACCACGAGCAGAGCTCCAGGAGGCCCCAGCAGCATCTGCAGCAGGATACCACATACCACTGCCCAAAACAAGGGCTGTGGGGGTAAAAGTGGGAGGCACCAGCTCATGTGTTGGGGAAGTTTAAGGCTAAGCTGAATGAGAGAGGCCATCACCGAGGGTAGAAATGTTGCCTTCACACAGAACTGGGATTACACCAAAGAAGTTCCTGAGAAAGTCAAAGGAAAAACAACAGCCAAGAGCATCTTTTACGGTATCCTGAGCAAGACGGCCCCTGGGCCTGCTGGAGTTGCATGTGACACATGTTTCTATCAAGCCACCTTGCAGCCCCAGTCCCTCTGCAGAGTCTACCGTACCCCTCGCTTCACAGGGATGACATCTCTGCCATGGGTCACAGCCAGGCACCAACCACAGAGTACTAGAAAATTCCAGGATGGGGCCAAGGAAAACCGCTGCCAGTCAACATTTAAAGGAAAGGCAGTTTTCCTCCTCATTACTCCCATGCATGGGAGGACAGAGACCCACCTTATTTCCCTTCCCTGAGTCCAAACCGGGCTATTGCACTATCTGAAACTGCCACCAGCCTCCCTTTCTAGCCCCTGCCCTCCTCCAGGCTCCCCCAACTTCTGACACCCTTCTTTCTCCAAAACCCTGGAGTGACAACCACTTGTCCTAAAGACATGAAGGAACAGTCTTGGCTTCTCCCAGAGCCAAGCACCATCAGACTAGCTGCAGCATCACCCATCCTGTTCCATCCCTTCCCACGCAGGTACCTTTGGAGGGCTCTCCAATAGCTTACGAGAAGCCACCAGGCTTTGCTACTTCACCCAACACCTATAATCACCGGGCTAACTGATTGAAGCAGCACACGTGAACCTTGAGAAGATGCTAAATCTGGTTTCTTGATGTCTGCTAATGACAACCTGCTTCAAACTACTGGAACCCAGACTGGTGTCTGAACCTGGCTCTTACCAAGGAAAAGAGCAGCACCCAAATCACACTCCGCCACGGGGAGGGGGATTAGAAAGCTGAAGCCTTTTGGCAGACTCTGCTCATTTGCTTAGAGTTGCTGAATTTGGGGCTAAAAATCAGCTGCGGCACCAGCAGCTGCTGCATGAGTCGTTCGCTCACCTTCTGCTCACAGGGGCCGTGGAAACATTCATACTAAATATGAAATAAGTTCCCAAGAGCTGCTAAAACACGCTAGGAATTTCTGGAACAAATCTTGCAGGCTTTAAGAGCTTTGTTCATGTTTGGGGTTGCAAACGCAGGACCAACAGTTGCATAGGATTTAATGATGGATCCCTACAAGTGCATGTGTTTAATCAGTGGATCTCCTTGCCTCGGGACACCAAAGTTAAGTGGGCTCCGAGGAGACTGGGTAAGTTCATGGATGGTTACCCAAATACATGGAAACCATATCCCATGCTGCAGGTCACCAGCAGCTGGGGGAGCATCGCTACAACCCTGCCCAGCCCCCGGGCTCTGCCCTGTGCTGGTGGCTGTTGGAGATGGTCGAGGGGCTTGCAGGGCTTCGGTTCTCACCCTGCCTGAAAAGCCTTTTCTTTCTTCTCCCCCACCTCTTAGGGGAAGCACAAAACCACAAATCACCCTGCTGTCTGGGAGGTATGCATGGTGGGGGGGAAGGGGGGGGCCACACTGCTCTCACCAAAAGGTCCCGACCCACTCTCGCTGAAGACATCTCTGAAAGCAACTGGAGCTTCATACCGTAGGAGACAACAGGCTATGACAGCTTTATTGTTTCCCCTGATGAGGAAGGAGGAGAACCACCACCTTCTCGCGTGGGAGCAGAGCTGAAGGGGGAGAAGCGACCTGCTAGACGGATGACTCATTTCCATTGCCACCTCCTCCTCCAGTGCTAAGCGTCCTCTAGAAAAGAACAGGAAGCAATCCTTCCCCTTCAGGCTCCCTCTTTGCCTATAAGAGCACAAAAAGAACCTTAGAGAAGCAGCCAAAACCCCATCCCTGCAGCCACAAAGGACGCTTGCTGCTCCCCAGGTTCAGCAACAATGAAGTAAAAGCTCTCAGAGCATCACCCGTACCCATCAGCATCATCCCTGGGTGCAGACTCAGACCACATCAGCAGCCACCCACAAAAGTGATTTCCCAGCCCAATGTTCCCCCTGCAGCAGCATCCTGAACCAAAAGGACAAAGAGGACAACCCTGCTCATGAGTGGCCGCATGCCCCAGCCCCCCAAAACCAGCTCCTTGCAGGCACGTGCAGCATCAGGCCACTGCAGGCCCCATGCTGGGAGGCATCTCCAGCTGCTGCGGGCTGGCTGTCGAAGAGGAAAGTCTCTATCCTTGTTACCGAAACAACTGGAAAAGGCCAGAAGGAGCATCACACATCTCCCAGGGGCTCTACCGCTCGCTCCCACCTTGGGAGAGCAGTGAGGGACAGCTCACACCTCTCCCAAATTTCCTTCCAGGCTGCTGCAAATCAACCAGGTGGATGGCTGTCTTACCTTGCAGCTCCAAGCCACCAAGAGCAGACATGACTGTGGAGGCAAAAGGCTCCTGCAAAGCCAAGACTGCCTCCACCATGTGCTCCTGCCTTTGGTAACCAAGCAACTTAAAGCCAGGTAGGAAGAGAGGCGAATCATCCAATCCCACTTAAAACTGGCAGGACACACACCATCAGCCCTACCATTGCTCTATGCAATGTGTAAATATTTCAGAAAATTAATTAAGATGCTCTGTTAAGCATCTACGCTGCAGCTCTGGGAGGCAGAGGTAGGCAGTTGTGCAATGGTGGTGCCGTGTTTTTAATTGACCAGCCCACAGGATCAATCAAGAGCCACTATGGAAAGGAAAATTGCATGTCCAGAGTTGAGAACGTTTTCTTCTGTCAAATACCAACCCGTTTTAAAAGTTCCTACCTACAAGATATCTCATTCTCCCCAGTCAGCAGCAACAAGACAAGACTCAGGGGTTTCACATAAAAGAGTGGTTTGGGGGGGGGAGAAAACTGATGAAAATAGGAGAAAAATAGAGTGGAAAACACTGAATAAAATCAGGATGCATCAGTTCAAAGCCATTGTGTGGTTGTTGGTCTGTGTAAGCTGCTTTAACCTGAGCCCTCGTCTCCATTTCATAAGATGCCCATTGCTGTGCTCACAATGTACACAGTGCATTTGTTATGCAGCCAGTGAGCAAATGGTAACAGAATATTTTAATCAGATTTTAACAGAATTAAAGTCCATGCAACCTGAGTGGCAGAGTAAGGTAAACACCAGAAAGGAAGGCTTAATGCACCTTTTATTCCCACTAACTTCAGGCGTGCTACGTGAACAAGCGGTGCTAACTCTGCTCCTGCTTCGACAGCAAAACAACGCAGCCCCGTGCCCTTGCCACTGCGTCGCTCACTATTATTCCACCCTAACGAAGGCGTTTGGTGATGGTGGACAGGTGGAAGCAGAGGCGGAGCCTCCCATTTCCAGAGGGACTGATTAATGAAAGGTTTTTCTATTACCAGGTTATCGCTCCCCATTTTTTGTAATTGAGGTGGTGCACCTCCATCCTCTAAACTTCAAGGATGGCAATAATTAGCACAGCTAGTCTTTATTACTCTCATCATCTCTCCCCTTCAGGAAGTACAAGATCTAACACACCAGCAATGAATATGAAAACCGGCTTTGCAAAGCGCACGCTTGCAGACCTTGCAAGCCGCCCTGCGATCTTGTAATGAGCGGATTAGCACAGAATACATATGTGGCCCTTTAAAAGAGGATATTTATTAAAAATACATCAATATATCACTGCTGGGGTGCACACAGAGCTTATTAACAAGAGACCCCCCTCTTGAGCTGGCTTTTGTCAGCAGCAAACAGAGCTGTGGAGATAAACAGCAGCTCCCGTAATTAAGAGTAGCCCCCTCGTTAATGCCGGCTGCTGTTACAGCAGCCTATTGCTGGCCGCGGGGCCAGGAGAGCCGAGACAACAGCAAAGGCTGACCCCGAAGTGTGGATTTAGGTTGTAAAAGATGAGCCTATAATCCAGATCTTAAGCAAAAGGTAAAAAAAAAATCACGCTTGGAATTAGCGCCCTTGGGCAACATTAACTGCAAATTAGGAGCTAGTGTTCCTAGCCTTATGGGTTAAACACCCATATGTGATGCATATGTATATATATATATGATGTATACGCATGTATATATATCAGATCAGAACGCCAGTTGGCACAAGACATGTGAAACACAGTCACAGGGGGACCCCCAGTCCCATAGGAGTCACCCCTTTACCCAGCTATAAGGGATGAAATTGTTTCAGCTTCCAAAAGGAGCCAAGATACTGGTTACACAGCCCTGCAAACAAACTTGCCAAAAACCATCAAATACCGCAAGATTTAGGATAAACTCACCCCAACTGGCAACAACCGGAACCCCTGAGCTAAGAAAACCTGGAGACAGTTTGTCTTTCTGCCAGTACGGCCCCTCCAGCCCCCGAGCGCCCGGGAGCAACACGCGTAGATGGGTTTAAGATACACCTGTGTGCTGCACAGCTCTTCCAAAGCCACCTCTCCTCGAGTGGGCACACCAGGCACAGGGACACGGCTGCAGAGCCCCGCACCCGCCCCGCATCCCCCAGCATCAGCACAGAGCCCAGCTGCCCTCCCCGGCAATGTAACGGGAAGAGGAGGTGGCAGGGGTGCATATATGCATATATATGTGTATACAATACATATAAATCAACTATATTATATGCATATATACGCACAGATGTATATACAAGTTTCCGTTCCCCAAGAGTCCCATTTTCAGGCTTTTTCCCCTACAAACACTTATTAAAGAAAGGCGCTGGGTTCTCTCCCCGCACCAACAAGAGGTTGCTCTTGCTGTTTCCCCTCATCGGGTTTGAAAAGCGCTTTGAAAGAAGAGAGGTATCAGTTTCTCCTTATTTCAGCTGGTGAAACGTGAAGCTTACGGTAACAAAACGGCTTGCAGGGTTGGGAGCGGGGCCTGACCCCCTGCTGTCGGCGCAGCCAGCAGCTTGCCCAGCCTCCTGAATCCGGGACTCCATCCCAGGAGCCCGAGAGCTGGAGATTTAGGACAGACAGCCCATAGAGGGCAACTTACTGTTTGAGAGTCTAAGTCCTGCTGCACGCCGCTTTATAAAACCAGTGACCAAGGGCATAGGCCCAGGCGTTAGCAAAAACAACTGCGTTTTTTTGCAATTTATAACTGGCTGAAGGCTGGGGGTCCCACTCAGACTTGCTGAAGACCCAGCAAACTGTCTCAGCAATGCAGGAGGAAGCAGCACTTGTAATTTCGGCTGTTGTGCTTCCTCAGCCAATTTACAACTGCATCCATTGAATTCATAATAGCCAGCCAGGACTGGCATTGCTAATACAAACCTGCTCCCTCTGCTCCTGAAATATTTATTGATTTTAAAGAATCATATCCCAACGCCTGATGCAGCTCAGGTTGTTTTCAACAGGGTTGGATTAGGACAAGCCTGTTTGCTTAAGCAAGAGATCAGGTCTCCAAGGATGGCCCCAGACGCGTTAACATACCACAGAAACACGGCTGGCTCTGGATATAAGCTCTGAGATGGTCTCGGGCTACTTCTTCACTGTGCTTTAATCCTGGTCCTGGTGGTGATGGGTCTTTTATCCTAATAGGTCCTGCAAGAACATCACAAGGGTAAAGCCCATGAACCTTCATCCATCTCATGGTTTTTGGTTCCACAGCAATACAAATGGGACCCATGGCTGTATTTGATGGTGACTTTGTCAATGTAAAGACTTGCTGATGGCCAGCCTGGAGTGAAAAAGCCCATCAGGACCCCTTGGCACATCTGAGCTGGACACTAACCCTAGACCTCTGGAAATTAATAGGATGAAATTTATAATAGCCTAAGCTGCTGGCCCAGGCCCCTGTCCCTTGTCCAGCTGTGTATCGAAGGGGATGGTGGCCAACGTTGCTCATGGGGTCGTGCAACCATTATGGTGGGGCTGAAGCTGAAGTTCAGGGGGTAGAGGCGGCAGAGCTGCACAAAAGCAAGGTTAATGCCCAGGCACCTGGGCTGTGAACTTGCCTTTCCTGCAGAGGAAGGGTCAACATCTGGCTCTGGCCCGTGCAGTGCAAGAAGAATGTGGATCATTGCAAGAAGGAGAACAAAAAAAAAAAATTAAAATCTTCAGCAACAGAGAACAGGCCCTGCTCAAGGGCCTGCGTTTTTCCCCAGTTTCATTAGCTCCTCAACGATGCAGAGCCAGCTTCCCCAGGAGCCTAAAGATGTATTTTTAGGTGCAACTGCTCCAAAAATAGAAGTGTCCCCGCAGGAAGCTGCCAGCAGCCATTGAGGAGCCACGTGCAGGCTGCACCATGGATGCTTCAGCTGAAAACACACCCTGCATCCATCCCACATGGAGGGGAGGTCAAAACAGGCTCCCCTCGGGCAGGGACCTCAGCAACTTCCCAAACATGCACTTACAAAAAAATAAAACCAAACAAAAACGGAAACATAAAAATGAAAACAATCAGTCTTTCATAGGGATCCGTGCCACACCTCACCTGATCCACCCCAGGAGGACCACAGTTTCTCCTGGTTCCACAGCAACGGTTCTCCTGGTTCCTTTGCTGGAGCAGAGGTGAAGTGCCCCAACGCCACGCACCAGCGGCAGCAGCTGCCCGGCAAAGGCGATGGGCAGCAGGACATCCCCCATCTCCGGGAATGTGGAGACGGGCTTAAAGAAGAAAACACTCAGGGCTGTCAGGTCCGGGTTGTTGGGCAAAACCATTCCCAAGCTGTTATAAATTGTCATTGCAAGTATTTCAGAAGGAAGGTGTTTTGTTTTCTTTTCTAGAACGAACATCAGACCAGAAGGAAAAAAAAAGATATATATATCACTTTTTTCTTCCTCTTCCAACTGAAAAAGGGGAATTCAGTGCTTTGAAGGGTTGGGGGTGATCTGGGTGTTCTGGCAGATTCATTTTTCACATACAGCTGTTTTCAATTGACTTCATCAAGGCCAAGTGCAAGGTCCCACACGTGGGTGGGGGCAATCCCAAGCACAGACACAGGCTGGGCAGAGAACGGATCGAGAGCAGCCCTGAGGAAGGCTCGGGGGTGTTGGTGGACGAGGAGATCAGCATGGCCCAGCCCGGAAAGCCAACCGTACCCTGCGCTGCATCACCAGCGGCGTGGCCAGCGGGTCGAGGGAGGGGATTCTGCCCCTCTGCTCCGCTCTGGTGAGACCCCTCCTGCAGCTGTGTCCAGTCTGGGGCCCCCGGCATCAGGGGAACACGGACCTGCTGGAGCGAGTCCAGAGGAGGCCACGGAGATGCTCAGAGGGCTGGAGCCCCTCTGCTGTGGAGACAGGCTGAGGGAGTTGGGGCTGCTCAGCCTGGAGAAGAGAAGGCTGCAGGGAGACCTGACAGCACCTGCCAGTACCCAAAGGGGCCGACATGGAAGCTGGGGAGGGGCTTTTTACAGGGGCCTGGAGTGCAGGACAAGGGGGAATGGTTTTACATTGAAAAAGGGCAGATTTAGGTTAGACAGTAGGAAGAAATTCTTTACTGTGAGGGCGGCGAGGCGCTGGCACAGGCTGCCCAGAGCAGCTGTGGATGCCCCATCCCTGGGAGTGCTCAGGGCCAGGCTGGATGGGGCTGGGAGCAACCTGGGCTGGTGGGAGGTGTCCCTGCCCATGGCAGGGGGCTGGAACTGGATGGTCTTTAAGGTCCCTTCCAAGCCAAGCCATTTTGTGATTTTTTCATTAAAAAAAGAGCCTCATCTTGGCGTAAAAAACCACAAGGGCCAGTTCTTTGGTCCTGACTCTGGCTTTTGTTTTTTCCATTAAAAATAAAAAATAATAATTAAAAAAAAAAACAAAACAAAAAAAAACCCCAAAGAAACTAAAAGGTTTTTTTGAGGAGACATCAGTTTCAGAGGAAAAACAAAACCAAATGGAAAAACCACCCACATTCCATCAGGCTGGCATGATTTCTTTCCCAGCTGTTGAGACCAGGGATGCCTGCAACACCTGCCCCTTGCAAAGATTTTGTCACTGGTTTGGTGACCTGTGCTTGGTTTGGGGGAATAGCTGGTGGCTGGGAGCGAGGAGAAGTAGGTTTTGAAAGCGAGCGCACCACAGGTGACCTCCCCCAGTGGTCACCCAAGCAAGTCTTGGCATTCCCATGGGCTATCCCTGTATTCCTGGTCTCTTATATAGACTTAGGGAACTCCTCAAGGTCTTTACTGACCTGTTTGCTTTGGTCGAGTCTTGCAGAGGACAAAGTCCAGATGAAGCTCAGACTGGCTGAGGCCACCTCTTGGGTCTCTAGTCCTGCCCCTGTGACAGGCAGAGCCCTCAGCAAAACCAGCACGATCTGTACCTTCAGAAAGCTAGTCCAGGCTTATTTTAAGCAAGACTAGGGGAGAAAATGCTCCCCATGAAGATACTTGGCTAAACCTCCCTCCAAGGAGCACCCCTCACCCATCGCTCCCCCCAGCCACCCCAGGATGCTGTGGCAGGGGAGCCCAGCCAGGGCTGACAAGGGATCCAAGGGATCTGTCAGAGCAAGCTAGATCTGTGAGAGAAGGTGAAAGAAAACTACTACTTTTCCAGCATTCAAGCTATCTCCGTTTTATTTTGAAGCTTTTGGAGAGTTAGCGTCCCATAGCATTGCCAGAGACCCTTTCTCCCCAAGGCGTTTCCTCTCCAGCTCTGGACCCACAGAGAAGAGTTTACTGGAAGACGACGTTTAACCAAACAAATCTGAGTCTATTGAAGGGTCCAGGTGGTGAAGGGAAGCTGCTGTGTGGTGCTGTCCACACTCACCTCGGAGTGGATTACCTCCTGACTTGGTATCCTGTCTAAGTTTAGCCAAGATATTGAAGCCAACACAGCAGGCAGACACGACGTTTCTCACCTCTGGATGCTCCCTTAGGAACTCCCACTTGGCCAGCAGCAGCACTCCTCACTCACAGCTTCCACCAAGATCTGCAGAAGAGCCCCCCAGTATAACCCCACCGTCCGAGGCGAAAGGCAGAGCCCTGCCAACACCAGACTGGCAAGAGCCTTGGTGGCCAGTAAATCATTCAAGGAAATTCACAGCTGACTACAAACAGCACTGCAAGTGCTGCAGAAAAAGGCTAAGGTCACACGCTGAGCAAGGGGGACACGGGGACCACGGTGGGATGGGGCAACACAGGGACCACCAGTGCCCCCCATGGCACCAGCTGCCCTAGGGGGAAAATACAGCCATGTCATTGCAAAGGGGTTTTATGGCAAAATGATTTGAATTATTTGAGTTAAAGTTGCATGAGATTTCTTTTTTTAATCGCAATAATAAATAGCCAAGTGAGTCACGGCCCGAGAACACCCAACAGCAGCTGCTAGCGAGCTGCTGCCACGTCTGCTGGGCACAGCCGGGAAAGGGTGGGAGGTTGGTGCCTGGGGACGAAGAGGAGGCAGCACAACTTTAACGAGAGTAAACAGACAGCGCACAGCCTTCCCCGGCATTTCTCAGTTCCATTTTGAAGAGCTGATAAAGAACAGAAAGCAAGAGAAGCCCGTTTTGTACACAAACCAGGCTCAGCAACACTCAATAGCCAGCACCACGCTGAAAGCGCTCAGCACCACACTGCACGCAGCTTACGGTGCGCAGCTTCTGCTAGTGCCAGTCACCCCGGCCTTGCAATTAACAATAAATCCATTGCCGGCATCTGAACATCCCTATTTGGGCTTTTTCCAAGAAAAGCATCTCTGTATCCATTAGCTATTGTCTCCCTCTAGCGCGGGCAGAGACTGACCTGCCTCCCGCCGCGGCTGCAGCTCCCAGCCTGGCTGGAAACCAAGGGCTGAATCTCTGCAGAGAACTGGGAAAACACACCAAGTACCAGCTCCACCTTTGCACTGATGAATCAGCTTCTCACACACTTTTGTTTGGGGATTTGTTGTCTTTACATTTTATCTCAGCAGATGCTCAGAGCAGGAGGAATTTCTTAGTGACCGAATAGGGAAGCTAGAGCCTTCCACATTTGAGATGAGTGCCAGCAACCGGGTTTTATCAAGGGCTGGAGAGGACACAGAGATGAAACAGCATCCATCCCCCTTCCCACTGCTCCTGGGGAGCCATCCTAACCTCTTCACCCTTCAGAGTGGATTAGGGTTTGCTCAGTTAGGCCTTTCAGAGGATCTTTTTACAGCTGCCTTTAACACCTCCGTACATCTCCTAAAGCAAAATAAAAAACCACACTTAAATTTCAAAATGAAAGGTCTCACATACTCTCCTGGGAGGATTTCTGCCAAGAGAGAAAGGGAATGATGCTGCAAATCTCTCCCCTTCTAAACTAAGCACTGCAGCAGTAACTTCACCCCCTGCTCTGCAGCATAACCCAACAGAAAACCCAGTGCCTGGAGACAGCCAGGTTTCCACCTCCACATGAAGACCACCTTCACCTCCAGCGGCTGCATCCAGAGGCTCTCCAGGCACTACTGTCCCTTCCAGGAATGCCTCTTCCTCAAACAAGGCACCATCGGCATTTGCAAAAGCATCTTTTTGAGGAAAGAGAGACATCGCTTCACCTGGAGATCCCCAGGAGCACTGGAGAGGGAGGCAGGTAAGATAGCAGCTCCTCAGCCTGCTCTGCCCTCCCAGCACCACACTGGGCACAGATACAGGCAGATCAACCCTGCTCCACCTGGTACCCGTGCAACCTGCGTCTCACCACCAGCCTTCCCAGGGTCTGGCAAAGCAGCCGCCCCACCTGAACACAGGGAAGGAGGCTCACGATGGAGGGAATTCACCGGTGCCCATCCCTGCACCCTCACTAACCAGCAGTGCACGTGGCAAGGCACGCAGGAAGATTCTGAGCACCCCTGGACTAGTTACCCACATATACTGGGAGAATTGTCACCTGGTAAGCCCAAGGAGGATGGGAAACAGGTCCTCATGAAGATTCCCTGCTGTCCATTGCCCTTATGGATAATGGGAAAGGAGAGGAAGAAAAAAAAAACCCCAAAAAACACAACACAGCCAAGACACAGATGTGTGGAGGAGCCAGAGGAGAGTATCAGATCCAGGTTGAGCTTCCACCTAACCCCAGCCCAAAACAGCATCACTGAACGTTGTGGGTTTATGTCAATTGTTTTGAAACAGTCAAACCTGCACAGATCCATTAAACTGCTACTTACACCCCCTCCCCCCCCCCAAAAAAAAAAAAAAAAAAAAAAAACAAAACCAAACAAAACCCCAAAATGTTCTCTAGACATCTGCCAAATGATCAGCCTCTGACCATAACCTGGGCAACTGTGGAGACCCTCCAGGGTTCAGGTTTTCCTTACATCTAGTTGCAGAGGGTGTCCCTGGCTCCAGAAACGCTTTCTGCTTCCCCTACAGAACAGTCAGGCTAACAGCATTTCAGTTTTTACTCAATGAAATAACATTTCCAAGGAACATGACAGTTGAACCGTTACAGTTGAAACCCGAGGGTAGCTTTTGTGAAGAAACAGGTTTTTCAGTTTTCTACCCCTCTTCTGAGCTATTTCATAGCTCTCAATAGGACTTGCATCATTCAGGAAACCACTGGGTCCACATAAGGAAAAACTTCTTCATTTCAGCTCCTATCTCGTCAAGGAGGGGTGTGTGTGTGTGACAAAGACCCAAAACATTAACAACAAATATCTCGCAAAGGCAAGAGTGTGAAAAGCTCGGAGTAAGCAGTTTGAACCATTTTAACTCAGCAATTAATTCACTTTGGCCCCTGTTCTTTTGCCTTCCCTCAGATAATCATGTCCTCAAGTGTAACCAAGAACTAAGCAACACCTCGCTTACTGAAGCATCTCCCACAGAACTGAAGGGTTCCTCTAAGAAACACTTAAAAATCCAAAGCGGAGGAGAACCAACTGATCTCTCCATGCCCCCAAATGAATCCCTGTCCCATCAAAGACCCTCCCCAGATCTGTTCCCAACAAAGCACCCAAGAGCATCCAAGCCCGGAACAACTCCTTCCACCACAGGCTCCCATCCAGAAGGCAAGTCTAGGGCAAAGAGAGATACTCTGCGCACCACTGGCAGCCAAGCAGGCTTGTCTGACCCTCCCACCACAGCTGGCTTTGCCATACGATCTGATGTTTCCAACCGTTCCTCCCCCTTGTGCTCCCTGATTTTTCCCCAAGACTATATATGACATGGAACCACATTTTGCATGATGGTTTGCTGGGGATTTCCTGTATTTTTTAAAACCTGAGTACCTTTTCTTACTTTCAGTCTGGAAGCACTCGTGGTTGCTTCTTCTCAAGCTTGCGCCTCCTCCTCTGCCCAAAACCAAGTACACCAAGTGCAGCCTGATGCTTGTTTCAGGGAGGGGAGAGGTAGAAATCTCACCCGAGTCACCCACTTTCAGTTAAAAGAGAGCGGCAACACTTTGAATAACAGCATCCCTTTATTTGGTGACACCATTACAAAAACTGATTACATTAGCAACCAAAAAAAAAAAAAAAACCCCAAGAGAAAAAAAAAAGAAGTGTTTACTTGAGGTTGAAGTCAGAGGCAGCTAATCCCAAAAATGTAATTAAGTATAACAGTGTACAACATCAGTATTAAAATGTTATATCCCACTGGTGACTTTACCATGTTGGAGTTTTCTGAACAAGTTTTATTCAGCAAAACAAGATAAAAGATTATGTGTTTACTGTCTCTCCAGGAATGTAAAGGTCTAATTATCCAAACAGGTTTGTTTTTATTATAAAACTAAACTCTGGAGGTGTCTACAGAGTTGGGTTTTTTCTTTAAATCAGTAGTCTAACAAGGATTAGAAAAGACAAAACTCTGTTCAGTGCTTCTGACAAAGTAGAAAGGGTGAAAACATAAATAAGGCTTTAATTTGGCAAAATATAATACAATGCCTTCTGCTATCCTCAAATTAACGATTCCCCCGTGACTTCATTCTGCAAAAGAAACACAAAACACCACGTCAGCCGAGCAGTTTCCAAAGGGCAGCGTACAAGCAAATCTGTGCCTTGCCAGCACTTCAGCGGCTCACGCCAGCCACTTCGTTAGCACCTGCCCTTGATGAAGCCCACAGGATCAAACCAGGGTGGTGGCGATCAAGCCAGAACAGCCTCCCAGAGCAGAGGCCAAGGTGCAGGTAGCACCTTCCCCCCATGTGCACCAGGCTCATCCTATGAGACCAGGTTTACCCCACTGTGAACATCTTGTCACCAGCCTTTAAGACCAGCTCTGCTGCCCACGCTGTATTACGGAGGCAGGAGCAGGAAAAAAAAAAACAAAACCCACACCTAAATTAGGAAGCAAAAAACCACTTCCCCATGCTCAGTAGACAAGAGGGAGTTCTGACACTCCTTGCAGCAGCTCGTTCAGTGCCAAGGCTTCGCTGCCTCCCAAACCGAACAGTTCACAACCCGCCTTCAGACCCAGCTCACAGCACATTAGCAGAGGCTCACAAGCTGCATCAGCTTCCTGAGAAAGTTTAAGCGTCTCGACTTTATCCAACCATTAGCTAACTTTCGGTTATTTAAGAAGTTTACCAGCATGATGCAGTCAACCATAAAGGCCCAGGTTTCCAAGCTGGCTCTATATGAAAATAGAGAGTCTTGTTTGTGTCTATAATTGGATGAAGAGTTCATGCCAGACCGATGCTTCCGATGCTCATATCCCCGTGACCACAGCAAGCCACTGCTATTAACTCACTGAAAGCCCTGTGGGTTACTTTATATCCTCCATCCCAAATCAATCGGAACATGGAAGTGCAGACATTTTTCTTGTGCAGCTGGGATGAAGGAAACAAGGCACAGGCACAACAAAACCTTGGCAACCTGCTACATGAAGTAGCAGGTAGTGGAAGGGAGGGATAAAAGAGTTACATGCCTAGAGAGGGACGCAGGGGTGTGAGATTAGTCCCAGCTCACTGAGATACGTATCCAGGGAGGAACAACTTGGTTACCTACTAACAGCTTTTGATGATTTGCACCTAGAAAGTCTCAGATTTTGACATCTGACTTCTTAAATCTGAACAGGGTCCCACCATCAGACCAGTGTTCTTCCTGACAGCCACCCCACCGGTTCAACTAGACTGCCACCAGCTGTACCTACCTACTAGCTGGTAGTGTTCTCGTCCCTTTGACAGCATTTGGCTTACTGACACAAGCAGCTTCTTGAGATGACCTACATCCTGGTTAAGATTCACTGCCACATTTAGTCTTTCATCAGTCAATTCCTGGAAGAGGAAAAAAAAAATCATTAAAAACTCATTTACAATCTCATTACCAAGAAAGCCTAGAATTAGATCTTCCCTATAAAATTACAACTCCTTGCACAGATGGGAACATCTCTTGTAAGTCAGAGGGTTATGGCCACATTTAAAGAGAACACGGTTCAAAGTCATAAAGCTATTTCCTGTTCCAGTGAATTACCTGCACACACCGAATGCCAGCGAGAGCATCACGGAGCTCTGGCTCCCACCCTGCCTGCCCAGGACTCCACTTACTCACTGCTTCCAGGAACTGTGCTTGTAACCACAGCTGATCCAGCCTCAGAAGTTACTACCCCACAGGCCTGGCTGAAAACCCCATGCAGATGAAAGCATATGGTTTAAAACACAGGCTGCTAAACACAGGGATGGCTTCTGATCCCCTCAGCTGTAACAACAAGGCTCCTGGACCACCAAGGACTTGGTCTGTAAGAGGATCTGCGGGGTGGTGTCCTCAGCTATATGTAATGGCCAATCCAGCTGTAAAACCACTTGAAAGAGCTGGCTGGAGAAACACACCTTTCCCCACCCACACCACAGCACCAGCGCTCCTCTCCAGGCTCAGGACATGGGCTGCTGCCCAGCAGCTGCCCTACTGGTTCATCCTCTGCTCCGAGCCCCTGAGAAATTCCTGCTTGCCAGTGACACCCACACTTGGATGAGGACTTCACAAAGCAGTCTGAGCACCAGTTAACATGGAGAAAAGGAAAAAAAGCTACCAAGAGATAGAAAACTGGTTTCTTGTGCTGAAATGAAAATGCTGAGCTTGCTTTTTTAAAACAAGTGCTGCTTTTCTTTTTTTTTTTTTTTTTTTTTTTAAGGCGTTCAACAGTTTATTAATAGGGAAGTGTCACAACTCAAAATGGACTCTTCCCCTCTTGCCTGTCCCCCTCTCCAAAGTCAGTCTTGCTAAGCTAACAGTGATATACCACCTGTTTTATTACCTTTATTGATTAGCTCCTTCAGAGACACAGAAAGAACTCCACCTCTAACATGCACGTTTACTACTTCTTATTCAGCTCATAATATGGACACGCAGATAACCTGCAGGACAGCTTTCCTTCGCAATTTAACAGCTAAAAATAAACAACTCTGCCCTGGTGTCAGTGATACAGAAGTACGCAGCTCTCAACATGAGCACAGAGGTGCTCACAAGCACTCAGCATCAGCCAACACCACTCCAACTGAAAGCAGCTTTACTAACAGAATGAGACTGATGCATAATGCTGTTGCAAATCTCTCCCCAGAGTTTCAGAGAAATCAGAGCGAGTTCAGAGAGGGCCACTTTCCCAGCTCCCATTTGGCTGGAAATGCCGCTAGACTAGCTGTAACGCAGGGCGGGAAGTAAATCAAACTCAACCACCTGCACCATTATAGACACTACTCCAGGCTCAGGCAAGAGAACAAAGCAATATATTGCAAAGCTTTTACTTGATGCAACTGGTAAACATTTCTCTATTGTAAAAAAAAAAAAAAAAAAAAAAAAAAATCATCGGGAATCCATAATAGGGTAGCCTTAACCTGTTTTACCCTTATTAAAGTAGAAAATCAGGTCTGTCAAGACTGAGACTTCACTTAGCAGTCTCGTGCAGATTGATGAAAGTGCAGAGGCAAATGCAATTAGCATCCCAGCAAATGAATGAATTGCAGCACTAATAGTACTGGGTATGAAAGTGCACGTGCATTAGCATGGAAACCATCACAAGCAGTGAAGGAGCCTTTCAATTCGCTCTCCGTTCATCTCTGGGAACGGCTCTACTCTTCCCCTACTTGCTTCCTCTCCCTTCTGTTCTGTGACTTCACTGATCTCAGGAGATATTTACCCACAAACATCCCCAACCCTCTGGGGCCAATCCTGACCAGGTCCCGATGGACTCGGGCTGAGCACAGCCATACTGCAGCTTCTGCCAACCCAGGAGTGCAAGGCTGCCCTTATGCAGTCACTGCTGTGCCCCAGCCCCATGCTCTCTGTGACTCAGGGGAAAGCATGTCCTTGGTGTATGGGGATGAAGAGAGAAAGACGATGGTAGTAGTGAACCCCCTGCGATCACAGAGCTGGTGCTGAACTGACAGATTCCCCTCCACCGTGCTTTACACACACGGTATTTCCAGTTTTCAGTGATGGAGTGTTTTATATTGAGATCTGGGGGGGAAAGCACATTAGATTTCATAAGCCTCAAAATAAGTATACCGCCTAAGCCAGCTGCTGAATATAAATGACTTCCTTAAAGCATACTAAAAGGCGCCCTTTAGTCATCATCTAGTCCTATAAGTGACAAGGAAGCTGATTAGAAAAACCAAATGGTCTATTTTTAAATAGAAAGAAAAGGAAAGAAAACACACAGAATGTGTTTGAGGGTTTAGGCGAGCATCATTTCTCAATTTTGTGGGTTGAGTTCCAGTCCCCAGAAGGAACAAATATGCTCATTTTCAAGCACGTGTTTTCAGGTCCTTCTTAAAAAAGGAAAGAGAGAGACTGTTGCTAGGTGGAAGTGGCTGGAAGACTTTCTTTTTTAATCCGAAAGCTATTTTAAGCTGCGTTTTTAGGCTTCTGGGGAGAGGTTTGTGGGGTTTTTTTCTCCCTAAAAAAAATGCAGTAAGAAGAGCTTGGGGAAGAAGATAAAGAAAATATTCTAATTTCAGCCTCTGCCAATGGCTACCTGTCAAGAGCACTGTTTAGACAATTTACATATTTTTACTAATGAAGGCTTAATTACAGGTTTATTATGACTGTTTTTCCACACCCCTCTTTAGAATAAAGTGATGGATATTCTGGAGGAAACCTGGTTAGGGTTCCACAGCGTGCCCACGCAGCTACAACAGAACAACGCATGATCCAGAGGGATTATGCAAGTTAAGGCTAAAACGATTAAACCTAACTAGCATACTTGGGCCACCACAGGGCACATTTAATGACACCCAGCGCAGGAGGTCTCACCAGTGTCACCAGCCACAAAATGCCACAGCTGATGGCATTGCTTAGGTAAGGTGTAGCAGAGAGCAAGCAGTTTGGCACTGGTTTGAGAAGAGCTTTTCTTCTCCTGCCTGCTGCGGAGACATAGAGCACCCAATTGTCACCATCACAGCTGGCTTCTTGCTGGGAACACAGGAGAGGGCTCACCAGACCTACCATCACTCCCTGGCAACCAGCTCACAGGGGTGGGACATCCACAGTCTCACTGCATCTCCGGCTCAGACAGGATGAGCCCACAACTCAAGTGTGATTAGTCGTGGATGCTGACTGACTCTGGAAAAGCCATTCCATTTCTGCTAATGACTACAAAGACAAAGGCTTTTTGGCAGTGCTCCTCAGAAGACTCAACATGAATTATTTGTCCTATCAGCAAGTGCTCTGCTTCAACAAGAGTGTTTCCTTCCACTCTATCACAGGTAGTGAGTTCCGCTGACCCCATTTAGCTGTGTACAGTGTGCTGGGAAAGCATCTGCTTTAGCCTTTCCCTTCCCAACCGCCTTCTGGAAAGCTGACCTGACACTATTTTGAAGCTGGTGTGAAAGCTCTCGTTTCCAGAGATGGAGAAGTCCAGTTACAAAGCCACAAATCAACTGCTTGTACAGGTGGTGTGTTTTTAGGGGAGCACTCCGAGTACCAGCTACACAAGCAGTTCTGCAATCATCCGTGCTAAGAGTAACCCACAGGCTCAGGTGAGTTACCTGTAAGTGTGAAAACAGGCCACCCCAGACAGAGTCCGCACAATTCCAGACTGTGCAATTGCAATGCCATTACTGGAGAACACAAAAACACCATCGGTCTGGAGAGTTGCCCATCCACAGCACAAGGCAGTGCTCAAGCCTGTAGCTTACTGAAGCACAGCCTCGCAAGAATTTGCTGCTGGACCACCTCAAGGTCAGCACAAACTCCCAGGAGCCAGGACTAGGCTGAAGTTGAATTCTGACACCTACCAGTGTCTAAGGACAGGCTCTGGCCCACAGCTGCAGAGGACCAGAAGGGTCAACGTTCTGGCAAAAGACATTCTCTGCCACGGTGTCACAGGGCACACAAGACTGCCTTCTTTGGAGTTACAGATGGCAGCAAGCACCAACCCAAAAGTTAGTATTTTAAGCTCATTTAGTTATCAGCAGATTTATTTTTAGCTTCCCTTCAAGAAGGGACAAGGCTGGGATCTTCCCACTTTTGCCCAAACCAACAACCCATCAGAAGCACAGATCTCCTGTCCAGAATCTCTCCCCTTCTTCCTCCTTGCAAATTTGAGCCATGGGAAAGAGGTCACAATCCAGATGACAGCAAAAGTCCCAATGCAACCGTGGGATCCAGCTGCAGGACACCACCCCAACAAGCTGTAGGACAGGAAATCTCATCAAGCCTTAATTTACCATCAGCAGCACATAACCTGTTTCTTTGCTGGACCTCGCTTCCGTAAGATCATACTTTGTATGATATTTGCATTGCCCTTGAGTGTGGGCTCAAAAGAAACACTCACCGACTCTGTGCAAACATCGCTGTTTTCAATAACATTGGCATCCCCAACAACTTTTCCAATTTCTCTCTCAAGAGATGCCAAAGACTCCTGGGCCTGTAGGGAAAGAAAAAAAAACAACAAACCAAAACAAAACACAAAACAGGAGAGAGACAACAACTAGCAAAGGCTGAGAAGCAAACCCCCACTTCTCCAAGAGCACTAGACACACAGAAATCACTGTTCAGGAGGAAATCTGTTTTATGCCAGATTTGCTCAGGGGACCAACACATGTGCCAAGACTGACATGTCTCCTTACAATTAGTATGTTGCACATCAGCCCACTTACATTTGAGAGCAATTCTACAGGGAAGCTTTAATAGTCTCACGTAAGGTTATTACATAAAAATTGTGCCGCAAATTTTTTTGTGCAAGAGGTTTTTTTTTGTAGCAAGTGCGGGCAGGTCTCCAAAAACCTGATCATAGATCCACATTTATACAGATTATACCATGAACCACAGACACCTGCACAGCTCACTTCGTATGTCAACATCCAACAATCGTCCTAAGCAAAATGTTTTAACCACCTTCTTATTACAGCAGGTCTCCTTTAGCTTCTCACCTCCTGGCAGTGCTTTTCCATGTGTCCCTGTCCCAAGACAAGCCTTGCCCCACCAACAGCTCTCCCCACTCCAGCGCTGCAAAAACACAGCCCCATATCCTTACTATGCATCTACCACGGAAGGAAAAAGGCATTATACAGTCTGGAGCCAGAGCTCAGCTGCTCTACAGGCTATTCTTGTCTCCATTTATCAGTTCTCCTGTGAGAGGTCCGTTTCTAGGTTGACGGACAGCACTGGGACCTCTCATGCGTAAAGACTGCCCACTCCAATCCATCTTGCCAGAGAGGCCATTGAGGAAGAGCAGAGGTAACCCACCTGCTTGTCTCATCAGGCTTGCACAGAGCTAACTCTAAAGATTCGCAGTGTCCTAGGTTATAGCCTATTTGTAACCAAGTGCAAACGGGCAGATGGCTTGTAAACCAACTTGTAACCCACTGCCATTTGAGACTGGATTTAAAAGCTTCAGGCTGTGGTGTGGGCTCTTTGTTAGGCTGGGTTTCTTTAAATAAAGAGTTATTTGTCAATCCCAAATCACCACTTATTCCCACTGGCGTAAGATTATCATGAACAAGAGACTCTTTCAAGAAGGCTAATTAAGTAGAGCTGTTAGTTGCATTTTTATCATTTCAACAGACATGCAGATAGCTTGCATGAGCTACTCCTGCAGCCCCAGTCACCCAGGGAACCAGCAAGTGGAGTAAGCCACCCCACCAAGAAGGCAGTCTCCTCAAGCCACTCAAATCAGCACATTTTCCAGGACTGCAAAACTACAGATCTTGAGGGTTTCAATTACACTTAGATCTGTAACCGTTAAGGGTCTCTGCTTACCTTGGGCAGGTCACCAGCTACCTTCTGTCTCTCATTCTGATCAACTTTGAGTTTCGATAATGTTTCATTTAGCTGTGTTTTCAGCTGCAAAACAGTAACAAAGAAAATCAGTTTCCTTCACACATAGATGGATTTCATCTGTCTGTCCCACAGATTAACCCAGTGCACACTGACTGCAAATGGACTAAGATTACTAACAATTATTGCACAGACCGGATTAGTCAACATGTATGATGAGATTTACAATGACAGTCAAGGAAAAGAGACTCCATCTGTAAAGATAAACGTAAAGAAAGGAAACTACAGAAGAAGAGACATGGCTGGCATCAGCTTCGTTACACACTGTTTCAACTTCTAAACTCCATCGCCAGTAGGAATATTAGCAGTACTAACAGTACATCAGCCTCTCCAGCACTCTTACACAAAAGTCAGCCCAGACTCCAGCTTAATTCATAGCAAATATGCAAAAACGTAGAGTCATCTTCCTAATTCAGGCAAAACAGTCACTTTACTGATGAATAAACTAAAAAGCTCTACTTGTCATCTTCATAAAGAACCACTTACTACAACTATGTTGACTTAACCAGTCTGTTAATGTCACATCGAGGCATGAATCACTGACAAGGGTATATTAAGCTGTCAATTGTGTTTAGATTCAATCCAAAAAAAGTGAAACTATTTCAGTCAAGAGGGATGAATACTTCGTACTAGCTGCCCTTAAACTACAGCCTTCCAAAGGATATAAACATTTTTTAAAGAATATTTCCATTGCTCTTCAACGCAGCACACAGAACCAGTCACAGCACTTAAGGCTTGAGCCTCAAACAGGAGCGCTAACAAGAAGCTCGAGTGCCAATTTGGTTGGATTTGTGCCTCTGAAGTGCAGTGTGCTAATGTTCACTATTTCTGCTGTCAGTCTTCTTGGGAGCCAGCAGGGGATTAAAGAAGTGAACAATAGCCTACTCAGAGCCCTGAATTCTCACCGATTCCAAACCTTTGCACTGTATTTGTCTCACCCCTGGAAAGTTTCCTCCTTTGGAGCACCTGGGCTGATGGATGCTAGTTTTCTACATTTTGGGGAAGCACTGTTGAGCTCCTCTGCAGTTTCAGCTTCTCACCTTGCTCACCTTATAAATTAGTAGGAAACATCCTGAAATCCCATCGCTTCCACTCCTCAACCTCCTGCCTACAGCAAAAAAACCCACCCTCATATACACTGGACAGCATTCCTGAGCCATTTTCGTGAAGGTAGTTGTTTACCACCTCCTCATGCTCCTACCAGCACAGCATCACCAGATTGCAGAGTCAAGCTGCCCTAGCAGGGAGCTCAGCCTTTCAAGCTGCTGTTGTTACAGACATAATGGATTGTTGCCTCTTATATTCAAGAGGTTGGCGTTTACTGATTAACTCTAAGATATGCATTCAATTCCCATTTCCCTTGCTTTCAAAAGGAGAGGCTTTGGTTGCTGAGGCAGGATGCTAATCAATGCTGTACTAGACTTGCCAAGCATACCATTAACTTAAGCGGATTGTTATTGTGGTGGTGGGTTCCGTTTTATTTTTTAAAATCAACTATTTTAAGCCAGTTACGTTAGCGGCAGTACCCTGGTGAGATCAGCAGCTCAGCCTGCAGTGACAGGTTGTCCCATCAACTACTCCAAAACCCAACAAAGACATAGTGACAGAGACAACCTTCCCCGATCCTGGCTCAAAAGCAAGAAAGCACTGTTCAAGCACATGCAGAGGAAGGATCCAGTGCTCCTGCAGCCTTAAAAAACACATCACTGAAACAAGTGAGAAATGAAAGGGCTTAATCCAGGAAGCCATGCATCTCCGGGTATACAGGTCTGGCCTCAGTTAATCCAACTCCTTGAGAAAACTTGGTATAGGAGCATTATTGGCTGGAGAGCATTCCTAGCCAAACACACCGTAACACAGTGCATGCCCCAAGCCAGCGCAGCTATTCAGCCACATCAGGATGCCAGCCGCTGAATGGCTGGACACTATGAGTTAATCCAACATCGGTTTGGGCCAATTTCTGTACATACAGAGGAGGATGGAAAAGGCTCTGCACAGCCAAACACAGATACCACAGTTGCATCCTCAAAAGCTTTGGAAAAAAAACCACCAGAGAATAATCCTCACATGAAACTGATGGGAGCACAGCTTCTGTTGCTCTAAGGACATTATATTTGCTGTTGCCCATGTCTACCACTGTAAAACGTTGATTCTCAAGAAGTTTCAGGAATGAAAGTCTTACAGACTTTGGAAAAAGTCTTAAGAACCAGACAGGCTATTGTTAGGAGCAGAGAAAGAGACAAATTGTAAAAGTCAGACTACATAAATGATTGCAATGGACAAAAATATCAAGCTGAAGAGGTTAGCAGAACAGACAGGATTTGAAATAAGTCTCCGCTTCATAAGTATGCTGGGAGCCTATTTTGTGCCCAGCGGAGAACAAGCTTCTTACCAAATTTAACTCTTCATTCTGTCTTACTGCTTCAGAATATGAATCATCAAGTTTTTTCTGCAATTCAGTCAACAGATCTTTGAGCTGAAATGAAGTTTAGAGTTTTAGGATTTGTCTCCTTAGGATGCCCACTTTTCTTCTGCTCAGTGAGTGTTGCTCTACCCTAAGGTCACAAGCATACAAACTCCTCAGCCACAGGGGCTAAGCATTAGATTAGTTTGTCAGCCAACTGGTAATCAAAAGAAAAATAACAGTTTGGTCAATTATGTTTACCTCTCTGACTTCTGAAACATAAGTAGATCGCTCTATTTCTGCCTTTTCTAGTTCACTTTCCAAATGTTCTCTCTCTTTTTTAAGCTAGAAACAGAAAAACAGAGTTAAAACAGATGTTTTCAATGCTTTCTCGCAGTATCATTTTCTTGATTTATAATTAGCTATAAATGTCTATCAAATATTCCATGACATTTAGAAAGCATTTGAAACCCAGTGAAGGCAAAGCACAGATTTAAACTGTTATACTTCAAAAAGATGAAAAGATAAAGAACCAAGCCCCAGATCATCACCAGGCAGTAAACTGCTCAGTCTCACAAGGCAAGAGTCCCAGTGGGTGAATACAGATGTACAAAACAGGACAGTTTCCAGCACCCAGCTTCTTTGCTTCTTAAAAACATTGGCCAAAAGATTCAGTTTAGACTGCAGCACAGGCTGTACTACTTCCAGGAGAGAAGTCCCAGTAAGTTCAGACTTCCAGCATAAGCCTAAATCATGTTTAAGTAACAGACAGCTTCAAAGACAAAAAAAAGCCACCTGCACGTACAGTTTCAACTTCTTTGCTTTCTTCCTTTAATCTCTCTACTTCATGCTCCAAAGCAATGACTGAAGAACGCATCTGCAGTTTTCAAGAAAGATAAACATATTTAGTTGGGTTGGTTGAAGACAAACTCTATATACACACAAGCCTGCATCTACAATTTAAAAATATTAGGGATGAAATCAGACTGATTGAACAAAATAGGATGCTGACTCAAATAACTCAATATACTGAGTCTGCATTAAGGACACCTTTCCTACCTTCTCCCAACACAAATCATTCTTTGACATATTCAGAGCCTAGATGCCTGAAAGATTTGAAATATAAGGACTAAGCCAGTTGCCCATTAGCCACGATAAGGGAAATACCTGTCCTAGACAGGGAAGACCATCTCCATCCACATACTGTATGTAGTAAACCCATATTAATAAAGCCTTATTAGAAGCTTTATTAAGCGTGGCAGATGGTAGCACATCTATAGTTCAAGATCCAACAGCCTTTTGTCCCTCAAGAAGATGTTTACAAGTCATCTATCCTTTTGCTTCGGACTCACACATGGCACTCAAATTTACTAAGTAGTACTTTAGAAATGAAAAGCAGTTTGACCTGCTTGAACTGTAGATCAGGAAAGAAATATAAAATGCTTTTTTCTTTTTTTCTTACCATTTTTGCTAGCAACAGAGCCTTCCTAAAAGGGAAAGCTTTGCAGGCAATTTCAATCTAATTAATTGACCACAATTGATTAAGCAGTATTTCAACAGCTTCCAAAAATTGTTATTGATACTTAAATTTTAGCACAAAGAGATTGTGTCTGTTCACAAATGCACACTGGAAAAAAATCAGGTGCTCAACAGCAATATAGTTTGAGTTGCCAGGATCAGAAAAACATACATTCCTGGGCATATTAATAGGACACATACACCTTCCTGAATCTTCAGCTTCCCATCCTGTCAGCATTAGTATTACTACGTGCTATTTGGCTGCCTCCTGCATCACCTGTAAAAGACTGACCATCATGACAAATCTGTGTCACAAAGATCTTATACCTGGGCTGTTCACTTATTCTTGCTTCGCTGAAGAAGGCAACAGGCATAGCCACACAAATCTAAAGCAGCAACAATTGCTCGACTTTTTAGGGTTTTTTTAAATGGAAATGTGCTCCTCAAAAATAAAAGTCACTCTTGGCATGAAACTAAGGATCAGAGCACCAAAAATACGATTGTTATAAGGAGGGATCATTCCTATTATAGTGGTTGCAGACTTCACCTTTTTCATCCGTTGGGCACACACACATCAAACCAGGCAGCCAGGGCTGTTCTACACCTGCCTTCACAGCGCTCAAACACCCTCTGCAACTTCAAGCAGAAACTGCCTGGCTGCCACAAAAAGCAGCTCGTCAGAAATACCTGTTTAAGTTCCTTCTGTGATTCTTCAACTTTTATCTTCCATTTGCTTTCTTCCTCTTCCACGCTCCTCTGTAGCCTTTGAAAAATTGTCTCCTAAGAAGAGAGCAGGGTTTGAAAGCTTGCAGCAAAAGAAAGGCAGCTTGCAACATCACAGGCACAGGTGACCAGGCATCCTGCTTACCGTCTCCGTCAGAACAGATTTGTATTTCTCACACTCCAGTTGCAGCAGTATGTGCATTTCCTCGGCCTCCTTCAACTTCTGCTCCATTGCCTGGCAAGAGAAAAGGGACCAGAAGAGTCACATCTCAGCTGATGGATTTGAGTTTATTATTTAACTTATTTCAGCAAGCAAGCTGGTATCATTCACTGGCAGGTCTGTCTTTCCAACCCACGCAAAGACAACAGCAAGTGCAACGGTCACCTACAACTCTCAACCACAAACTTCATTTGAGCTACAGCCGTAATTCTGAGTTGCCTGAAAAAAACAGCTACTTGGAAGAGGGAACAGGTATTTTGAATTTCATGAATGTTTGCACAACTCCACAAGGTGCTTTTTGAAGATGCAAATACCTTCCTGATTTACACGATGCAAATATTTATAAAACTATTTTCTTGTCACCTGTTTGCCAATTTTAACTTCACAATTTGCAAGATTTATACTTGAAAAATACACTATGCCACACACAAGGAAGCTGTCCACCGTTTGTGCCTACCTTCACATCTTCAGATCCTGAAGCCTCTCTCAAGTATTCTTCAGCCATCTTTTCAAACCCACGCATCCATTCACTGTGGCTCTGTTGGGAAATGCATCCAGTTAAAGCTGAGGAAAAACCTCAGTCAAACTACCTTCAGGACATTTGCCTCCCAAGTACAGGTTTAACAGAGCAGCGTTTCCATTCCTTAATTCCCTGGAGCTAACACAGCCTGACAGCAGTGGTTCAGCTAGTACTGCCTATGCAGCTGAGCGAGCTGACAGTCAGCAGGCAGCAATCCAGGAGCACGAGGCTGAGACACACAAGGTTCACAGGGGCTTGGAAGTGCTGAAATACAACTGGGTGACAGAGGTCTCCCTGCAAGTGTCAGGGCTCTACAAGAAGTATCTGAAGGCTTAAGGGAATCTCTTCCAAAATCCCTAAGCAGTTAAAGCAGACACTTGCTTCGTAATTCGGGGGAGCTCACTAGGAAGACTGTTTTATAACCTTACAGAAACAGCCTTCCTAAAGACTATTTCTAGTTCATCAGATTAACTTTAGCACATTTGAGAATAATTTTAAATATGAGTAATGAAAACCTCTAGACCTTACAGATGAAATGCAGACCCCTTATTTCCAGCCTCACTTCACATCACTCGCACAACCCAAACCACACGAACCCAGTGCACTTCCCTTGCAAACAACTGAAAACCACCAAGAATATAGAAGTTGGAAATCGGTGCTTTTCAAAGCAACTCTGGGAACAAAACAAACCCTCTTGAACTATATTAACTGGCACTGAGGCAGCACAGCCCTCTGGAAAGGGGGGCCAGCCATTATCTGCGCAGCTGATGCAAGAGATATGGATCCACATCATGCCAGACACTGAGAAAACACACGGCAGACCTTATCCAGCCCTGAAAATTTACTATCTTGGTTAGACACAAGATAACGCAGGCAGATTAATCAGATGTTGGGGCGGTAAAAAACAAAAAAAAAAAAGAAAAGACAAGATAACGATAACTTTTTTGTTTTAACACTTTTCTTGAAATAACAGACTACAGTTTTGCCTCTGCCGCTGGCAAGTCCAGGTATTTATTACCAGAAGACGCTACTCACATCCCACTGCAAAAGCCCTGGGGCAGAGGGGACTGCAGGGAAACGCTCCAGACTGCCCAGCGCAGCAGAACCAGAGCTCCCCAGCCCCCAGTAGCGGGGTAGGAAGGGTCACTTCTCTTACCACATTAGAAGGAAGAGAGACTTTGGGGAACAGCTTCTGGAGTAGTTCACGTGTCTCCGCCTCAGCAGCTTCCAAATGCTGCTGCTTCTCCTAAACCAAGAGAAAGGCTCACATGAAACTGGGCAACACACTTCAAGAACCTTGCAATAGCCTCTTTTGTGCCTGAAGTAAAATACTTAACCCAGAAAGTATTTTTTTCAAGTGAGAAAGGCACTATAGTCTCCAAAATTGCCAGTGAATGCTTCAAAAATTCACAATTAATTGCTTCAGAATTTGGTCTTTGCATTTGTTCATGCTTAACCTTTTATTTTCTTAAGTTCTCCTCCAATCTAGCCTGTCTGTACAGAAATTACACCATCATTCACTGGTTCCCAACAAACTACACTGTGCCGAGTACTGCATCCACAGATCACACCAACCCTGCCACTCAGGCTGAGCTATCTCAAAAACAAGAAGTTTGATCAACAATTTTTTTGAAATCCATACTTATTTTAAACACTTTTAGGTGGGGGGAAAAATTACCATAAATTAATATCACCACAACAAAAATACAATTAAAGTCAAAAGGAAACTTTGTGTTAATGCACATTTGAACCAGGCCAAGAAAGCAAGACTGTAGCTTCGAAGTATTATTTTTAGGTACTCGAGAGGGAGACCCTTACATCCTCCTTCCCGAAGCTTGGATGCAATGGGAAATAATTATTAGAGCTGTGTGACAATCTCCAGGTTTTCTTTGTCATAGCTCTGCAAATGTGAATACACAGAGCCAAGGCACCACAGATTTATTGTTCCTTTTACTTAACGTTAAAAGCAGACCAGCCACAAGACGTTTGCTTGCTGTGCTTGTGGCAGATTGGTTTAATTTAGCCATATGATGCTCAGGCTCCCATATAAGTTTAAATGCAGAAAGCCTGAAACCCTGCACAGAAGGCAGCTTTCAGCAAAAATCCTTCACTAATATTCAGGTTTGGTTTTTTCCTTTGACATCAGTGCTACTGCGCCTTGCTGCTCTGAGTTCCTCTGCTGCAAGAGATCGGTGGCATTAGTAGGTTGAGATTCAGAGACAGAAACGGACAGGAGACATCGGGTTGTGAAGGTGTGCTAAGTGTGTTAGTTTTCAGCAATATAGGAACGACTGAAAAGTGGCAAATGGCTGTTTGATGAAGTCTTCCAACTGCAAGAGAAAGCAGGCAAGCGTTAGCACACAGCAAAAGCAGGTACACAACTTCTTTGAACACGGGGCCAAGCAAAGAGTGGACACATCTCCAACACAGATGCACAATCCCAAATCAGAGCTCCTCTGCTTCTAGCTACTTGACTTGTGTTTTTAAAGTTATTTTGATGCTTTTTTGAATTCTGCACAATGGCAATTAACACCAAATCAGGCTCATAAACGCAAGCACCTTTCAGAGCGCTTCACACCCCATATCATTTTGAACATTGGCTCTGACGGTACCTGTCGAGCTTCATATGCTTTCAAGGAGGAAATTCACAGTTGTGGTGACACAGTTTTCCTGAAAAGTTCCCAGTTTTTTCAATACCAATTTAGTCCTTCAGAGGTCCAATAAATTTGTTCAAGCACCATGAAAGCCCAGTAGAAGAAAGCAGGTTGCTCACCAGCAGTTTTTATTCCAGAGCTCCCCACAACAATTCACAACAGCTCTAACAATTATGCAAACAGAAATCAAAAATCAGCATGCCCACAAACTAAGGATAAAAAAAAAATAATAAAAGAAACCTAAAGACAACAGGAAGCAGAGGTGAAAGTATATGAATGATCACTCAGAACAGACTATATTTAAATTGCAGTAAAAGTTAATGCCTCCATTTCATTTAAAGAAAACCAGCTGCAGATCTGCTTCTAGCTTAATGCATCATTTCTAGCAGTTAACATTACAACCTTGGCAGTCTTGTTCACTTTGTCCTGCAGCAATTTTTCAGTTGATGCCAATGCTTCCATTGCTTTCCAGTTTTTCTCCCGAAGGTCCTAATCATTTTTAGAAAAAATTATTTCAGTTCAGCCAATATTCAAACTGTTTCCGCTTTTACTTCAGAGATATATTCTGCATTACATTCCACCATTTGCATTTAAATGCTGGTTACTGCAAGATGATTTTGCTTGGCAAGATGACATACACTAGCAAAAGTAAGTGTTATGTTCAAAGAGTTTGAATGAAAAGGGGGGGAAAATGCCAATTTCTGCCCAACCTGCCCCCATGTCCAAAACCGATCCAAGTGTTACTGCAGAGCGTTATTGCTACAGCGACCCCACACTTTGACTGCACTTGTAAGAAGAAAGAGGGAAGTTTTCAAAAGTAGTGAGGAACACAGACACCAAACCACAGATTACACAACAGAGTGTTAGGCATGTCGCGTTGCAGAACCCAGCATGGACCCAAGTATACATAGAGGTGTACACATTTATGCCCCTGATCTTGCAGCCAGATTTAGCTGCGTAGCCTTGGGCCTCGGCCCAAACCTACCGTGCCAGGGCCGATTTTAGAAACACAAAGCTCACAGCCTTGGTTTGCAGCATTTATCCGTACAGCTCTCTCCACTGTACCCAAATAAAACTGGTTTGCTGCTCACCAGCCCTCCTGGGAGGTTTTGGGATTTCACCAGTGGTGAGCACACCCAGATCCACATGGAAACACCACTGTGCCGTGCTGCGCTCCTGCATCTTTCTTGGCGAGGTCATCAAACGTGTACTCCACAAGATGTCAACATGCAAGCTCAGTTAGGAGGCTGAGAGCTCTTATAAAAAGAGCCTCACCTCTCTTATCTAGGAAGGATGGTACATCTTGTGGGGAGGAGATTATGGTGCTTGGGATTTCAATTTTTTTTTCCTCAACCCTCAGAGCAATCAGCTTTAGCAAAGGACTATTTTTGAAAGGCTGTATTTTTTAAATTCGCCACGCAAAGTGGCATCCGAATACCAGCATGTACCTACACTGGTTTTACTTTACGACTTCCATTTGCCTGCTTTCCTGTAAGGGCTGTTTCACAGGACATACAAACAAGACTGGATAAAATTGCAATGTGGAAAGCTGGGACTTACAGGCATGGTCTGCCATTAGCAGTTGTCAGATTTCTGCTTACACCACGAAGGGTACTTAGACCTTGCAATTCCCCAGGAAACAGGCATGCATATGTTCTACCTGTCCAGCTCATCTGTCTTCTGAGGTTATCCAGCCACTTTCCCCTCTATCTCAGGTCTTAAGCAACACTACTTGCTCAAAAGCTCACATTCTCCATATTCTCCTTGTGCATCTTCCTTATATCGTCCCACTTTTAAGCAATAAAGCTCATTGCACAGTATACCAACTCTACAGGTTATCAAGGAGAGACAGCAGAGCTAAAACCCCTGTATTTTAACAGCTTTCTCCCCCATAACTTAAAATATGTCATTCTCTTGCCCTGCACAGGTAATGTATTGCAAGGAGGTAACTTCACAGCTCTGTGATGGAAGATACAGTCTTTACTTCCAGCCACAGACAACCCATACTGCACCATCAGCAGCTGCTGTAAAGGAAGGCTTTTGTCCTTCACCTCCTTCAGAAGACCAGAATTAGTCACTCTTAGGGATGGCCAGAGCCAGATCCAAGAGCCCTGAAGGTAATGCCTCCTCCCATGTCCAAGCACAAGGACCGCAACTCGGTCAGAGCACAGCACCTTACCTGCTCCCACCCTCCCTCCCCAAACTCCCTCTTCTTCCCTTGGCAAAGGACATGTTGCTGAACTGGGTTACCAAGGCTTGAGTCCAAGTCAGAAAACTGGCTGCAGGATGTGTCCCCTAGCAAGTCCCCTCACTCGCATCAAATCCACAACATGTCAAAGAGCTGACAAAACTTTCAGCAGTAAAGTAAGGTATGCTTAACCACTGTCAAGAAAAGAGGGGAGGAGTGTCCAGGGGACACAATACAGCAGACAACCATCAGAAACATGTTCTCAGCAGAACGTCCTATGCATAAAGGAGCGCTGTGCACACACGTTTGGTTGTTCTTTGGGTTTCGTTGTTTTGGTTTTAGTTTTCTTGTGGGTTTTTTTATTGGGTTTTGGGTTGGGTTGTTTTTTGGTGGTTGGGGGGGGGGGGGGGGGGTGGGGCAGGCACAGGCAGAGGGGAGAATCTCCTTACGTTGTTCTTTTTCCTCTGTTGCTCAAAAGCATTTCTCTGAGAGGCAAGCTCATTTTGGAGACTGGTGATTTCCTTCTCTTTTCCTGCAACCCTGAATTAGTAAAAAAAATCATAAACAAGTCATGAGAAATTTGAGAAATTTCAAGTGAGGCACTGACACCTTTTTCACATACACAACTTGCCTTCCCTTCTAGCAACACACTTGGAAAAGCTGCTCTCATTGACTTGGCAGTAGCGTTTGTTTCCTACTGCTCTGTGAACTGCAGGCTGCCAGAGAAAAGCCCATTGTGAAGCTCTTGTTTGCCTACAACAGGCATCTGCACACATTTATCAAGGCCACAGAAAGGCAATGCATTAGACGAGGGTAAGTCAGTCAGCCCACGCTAGTACACCACCACAAAACAGGCGCTGCCTGCTGGATAAGAGCATTCTTTTTCAAGCACCTAGTCCACAATTTAAGTCATTTAACTTAAAAGAAAAATAATTCAGCCAGCCAAAAACGCATGACAGCAGCAATTTGTGCAGAATAGTATAAGCCAGTATGGCATTATCTTCCACAAAGAGCTGAAGCACACTTAAGAACTAAGTCATAACACAATTCTACCCCTAGGATTTTCCCTGGGAAGAGATTTCCACCAAACAATTTCATAACATGAACAACCCTCTACTAAACTGAGGTTCCAAGAAAAAGCCTGTCACTTTTGCTTGAAACACCAACATTTAACTCTTCAGACATACAGATGAGCTAGCATGCATTTAAAATTAAATCAGTCATGGCTTGCTTACATTGGGGGCACAACATACTGAAAGCACTGTCTGCAGAAGTTTGCAGCTGAGGATTATAAGTGTGAGCAGAACCTCTATGTTCAAGTTTTATTAGATTGTAAAGATTTATTTTTTTTTACTGGCCACTTCTCACACACCAATATTGTACTTTTAGCATTTATTTAATCTTTTAAATTTTCTGAGCAACAAGTGAAATGAAGCACTTATCTATCGCATCCAGGTTTTGGGCAGTACTCACACTTGCAGAAGCTCCTCACTCTGGACAGCCAGAGATGCCTGCAAACAGATCAGAAACACATCAGAAGCAGATCAGCCACAAAGACTGGTGCAGAGGGCATGATGTGCCTTGTTAACCAGGCACTGCTGCAACACTAAGCAGCTGCACTCTTGGCCTTCAAGGGAGTTGCATCCAGCCTCCTTTGGCCAGAAACCTGGCTGCACTACAGCACATAAAGACTGGTGGAAAGCCAGATGAGAATGCAGCAGGTCTAAGAAACAGCATACAGCTGCAAATCTACACAATAAAGGGAAGCAGGAACAGATATGCAAGTCAGAAAAGCCGGCTTAGTCAATCCAACCCTGAAGTTGTCCCTAGATTTGCATGGTCAGTACAGCTACTGGTTTCCCATGCCACCCATATAAGTTACCACCACCCCCTTTTGACTTCACGCAGTGACACCTGAAGTGGGAAGTTGTACCTGTTTGCAGTTCTCCTGCTTTAATTCTTGAATTTGAACTTTAAAAGATTCATTTTCCTTTTGCACATCCTGTTGAAAGAAAAGAAGCAATATATACACATGTATACATATAGATATAAATTCACAGTACATACACTCCTTACAACACAAGGCACTTCTATCAAAGCTTTACCTGCAACTGTTTTACTTGGCTTGCAATTTCTCGCTCCTTTTCTTCCACTACAGCTTTCAGCTTCTTCATTTGCTCTTCTTCTGCTTTCAATCTGCAGACATGGTTTATAAAGTTAAAAAAAATGGTTAAAGAAAGAATTTAGGCTAAAAAGGGACAGATGCTCTAGCTAGGATGGTTTTCAGCAGGAGAAGGTAAATAAATTCTGTATGCTATATATAATAATCAGAAAAGGAGACCACACACACGGAGAAGAAACCATTGCACTACAGCTCCAAATCAAGAGAACTAACAAAAAGACATGCCAGCTGCAACAGCATTTATTGCACACACTTACCTGCTAAGAACTGGCCTGAAGCGAGCTAGTCATTTCACATGTCAATCAGCAAACACATGTAGCCATAGCTGATCTCAGTAACACTCAGAGCCAGAGTGGGAGAGAAGCAATTGATCATCTGAGCACATCCTGCAAGTCAGCTGACTCTGAAGGTGCCAGGGACAGTCTCGTAAAGGTGAGGCTGCCTTAGATACCACATACAGGCTATACCAGAGCTCTGCTGGGAGGGTAGCACACTATGAGAGCTGCATTAAAGCTGGAGCCCTTTTTGGCACAGCCTCGTACAACCTTCCTCTGACTTACAGCAGCCAGACAAAGCAGAGTCAAAACAGAGGAAAGTCTGGCAGCGTTTCTCCATGACAAGGGAGCTGGAGAATTGGCTATTGCATCTCAGACTGAATATGGCAAACTATCTGTTCATTGCTTTTACTAAGAGCCACAGGCACTTAAATCCCCACTCTTTTAAACACGCTAAACAGAAGGAGGAATTATCACTAGACACAAGAAGCAGCAGCAATTTCACTAGTTAGTAGAGCCCTGGGCGATCAGTCACTTTTGCAACGTGTATGAGCACTACTACTTAGGCACGCCAGGCAGGGACACCAGACACTTGCTATTATACACAGCAGCAGACACAGTAGAGCTGGCTGCTCTACGTCCATCAGCACCAACAGCTTATTTTAGCGAAGCCCACAAAATTCTTAAAGCCAATTCATACATTCTAGTTTAAGATAAACACCCGCACTGAATACATATTATCAGCAGGCACTTGAGAAACTGCTACTAAGCATACTCACAGGCTCTCTAGGTCCTGGACTTGGGATGCAGCAGGCACCTGAAAAACAAAGTTGATTTCCAACCTCATTCTGATGGCACAGTAAAGCTTTCAAATCGACAGCAACTCCTTGCATGAGCAGAGGCACCACACAGTTCGCAAGATACTCGCCAAAGAAATACCAGGAATTTTGCATCAGACATTGCTCCGACAACATCCAAACACATCATGGATTTCAGAAGCACAGCTTACACCATCCTAATTCACACCAGCCAATTTCTCTCCATTCTACCCTTCCCTGAGAATAAATGCCTGTCTCGACATCCACCCAAAATAAGACTGCAACTCAGTTTCTCCCTTCTACCATCAACAAAAATCCGAACTGAACTAGAATACGACTTTATTGGAAAAATTCTTCCATTAAGTTACACCTGGCTTCAAGGATGTCCAGTTGGCTGTTCTCAAGTCCAGTGCAAGAAATCAAAAGCCAAAATATTCCAGGCAGTTGCAATTTCTGCTGCAGGTAAAGGCAGGAGGGAATCACAGACAAGCCTGACCACCTCAACAGGAGCTGCTACATTCAGCTATGGCAAAGGCTCCTCCATAACCACAGCCCTACAGAGACGCTGCTTCAGTCTGGCAAGGAGGTACTTACGACACAGCTATGATTTTTGTCTGTGAGTTTCACAGTTTTCAGACCACCAGAGCTACTCATTATTCACAGTATCATCCAGGTTAAAGAAAAGCTCTCAGAACTTGCTATCCATGTGAAACCTGTTTCGGATGAACACAGTTGAACTAGTGGGCTCCTTGCACTGTACACTACCGGTTTAGTCAAGTGGGATTGAAAATAGCTCTGTAGGTTCAGGCCAATGCAAGTCCTTTGTGAGAGACAGGGGACAAAAACATCTTCCAGTTCAACTATGCAGCACTCCCAAACCACATCCACTCGGCAGGACATACCTGTTGGAGCTGTTGCAGGTTCTGTTGTTCCAATTCCTGAACTTTACTGGTTAATTGTGCAATTGTATCCTTCTGACCCTTAGGACAAAAAAAGAAGTTTAAAAGTGTAAATATAACATTTCCACAGCCAGAAATACTGCAACAGAACTTATTTCCCTTTAGAATACCTAGGAAGCTTACCTGCAGCCGTTCTCCTCTGTTACCAATCTCTTTCTCCTTCTCTTCCAATAAGGCCTCCATGGTTTTCACCTGCTTTTCCTTCCCCTTCAACCTGTACCATTAAACACACACAGACACAAAGCATAAACCCTTGCTCTTTTATCCATCTGAAAAATAAACAAAGGGACATCCTATGCTTTGCAGCATATAAAAGCAGCATATGTGATCAAAGGCACAAACTCCATTCATCCGCTAAAGATCAATGTGTGAACACTTACACTTCAGTCTGGGTTGGCAGAAGATGCCCTTAATCAATGGTAATGCTCATTAAGTGACAGCAGACAAATGCTGCACTGACATATATTGCAGGGATTTTACACTCCTTACCTAAAAATACTTACTTCCCCCTCCCCAGCTGGGGACACAAGGGACTGATGACCATGGTGGCTCAATTCTCATTTATCCACCCAGCTACAGCACAGGTATTATCAAAGTAAGTTTGCCATAGTGCCTTGCCCTACACCCTTCCACCCCAACTTGAATTTTACCCCTTGTAGTTTAACTGGGGCTCATGAGGCCATGCAGCACTTCATCTTGTTTGCCATCTCAGGCCTAGGTATTTCTAATAAGGACACATGTCTAGTAAGACAAGTGTTAATAGCCTGGAACATTTCACGCAAAGTGCAGACACCAGGCAAGAACATTTTAGAGTGAGGCAGGGAAGCAAGGGGTGCAGCACAGGGCAGATCCAACATGTTAACAACTGTACTTACAGAGTCTGAAGTTCTTTGACTTGTGATGTAATCGACACCTAAAGAAAATAATAACTACTTCAGTTCAATGCACATGGAAGAGACAGATAAATGCTATAAACAGCTCTAAGGAGAAACAGGGGGAAAATCCATTAGAAATTATTAGAATAGGCACTGTTACAGTTGTGTAAGCACAAACTTTTTTTTTTGTAGGGGAAAATAAATTATGAGAAATCAAGTGTGTTCACTATTTACTTTTTCCACATTTAAAATGTGACTTCCAGAGCAGAAAAGAAAACCGTGCGAACAGGAACACAAGCAGGCCCAATGGAGCACACTCCCACCATGAGAGACAAAGAAGCAAACACTGATGAAGACAACCACCTCAGTAGCAACTACAGCTCACATCAGAGACCACCCCTGGTCATTTAGACCTTTGCACAAGCAGGTGCTTCTTAGATGCTCTCTGCAATGTCAGCACTCCCTTAAATTCCCATTCTAAAGCTGAACATGGATCAAAGAAATACCATTTAATGGGAACACTTCCTTTCAATTTTGTATAAAAGCCTGACAGTGACTATCTGTGTTGATACTGGCTGTCCAAACCACCTGCTTAGTTTAGTCCTCTACCACAAAATGACGGGAGTTTCAGACATTCCCAAAAATCTCTATTCTGCTTGCAGGAGAACAAAAGGTGCATAATACACCACCTCTGGAGCAAGCACCCCTCATAGGTAGCCTTCTGGAGATAGTAACTCTAAACTGCATTTTGTTCTGGGCTCCGTGTCAGTTCCAGGGAAGGAAAACACACACAAATGCCTCCAGTTCCTAAGAATTTGCTTTGGAGGAAAAGCCCAAGATGGAAACATATTCTATAAAGCTTTGCCTAAAAAGGACAAAATTTGAACACTCAGGAAAGAAGAAAAGTGCATGACATTGGAATGTAGTGAGAAAGAGTGAAGAAAGTACAGACATAAAAACCCACGACCCACACACAAACAAGTAAGCAAACTTCCTGACAGCACAAATGGATTAAGCTGCCTGCAGAATGGCCTCCCTAAGGAAACACAGGTTCCCTTTGTGGTGGATGCTAGACAGCAAGCATGCCAAAAAAGCCAGTACTCTTCCACTTCTGCGTTCCTGATAGCTAGAGTAAAACTTACTCCGCCAAGACAAGCTTTCTTTGAACACTGGAAAGAAAACAGTCTTAGCTTTACCTGGGAACCAGATACTATTTGGGCCTGTAGTATTTTTCTAGCAACACAGAAAGGCCAACAAAAGGAGAACTCGCACCTTCAGCACTTGAGATTTCTGAGTTGCTGGCCTCAAAGGATGCCCCAGGGTTGCATGTTTACTACAGGGACAATATGCAACATGCCCAGCCAGAACTAATGCTACAATGCTTTAAGTTATAGCAATTCTTGCCAAATTTCATACTGAAAGTTCAAAAAGCTCAGGCATCCAGAGGAATGTGGTTTTTGAAGGACAGTAGTAGTTATACTACGTATTTACAGCTTTGTACCCAAGAATAGCATAGCTCTACCATTAAGATGTTCCCTTTCCCAACGACATTCACCAGTGAAACAAAACACACTAGAACAGAAATGAGTGAGCAGCACATCCACGGCAAGGCTGTTTCACACTTCTGGTACTAAGGTATTTTACCTGTTTTTCCATCTCAAGCTGGGAATTTCCTACTTCTTCTTTCAGAGCCTCTATTTCCTGTGTCAAAGCCTTTTCAATGACAAAACAGACAGGATTGGACAATGGAAACACAAAAATGCCACAAAAAGGGACGCTACAAAATCATCACTATAGAATGCCATGCAGTAACAAATAAATGGTAGTCAGTGGCATAGACACAAAAAGGAAGGTAGGTATTGCAGAGAGATACCTGAACAGCCTTCTCCTTGCTTGCTACTTTAAGGATTTCAGCTTGTAGGAGTTCCTCCACTGATTTTATTTTTCCATCCTTCTCATGGATCCTTAAAGAGATTAGACAAACATTAGTTGGCTGAACAAATGCGCTACTCGAGCAAATACACAAGCTTTGGTTCTGCTATTCCATCATGTTGCCAGCCTCTGGGATCCACAGAGGGACTACGCAGAATAAACAAAAAGGAGGAATAGGACTGGGAATAATGCAGAACAATCTGGCTTTATATAACCAGTAGTTCACATGCTAAATAGATACTATTACTGTCTAAAAATGCAGATTAAGGTATCAATAGTCCCTGGAATGACATACACATAACTTCAGCCTTCACTGAACATGCCCAAGTATTTATCAACTTCAAATACACACACAGAGCATAAACAAGCCCACTCCTTTCAGAGTGCCTACTGAAAAAAAAAGCAAACACCAACGATTATCTGACAGTCTATCCTTGTCTAGTCAGTTAGGCTTATGAAGTTAATTGCTTAGCAGAGAAGGAACTGGATTTTCAAAAGTTACTCATGTGATATGTTTTCTAAAGTGATAATGCTCCCTGCCACACAAACATACTTCACCCAGTTAAAAGCAAATCATTTCAGGGAAGCATAACACTTAGAAGTCTTGGAATAACAACAGACAGAAGTAACAATCAGAAATGAAATCTGTGCAGTAACTTACACTTTCTGGAGTTCTTCCACCAGTGATTGGAAGGAAACCTGTTCAAAACAGAGCTTCAGGAGACAGCAAAACAATCTGCAGGTGTTGAGGGGTTTGGAGTAGAGCTTGAGCACTCTGGCACTGGATAAACTATGTAGCACCCTAACGATTTGATCTATCTGGCTGCTCTTGAGGAAGATTAACTGTTGGTCTCCAGTTCCCGGCAAATCAGTAAATACTAAGTCTGCCACGGGTTCCAAGAAAAAAAAAAAAAAGCAAACCCACACCATCTTTACCAGGAGAGGCTGAGGTTCAGGACCAGCATTTGATTAGCCAAATTTTTCACACTGGCACTACTGTACAGCTCTCCACAGTTATTGTGCCTACCCTCTCCCATAAGTGGCTTTCAAGAAACTAAGTGCCCTCCTGAGTGGTCCAAGCAGAGCTGGATGTCAAGGAAAGGCACTTCCTGGTCAGCACCAAGTATACATCAAAAACAGCAATCCTGGTTTTGCGTCACTGAACAGAGACAAACCAAAGGGGGCTGTCACACCTGCGCAAGTGTGTATTAACATTAAAAAGTTCAAATATGCATAATGAAGCTGATGCAGTATCATCTGCCTGCCAGCCATGCTTGCTGCATTGGGCTTCTGGAGGGGGGGGGGGGTGTGCAAAATCAACCCAAAGCCATTTCAGTGCGTGCAAACTCACACCAACCCAGAACCATTGCCAAGTGGAACCTTTACATTTGCCATGTTTCTGACATTTATGCAAAGGAAGTATTTGACAAGAGTATCAGCTTCCAGACCAATGCTGGAAGAAAACAGGATTGTTTGCCAGCAGGCTTCAAAAGACATCTTCACCTTTTTCCCTTGACTTTTGCAACCACAGCAAGATTCTTTTAGATTTAGTTTAGGTGTAATAAAAGTTTTAGATGAAAAGCGCTACCTGCTCCGATTGCTGAATTTGCAGACTTTGAAGTTCTTTTCTCAAGGATGAATTTTCCGTCCGCAGTGCCTTTGAAAGCAGACACACAGATAATGAAAGACTCATTTGTTGGAGGAAAAGCGTTAAGCTTGACAGAAAAGTCGCTTATTTTAGAACAAGTGAAAGACTTGTAAAGTCTGAAAGAGACCCTCCTCTGCAGCAAGTTGGAGCCAAAGTATTCAAGGGACTAATTAGTCACTATGGACAACTCTGACTGGACTTCAATCTATAGGAAGCTGAAGTCCAGGGGAACATTACGGTGATGTGCTCATATATTTGGCTGTTTAGTAAGTAACCTATTTGCTAGTGTGCAATGCCTTCCCAGTACAGGGGTGTCATCGATGCACTTGGAATGTAGGAACATTAAGAGACTGAGCATTGTCTTGGCTATGTCCAGGTAGACAGGACATAGCTTTCCAGTAAAACCCAGCTGAAAACAAACAGGAATTTTTGTACTGGCTTTCCAGACTTCTCATCACTAGCTCCTTTATAAACAGAAGAGAAAGGAAATACCTTTATCATCATTCCAGAAGTGTCACTAGTTTATAATCTGTTTAACCCTTCAGATTATCAACTAAGCAAAAAGATGCAAGACTCCCAAACACCCTTTCCTAAAGAAAGATTTGTTGCACGTTAGGCCAAACATACTGCTCTGGAGATACTCACTTCATTCTGAAAGACACCAGGTACACATCCTAGTTAAATCTACTCTAGACTAAGCAGAGTAAGCATGTGCGTTGATGGCATACATTAAGTGCTTCTCTATCTCATCAAAAAGGTTTCAACCTTGTCTCCAATGAGATGCTTTTCCTATCAAAGGGAATGACCTCAGACTTCACTATGAGCACTCAAACATACACTTTGCACAAGAGCACTTAATCTCTACTTCCCCATAAAAAGACAGTATGAGAGATTTTACCTTCAGCTCCTCTTCTTTATTAGCCACCTGTATGAGTCCTGCCTCAAGCAGCTCTTCAACTGTCTTTATTTTGTCATCCCTCTCTCTCATGCTGAGAAATCAAAAGTGAGATTTAGGAAAGAGTTAATCTTCGAAGGCAGTTCAGCTATCAACAGTAACTTTGCTGCCAACAAAACCAGGCCTTTGTTTTAGCCGCTGATTCGAAAGAAAAGTATTTCTTACCTTCTTTCCATCTGCTCTAGCAAGTCTTTGTTTGCCTATAAAAAACACAATAGGGCGATCATTAATTGGATCAATAATGGGTTGGGATTTTAAAGCCAGAAATAACTAGAGAGCATCAACTTAACCAGAAGCTTAGTTACCACACTAATCCAGAAGGGAAAATAAAGTAGGGGGAGAATAACCTCATGGCACGTGCATCTAATATTGATGCTGGAAAGATTTCAGTCCTTCGAGGTGGTACACATCTAGCCGAAATGCCTTTGTGATTTTACAGTGATAAGACTACAGGAGTTCTGGTGACAAGATGCTGTGGGACATAGGACCCCAGTGATCCTAGGGAGCATCAAGCATGACAAGCACTGTGCAGCGGCATCTAATCTGTAGCAGCTAGCTCAGCACCTGAAAAATCTACTTGAGTGTTTATCAAAACCACAAGCTCCACCTGAGGCTCACGCAGCAGAACATCTATGATTTCTCAACAACATATTGTGAGAGACCACACGAACATAAGCCAGTTACCAAGAAAAATCAGCCCCACAATTTCAGACAGGACAGCAAATCAGGCAGACCCAGGGGAATAAGGCTGCAAATCTGGTTGTCTGCCAGAAGAAACTGAGCTGCTCCAGACAGGGAGCTGCTGGCTAGCAGACACAAGTGCAGAAAAGGAAACAAGTTTCCTGTCCTGCAAGTCTTCTTCCTGTGTTTCAGGAAGTTCTCTCATTCCACACTGATACAAAGTCAGGGGCGTTCACAAGAGCTATCCCATCCCAGGCAATACCTGCAAAGGAGATGGGGCTGAGCAACACAACAGCTTATCCAGCCCAAGTACCAGTCAGGATGGCTGCAAACAGGTGTGCCATGGGCAAAAATACAGAA
This sequence comes from Falco biarmicus, assembly GCF_023638135.1. Lineage (NCBI taxonomy): Eukaryota > Metazoa > Chordata > Aves > Falconiformes > Falconidae > Falco > Falco biarmicus. The sequence continues at coordinate 39,435,224 of NC_079294.1, read as the reverse complement.
GAGAAGGCAAAAAGACATCATGATACGAGAAGTTTTCCCGTTCCATTGGCCTGTTCTTTGGTTACTACCAGTTTGAGAATTCATTCCAGGATGGAAGAAAACAAGTACAGTAAAAATCCTACTCTGATCTCTCCACAGCACTGTAAGAAACCTTTCCCCTGGAAGGGCTGGCTGTTCATGGGAATTTTCTTTTATTCCCAAAAATTGCCAATAAAAGCGGGAGAGGTTGGAGAAGTCAGTCCTTGCTTGTGTTAGGCTAGCATTCTTCAGGGGAGGAAAAAACAACGTTTTGTTTGGACACTCTTGGCTAGGTCTAGCAGACAGTCACAACTGCCTTACTTGAACCCTCCATGGAAAACAAAATACCTAAAAAGCAACAGGCTTTGACACCAACCAGCTCAGCCTAGGGTCAGCCTAAGAAAAAAAACACTTAACAAGTTGAAAAGAACAGAAGATAGTTGATACAACCTCAGCAAACGCTGGCTATACCTGCTCTGACAGGAGAGTCTGCAGCTGCTGAACTTCACCTTGCAGAGTTGTGTTTTGATCCTTGAGAACCTGGAAGGAATTTAAACATTTTATCAGTTCAGAACTACAAACCCTAACTCCAGCATTTCATAACAGCAATGAGGTAATCAAATAGCACAGAACTCATTACAGTGAGTTCTTTGGAAGCTACTTTCCTGCTTTCTATTTCTTTCTATCCTTTCCCCTTCTTTCTTGCTTTTCTGTATAAATACTTTTGTCCTTATGTTCCCATGAGAAATTCAGCTGTTACCATCTTTATTCCCTGGCAGAAAAATCAGACAGTACCAAGTGTGACAGGCAAGAGAAACTGCATTTTCCTCCTAAAGCAGTATCAGCATCATGTCAAGATTTGATAGCTGCCTCTTACAAAACACTCATATGGCAAAGCAAATGATCCAGGATCACCTCTCTAGTTCTCTTCAGCTGAGGATGCACAGCAAGGAATTGACAGTCCCGCAAGCAGAGAGCTTTGCACAGCTCCTACACTTGGTCGGACTGCAGGCTGGAAAGAGGCAAATCAGGGAGAAGAACAAGCATACCGAGCACCTTGCCTCCACTCCTGCACTCCTGCTCCATACAAAAGACATGGCAGCCCTTAACAGACAGACTGTCTGTCTAGATTTCTCATATGTATTTCTAAATCCTCCTCTATTATTGTTTTTTGCTTTACAAAGTCTTTTTAAAGACCTGCTTGCTGCTTTAAAACAGTAAAAAGCAGGACACATGATCTGTGCTTCAGACCCAAAGCCTTTCAGGGACAATGTAAGCAGGAAAGGACAGCAAAGGCAAGGATTAAAAGAATTGCTCTGTTTTGAACCTGGCTTTTCCATCTTTCATGTGCATGGGAAAAAAGCAGTACTTCCTCAGGTGGAAACATTTAGCACAGAGCCGTCTGGCTTACGTTTGGGATCAAAGACAGGAGGAGAAGGAGACTAGAAGGCCCCATAATATTCATGTCGAGAGCTCTGGGGATTTCCACAGTATCACTATGATGACAATCTGTGTTCAGTTCTCTATTCACTTCCCAAGAACTGCCAGAAATTGCATCCAGGTGATTTTTGCCATTCCTTAGCACCAAGTTGATTTCAGCACATAACCATTCACAACACCTCTAAGGCTTTTTTCCTCAGTAGCAGTTACTTCAGGAACTAACACGCTAAAGGAAGTTCCGTTTATTCCTCCCCATACTCGTTTTCAGCATTTCACCTACCATCTTAAAATGTTCCACCATGCTGACAGCCCTGAGAACATCACTAACCTGAGACCTGCCAACTTGCTGAAGACTGCCACCTCTTCCCACTCCCCTTTCCAGACTGTTTATGCACCGATTGCCCAGCACACACACTGAAGATTCAGTCAATAGCTTTATTAGAAAAAACAACTGAAGCTGTACTTTGCTTCCTAATCTATTAACTGAGTAAACTTCTTCCCTCTTGCTCTCTGACAGCTTAGAGAAACTATGGAGCCTTGCTAGGGACCCTCATCAAAACCTCTTTGAAAGTGCCACTGTAATACGTGAATCAAGCTTACTACTTGCTTGCTAACACCTTCAAAGAGCTCCAGGAGACTCATGAGGCATGGCTTCCCCTACCAAAGCATGCTGCCTCTGCCACTACCCACCTACTGTTTCTCACTAGCAAACTTACCAACTTCCCACTCTGCATCTCATAATGTCTTTTCACCAGAAACATCAGAAGAGCAGCAGTACTCAACGTGGGCTTTAAAGGAGTTACAAAGATGAAGCCATCACCTTTCTCAGGAAGCAGGTCTATTTCTAACAGCTGAAGTTCAGAAGAAAAAGCCTAAGGTGGCAGAGGGCAAGGAGGAATTAAGTGCACACACCATCTAGAAACAAGTACCAGCTTTGCTGTGCAGACTCCAGATGTCAGAACTAAAAGCTTCAGCAATTTAGCTGCAGCCTTATGAGAAATAATTGGGAAGACAGCAGGAGAAAAATAAGCACTTTTACACCTATTCTGGGGGAGGGGCAGGGAGACAAAGACCTGACAACATGATAATCCAAAGGCTCACAACAAGAAGGCCTTGAGACTCAGAAGGTGGAATGCAGGAAAACCACAATAGTTTTTACTAAACAGCCTCCTTTTCCAGATTTCAAAGATCTCACTCTTCACAACTGCAGACACTGTGCTTGTGTTATGCCACCTCTTACTCTGCTGCACGGTTGTTGCTGCTACTGTGACATCCCACATCACTCTTGCCTTGTGAAGCGAATACTATAATTTACCTTAATACCCGAAACTCAGTTCTATTTCATACATCAACATTCAGTTGTATGAACTGCTCTGCAACCTCTGAAGTCTGGAAAACTTACTGTAAATAAGCACAAGAATAACTGTTCTGCATCTTACCTTGAATTCTTCTTTTGTGTTTGAAATCTGAGCAAGTTCTTCTCGAAGCTGATCTTCAAGTGTTCTTATTTTGTCATCTTTGATGTGAATGCTGAGACACAGCAGAACAGTTAAATACATTTCCTCACCCAAGTCTTACAAAAAGCATCAATTCAAAAGAACACAGAAGACTGACAAACATTGTTTATCAAATCCCGAGCTATTTACCTTTTCTGCATCCTTTCCAGCTCATGTACAGCAGCAGCCTAGATATAAAGAGGATTAACACAGACTTAGGATACATCACATGATTCAATCAACCTTTCATTCCACAATATTAAAAAGCTAGAACAAGTCATTTGGCCTCTCAGCACATGACTCGCCAGCAAGAGCGAAAGAGCTTTGTCTTCATGCACTTTTAGAAGACTGCTATGTAGCAGGCAAGCATGCAGTTAGAGGTCTTCTTCCCTTTGCCTAAGAGATTCATTTGACAACCAGGATTATCTCTAATTAAACACTTCATTTCCACCTCTATAATGAACAGGCCACATAGCAGTAACAGAGGGACAGCATTTGTGTTCGGTTCTAAAAAGGAACTTATGGTGAGGCAGAGAGGGGCTGTATGCTTTTGGGGTTTGAGGGATGCTCATGACCTTTATATGCAAATGCTGAAACTGCATATTCAAGCACAGTTGTCTTCACTCCTGTGAAGCATCCAGCACTCTGCACGCCTGCAAATCTACACCAACCAAGCTAACTGCTTCATTAACTTGGTTATTTAAGTAAGAAAGATTTTGCTGGTGAAGGACGGGTAAGAAGCAGGCCTCCCACCAGCTATAAGAATTCCAGGGAATCACGTATTAGCCCAATTCGGTAGCCTGATGTCTTTAATGTGCTTAAGCACAGCTCCCTTAAAGCCAACAGATCTGCATTTGCATTTATGACAGAATAGGTAGTGGAAGAGAACAAAGAAATATTTAATGAAATAATTATTTTACCTGTTCATTTGTCAGAGCCTGTAACTTCTGTACTTCTGATTTCAGAGATAGGTTCATATTCTGTAAAACCTTAAGGAAGGAGAAAAAAAAAATGTCTATCTGCACTTCGCATAGAGACAGTATTTCAGGCAAGTTCACCCTCCAGTGCAAAGTATTTCAGGTTACTTTTTGAAGGCTCTAGAGTTAAAACAAGGTAAAGGGGTAAAAAGCAAGGCAAAACCTCAAGCTTTCTTATCAACAGCTTCCCAACATCAAGCATTGGCCTTGCCTAGAACAGCAATCTCAGCAGACTCGTTGCTGAAAGAGTAGCTGCTGACTCAAAGGCAGCAGCCTTGCAAGTTTCATTTTGTACATGCAACCAACAAGCCTCTCCCTGTATCCACTGGCAGATGCACATGGCTGTTACTATACCTTGAGCTCTTCCTCCTTGCTGGTTAAGTTGGCACGTTCATTGCCTAACGAGTCCTCCATCTGCTTTATCTTTTTGTCCTTTTCTGCAATCCTGCACAAATGAGAAATGATGACACGTCAGTACTGAAAGGTCTTGGATGAAAGTGGTACATGAAGTGTCAGGCTAAACACAAAATACACGCTGGCCCCTAAGCCCAGCTCTTACTCTAACTCCTGCTGACAGTACACTTTGGGTCCAAAAGCTTTTCCATCCATTTTAAATGGTGTGTGCTTGCCAAAAATTTATGAGACATTTTCCAGCTCTGAAACACAACTACCCAATCTCCCAAAGGGAGAAGTCTCCTGGCACAGCCATATAGCCCAGATATTAACAGTTTTCATGGTCACACACATTCCTGCACACTGCACTGATCCCTAAACATAAGCAGTGACAAACAAGAGAGGAGACACTGCTTTCCGTGTAGCACAGAGCCACGTACAACAGACTCCAAATCTGAGGCCAGCCACAGAAGGGAAATCCATAGGAAGCTGTTTCCCAGCTCCCAAGTCAATCTCATGGTGAGAGTTAAAAGCATAGGCAGCAACGTTTCCATCACCAGTCCCTCCCATACACACTGCACGTGTGTGGAGAAAAGGCAGCATGCATTAAAAGCCAGTAACACCTCCCAAATACCAGAGGAAATGAATGCTCACACTTTGTGCAGTTCTTCTGCCAGGACTGAAGCCGAGTTCTGCAGAAGAGGAGGGGAGGGGGGAAAAACACAACATAGCTGAAAGTAAAGCAAGTCAAAGAATCATCATCTACAGTGAGCCAGAAATAGCATTTGTAAGATTTGCCTAGTTATTTTGAACTGGCACAGGACACTTCCAACTATTTCCTGGCTAAGGAACACTGAAGTAATACCAGCACACACTTACGTCCCTTCCCCTTTGGCCTAAGGTGACATGAAGGGAAAACATGAACCATCTTATTTGCCCTTTACCAGATTCAAACAAGCCACAGGGATCACCAGCACTCATCTCTCAAGGGTTAAGTGCTTTACAGGACATTCTGCTGAAGCCACTCAAATTTAAAAAAACGAAAACCCTGCACAGGGCATCAGGACTTGTGTTAGGAACAGAAACAGCAGCATAAAATCAACAAGTGGCATTTTTTTCCCCCCTAGAAAAAGCCTATTCTCACGTGGTCACCCACAACAGCGTAGGGGAGACCCACCGCACTGGTTATCAAGGGACCTCTGCAGAATATTTCACATCCAGCTTGGTATCAGCTGTGGCAGAAATTTCACGTTCATTTGTGCTTCAGATACATGGTCCTCCTTACCCAGCCTTACCCTCCACCAGAATCCTGGCTCTTTCAGAGCTTGTGCCCATGGGACCCCTATAGCAATTCTTATACTGCCTTATCTGGACCATACCAGAGAGAACAGTACCACAGAAATAAATAAATAAAGGGAATAAAGAGTTCCAGTCCCAGAGGGTCACCTTAATGACCAAAACAGTTTCATCCATCCCAATGTGCTGAGAAGCACCCAGCCCAACTTCACCCCCCCAAAGCGCCATTTTTACAGCCAGCATCTGTAGCAGAAGAATGGCCCCGTGTTTCTATGGCCAGTGGGGCCACATGGAGACAGCACACATCTCCTTCCAACAGCCTCCCTGTGTCACCCAGAGCTAAGGAGTAAAATTTCCCTAGGGATGCATTTTCAAAGACCTTTAGAAGGACTGGGACGGAGAGGAGTAGGTCATGAAGACACTACAAATCCAGAGAGCCTCTTCCTTCTCTACTCTCGCTGCCCAATGGGTTAAAGCACTTTAAGCAAAACCAGATAACACATTTTCAGTCTGATGTTGAATTTAATCAAACTACATCAATCACGCCCATGATTAAAAGAACACAGCACCCAATTGCATAGGAACAGTCTCCATTTGCGCCTACAGAAGTCACGGCCTTCCTGAGCTGCTTTCTGTGGCCTAGCTCTACATGGAAGCAACTTCAGTGACCCTGGGGTTTTACATAGTGTTTACAACAGAAATAATTTCTCAGAGAGACAGTCAAATTAAAATTTTAGATATTAAAAAGATCGAGAAAGGTATTGTGCAGGTTTGCTGGGTTTTTTAGCTTTTTTTTTTTTCTTCTGCATAGAAATCACCACTGAAATGAACAAATAGCTTTGTATGGGCGCTCCCATAAGACACTGATGCAAAAGGGAAAAGCATGATCAGATGGTTCATAGGAGGAGTGCAAAAAGACCAGAAGAACCACAAGATAGGATTGTACGCATGCAAAGCTACAGAAAACAAACATTCAAAAAGGTAGTCTACCCTTTGGTTATAAATGAAAGCCACCAGAAGACTAAATAAGTGGATATTTCCCCCAAAAGGACAGCAGAAGCTTAAGTTTTAAATCAGTCTGAGAAACATTAGAAAAAAGGATGCTAACAAGTCTTTGCCTTCAGCATTACATATCTCATCCAGCTACAAAAAAAAAATCTGGCTTTTAATGAAAGTTCACAATTCATGACTACAAAAGAAAGTCTGAGAACATGCTGTACCTGGGCTGCCATTTTTGAATGAAACTTCTGAAGCTGAGCATTCAAAGCATTATTCTGCTCTATCAGCTCCTTGTAAGAGAGCACAGAAAGAAAAGCAGGCTGAGATCTGCAGCTAGTCAACTTTTGCTAGGATTAGCTCTTAGCCATGATTATGTTAGTAAGAACAGTTTAGCATTTACATTTCAGACACTTTTGAAAGACACTTTTTCTCCCCACTAAGATCAATCAGTTTGAGTGGAAGCACAACAACCTGTTCTGTATCAAAAGAAAAGCATACCCTGCCCCACTGCACACCGTTTGGTTTCCCTGAAGCCCTCAAGAGCTATGTCCACACTGCCTCTCACCACTTGATGCCAGGAAAACAGATCACTCCAGAAGAGCTCACACAAACATCAAAAGGTATATGGATGCTCTTCGAGGGTGTTCCCCAGACCATAGCATCATTTCACAGCTTGGGAAATCACCTGGCTCGGCACATTTCCCTGACTTGCCCAGAGTGCTGCTCAGGTCTGAGATGGCCCCAGACCTCCTCATAGCACCACATGCAAGGTCTCATTCATAAATTGCCAGATAACAGGCTGGACCAGTTTTCTCATTTGGTATTCAGTGGGAAAGCTTTACCAAAGCAGCACTTCAAGGATATTACTGCATTTCCATAGGCACAAAGTGGAAGGAAAAAAACCAAACCCTTAAGATACTTGAGCAATACTACCTGCACCTGCATTTGCAGGGAGTCCTCCGCAGTAGCTCTCTTTTGCTCAGCCTCCATTAACTGCAACATCCTCTGCTCCAGCTGCTGTTTTGACACCATTGTATCAGTAAGTTTACTGTGCAAGCTCTGGATTTCATTGTCTTTGGCCACAAGCTTATTCTGCACATCTGCAGCAGAAATGTCAGGATTTTAATTCAGAACTAAATATTTAACTTTGGGGGAAATAATTTTCACTGTAAACAGGCAGGCTGATTAGAAGCCTTATTCCAGAAAGCCAAGGTTCAGCTCTCCCATCAGCATTCAACTGGTATCACAACATATAATCTCCCCAGAGTGCTGAAGCAACACAGACTTCCACCTGAGCTTTACTCAAGCCATTTACTCAATAATGCCCTTCCTTCACAAACCACAACAGCCAGATCACTGCAGTAAACATTATTTGGAAATTTTGCTATACGTGCCTTGTTGTGCTGCTTCATGTTCTGCTGTTCTTTTCCTGAGATAAGCCTGGATTTCTTCCCATCTTCTCTCTGCTTCCTGCTGCTGAACCTTCACATTGAAGAGAGAGTTGATAAAAAGAAGTCTAACCTTTTTCATTTTTGAAGCATTCAGAGTGCATCTCTTTGGTGCTATTCCCAAAACATATGGCAAAGTAGTAAAACCATTTCTTGTTTCCATTAGGACACATCAGAGAGAAAAAGTGCCCTGTAATCCTCCTCCCAGAGTAGTTTAGCCCATTAATTTGAAAGGCAAATTGTGAACAGGAATTCATTATAGACTCTTAACAGGATGGTTTCTGTTATATGAAAGTGTAACATCTTTGCCCTGCAAGTTCAGCCTTAACACCAGAAGCCAGACTAGCCAGGCATCACACAAATCTGCATTTATAATTAAAATATGTCTCAACTCTAGGTACCAACTCTCCATCTGCAAGGGCTAGAGGCAGGGAGAACTTCTGGTAACTAAGACAATTCCAAGTAAGAAAAAAGTAGCATGCTCTGGATTGGCACTCTCACCCAAAAATGCTGTTTCTCTTCTGGGGAAAAAAAACAAACAAATAAAAAACCACACAAACAAAAGACCTTTTCTTCCGAAGAACAGGAAAGAGATGCATCCAGAAGCCAGTCCATTTACATTTTAACTCTTTAAAAAAAAAGTATATTTAAAAACTTAAACACTTAAGCAAAAGCATGTAGTTTCAAATAAAAATCACACAAGAACAGCACTATACGGATGAACAGCTCCAAAATACCAAGTCTTGCTGGAATTGTAAGCTCACAGAGAGCAGAATTCAGTATCACCGGTTAAACTTTTTAAAGATATTTACCTAGAAGGGTAAGTTTAAATTCAGTCAATCAAAATCCAGAGTACTGAATAAAAGCATTAAATAAGCCCATAGGCTGGCTCAGCCTATCTGAAAATAGATACTTGCACATATAAAGACGACAGAGATTTAGCAGCCAGGGAAATAGCTAAAGTGATTCTTGCACACCTCGCATCCCCCCGATTCAGAACTTGGCTCAGATAAAGCCTTGAATGCCACGACAGGCAGAGAAAATCCAAGTCACCTTTAGCTGAGCAAGGGCCTGCTCTGCATTCTTCTTCTGAAGCTCCTCTTGCTGCAGCTTACTGGTCTTCTCTCCCAGCTCATTCACCAGCCTAGCATAATCCTGGCGCAGTTTGTTCAGTTCAGCCGACTGCCTAAAAATAAACATTTTCAGGGGTTTGGTTTTGTTGTTTGTTTGAGGTTTTTTCCCCAAAAAGCACAGGCCACAACAACAGGTACTTAAGTCAACACCAAGTCTTGTATTTGCAGCCAGCAGGCTGTACTGGGCATGCTGTTTTTTCACAAGGCTTCATCCTAGGAAAGGGATGAGGGTCAGAGCACAGCAGCTACAACCCACTGAGTCAGAAACAAAAGGTCAGCAATAAGTCAGAAGCATCAGTTCCTTTAAAAGGTTTGCAAACTGATGGACACAATTTGGACAGGCTTATAGAAACTAAAGAGGCTCAGCATAAGCAAAGGTCTCACATCGAATTCACATTCCTTTCCCCTTCCCATAAAAGATCACTGATCTCAGACCTACTTAAGACTGTTCCTCCTAGACTACTGACTGCATGCACATCTTCAGACTACACAGTTGCCTCCTGGCCTCGATTTATATGTTAATTTACACGTTAATTTACAAAGATATCCAATTCACTCTCTCATTTAGGGAAAGAAGATGCATTTATATAGCCCAAGGGAAGAATTTTTTCACTTAGACACAAAGAGGAGCCTTTCAAAAAGCATTGTATTTTTGCCTTAAGTTTTCCTGAATTAAGGATTTTTCAAGATAACTTTTAAGAGATAATGATGCTTCATTTCTACAAACAGGACACCTAAAATCAGGGTACCAATACCCTTCTTGTTACATCAACCTGCCCTGGCAGAACATGCACAGGGAGCAGAACACACCTCTGCGAGGCTGCACTTGGCAGAGCAGAAGCTGTTAACAGGAAGGTCCACACAGAAGCTGCATCTCTGCAAGAACAGCATAGCCAGAGAAGAAAATAAAAAGCCCTTTCCAAGTCCTAACAGCGGTTTTAACATTCTAGCCTCCGACAGTAACTGCTGGAGTAACAAAAAAATCAAATATCTGAAAAAATGAAGTGTTGGTTTTGCTTTCTAGAGGCAGAAGCCTACTGGCAGCAATTCACCTGTCTGACTATACACCTTACCAGGGTGCTCAGCTTTTACCACAATACATACAGTCCTCTCTGCCAGCTCTGGAGCAGCCTAAGTCATAACTCACAAAAGACAAAACCTTGAGATGACTTTTTTGTTTCTCCAAACATGTGCAACAGCAGCAGATAAATTCAAGTGCCATCCCAGCAGTATCATTAACTGTGGGGTGTTGATAATTTTTTCTTATTGCAAGACTGATTTATAAATTTTAGAGCTGCTGTTTTCCCAAGAGGCCAGCATCAGCACGTCTCCTAAAGGCCCAAGGGAAAACATATATACCCTGCCAAAAACACCTACTGTGGCTGAGCACTTCTTTCTGCTCAGCACCTACTCCCTAAAAGCTCACTCAGGCTTTAAATTGATAAAAGACAGTTACCTATTTTGAAAGCATTGTTCTTAATTGAAATACTACCTCCCCAGCCCAAAATATGTGTGTTCGTAGTTTAACCACAAATTCAGAGACAGCCAAGGAGATGGAAACAAAAGGAGCAGAAGCCAGACAACTCTTCAGGGGAGACTTAAAAACACACAGAGCTCCAAGTAGCTGTTAACGTACTTGCTCTCCATTTGATTGGTAGAAGTACTGACAGCATCTCTCAGGATACCATTTTCCTGCTTCAGGTGGCTTATCTCTGCCTCCATCTGCTCACGGAGTTGCTGGAACTGATGGGGAAAGGAAGATCAATTCCAAAAAAGATTAAACTAAGGAGCAATGAAAAAACCCCAACAACTTGTAACAATAGAAAAGATATCACAATAGTTTAAGTAAATAAAACTAAGTGGATTTTTTGGGAGAGGGGCAGCTTTATATCCCTCTTCATACACCCACTCTTAATTTAAACTGTGCAACTCAGACCCTCTTGCTCAAGTAAACATTGGTTTCCTTTTATACCAGTGTATCAACCTATTTATCAAAGCAACATTTTTCATTTGTTTGTTTAAAAGACCACACAAGCGTTACTTAGGATACCAGCTGCTCAGCTGTGTAACTTTAGATACTTGTCAGTAACTGGATACCAATATTTTACTTCTCCAAAGGGAAATAAAGCAAGCTTGCTGTGAATTGACATTAGAAGTTTACAAAGCCTTTGAACAGAGCAGAAAAAACCTAAAACAAGTAACACACACAGATTATAGCATGTAAACTGCAAAAGGATGGTCCTCATCCAATATCCTGAAGTCAAAGACTATGAAACAGATCCTTTATTTAGTTGATAATATGCTCTGACTTCATTTTCAACATGGCTCCAAACTGAGGCAGAAAGAAGCCCTGATAACCTAAGGCTGCTTCAGAATACTGCGAAGAAAATCAAAAGACAGGATTCAAAGAAAAAAGCAGACTCTGCATATACTCTGCATATAAGAGCATAGCTGGTCTCACAGCCCAACAGTCTGCTTTGAAAAATCCTCAAGCTCATACAGCTATAATACTTGCTTCCTTTACCAGTGCCAGTTTGTAGATATGGCTGACACCGTTTCCAAGACCCAGTTTCACTGAATGGCTGACTGGCCAATGAAGATTTTCTATATAAAAAAAAGCAAACAAATATTTGCCTAACAGCCACAGCAGCAGACAGCAGCCCCTTGTAGGGCAGCCACCTCCAGCTCAGCACAACTACATGTAACAAGCTGGTCCTCAGATGTTTTTGGGGGACCTCTTTCCCTCCTCCCTCCCCCCTTTTTTTTTAATGCCAACAAATATACAAGATCCCAACAGAAGAGGGGCATAAAACGCATGTAACTGGAAGCTTTGACAAATTTCAGCTTCTCCGCAACGCTACAGCACATCAGCAGGGGGAGCAGAACCAGAGCGCTGGTTCCGCCGCACAACCTTTCTGCTGCTTTGCCTGTGCAGCGTTTGCACAAGCTACTCAGTCATGCCCCGATCTCCTTCACCCTCCCCAGGCAGCAGTAAGACACTCTCGTTATACAGTTGTCTATACAGGGCTCAAAAAGAAGTTGTCTCTGCTCAGGAGAACGTAGTTCTGCTCCAAAACTGCAGAGATGCTACTCTCTGAAGTGCTGAGACAAAAGATTGGGTATCAAAGCTGGAAAGTTTCACATGCTGGGCTTGATGCTGTGACATTCATATAGGGGAAAAAAAATAATAGAATGTAAAATCTAAGCAGCAGTCAAGCTGGCATAAGAGGGGCCATTTTTCATAGAAAACTTCAAGTTAAAGTTTTTAATCTGATAAAACACACTCTTTCTGAGGTCACTCCATTACAATGCAATTTCAGGAGAGTAACAAGGGTCTTAAAAAAAAATTGTGTCCGCCCTTCAAATACTTTCAGCAGAGTACTCTCCCAAGCCATGGTATTTCTTGTATATTACATTATGTTGTCAACTCTCTATTGTAATTTTAAAAGTGAGATTTATCAAGCGGTAAATGATCATCAGCATTAGTGGCTCTCTTAAGTTGAGCATTTCAATTAGATTTTACACTGTAATTGAATAATACTACAGCAGAATACCACGAAGGAAAAGTAACTAGATCAGAGACTGGCTGCTTAGACAGCCCTGATTTACAGAGTACGAAACTCTGAGATCACCCTGTCTTTCTTCCGAGTCAGGAAACTGCCACAAAGTTTCCCCTCCCTCATGCAGATGCATTACACCACCAGCTACCTGCACACTGCATAAAAGGCCCCGAATTCACTAGTGAAGCCAATTTCTGTGTGAGCAAGTAAAAAATGCTGCACCCCAGCTAAAGCAATGGTTTCTCAGCACTGATCTGCTTGTGCATGAACGTCAGCTTTAACTGTTTTGGTAAAGCATTTACCTTTATCTTCATCTGCTGAGATTCTTGGTAACTAACATGTATTTTACTCTGAAAAGTGCCGTGCTCCTTTTCTAGCGTGATGATGTGCTCTCGCATTTTTGCTATAAGCAAGCCATTCCTCTCCTTTTCTGCAAGCAGCTCCTTGGGCAGGAAGTAAAAAAAGGGAAAGAAGTCATCTACTGCTCCTTTCTAGAGTCTAAAAGTTGGTGTTTTAAGACAACTAAAAATACAGCAAGTGTTCATCAAACTAAGATCAGCATCAATCTTCACTCAGAGAAATTCCAGCATTAGACCTGACCAAAACTCTAGCACCTTTATGAGGATTTAGGATCCACATCATTTCACATTTATTAAAAAGAGGTCTGCGAATTTAAACACCGATCTTCTGTTGTCCTAGAAGAGCTGGAATCTTATTTCTATCGAGTTTGGCCAAATTACAAAGTCCTAACAATTAAAAGCACCGGTATCACACAAGCCAGAGCTTAGATTTTCATCCCGAGTTTAGCAGAGCTGAAGAACAAAGGTAAAGAACTGTGACAAAACAACAGAGCATTTTGGAGCAAATACTTGCTTTGCAGCAGATTGCAAAGTCAACAGTTTTGCCCGAGGAGATAGGCTATATTCGTATCCAGCAACAGTCAGAGAAGCCCTGAATCCCACCAGCATGATGCCCTATTATAGCTTTCAAGTGAAAATACACATTGCTATTTAATCATTTATTAGCCCATAATTCAACACAGACACCCGAGAAATCCACGGAGCTGCTCCCGTGCAATAAAAATGCACTTGCAGTAGTAAGCAAAAATATTAAATGTAGCTTGCAACAAGCTCCCATCACAGAACAAGGTATTTGTAGCATGTAAGCTTCAGTATGCAGCTCCTTACAGTGCCAGGGAGCCTTGGCACATACTTTAAGTCTCTAAATTATTAGCCTGAATAACCTTCGCTCTTCAGAGCAATTCCAGCTTTTTCTGCATCCTAATTTAAGTAAGAGCTATTCTGTTTCTTAGCTCCAACTTACTAGCTTCAGGAGGCTCTTCCCCCTGAACGAAGTAAGCGACACCAGTTCCCAAGCCCATGATCAGGGAAGAGTTTAGGAATTGAGTCACATCAAAAGTTTCAAGTCTGCAAATACATTGACAACAGCTTGACACAAACCTTTCTCCATCATCCACTAAGATGTAGCAAAAAGAAGGGCACCAGGACATATTGCAGTTTTCTTCTACCCCTCCATCAATTCCACCACCCGCCTGCAATCCTCGCTAACCCAGCTACCCTGTCAAGGCAGTGCCAGAGATCCTGGGAAGATTAACTTTCACCTAGCTTGTGTTTTGCCAAGGAACTCCAAGGTCATGCACCTCTTGCTCTCATTTATCCTCTCAAGTTACCATCTTTATCAACACCCCTGCAGGAACATCTCTGCACCCTAGAGTCCCTCCCTCCCAACCTGCTGGCAATGTTTTCAGAGAAACACATTAATTAGAAGATAAGAGCTTTTTGTCAGTCAAGCTGAGCTCTTTCCCTTGTTCATCCTGATACTTTAGCACCGCAGCAACTTTGCTTTTATCCATTTTTCTCCCAACTTCTCCCTTCCCTCCCCCAATACAGATGGCAAAAAAACCCATGACCCCTACTTCTCCGCAGCTCCTACCCTGCCTTCACAAGCGCCACTTTGCAAGCGTTTTTTCCCCAATCACATCAGCTTCCCTCACACCCAGGCTCCCTCATACATTCCCCTCTGCTTCCTCAGCAGGAGATACCTCCCCTCTTTCATTCTGCAATGCTGAGCCAGCTTCTTTTTCCCCCCTGAACACATCAGAAGCCCTTTCTCCCTACAGCTACATATTGACAGTCCCAAACCTCTTGATCCCATCCAAATACACATCTCCCTGTGCCCTGCCAGAAGCTCACACAATACCCACGCCCTTCTTCCCTTCTCACCTGCCATGGCTCCCAACTCCCATGTCCTCGGGCCATTCTGCTCCCACCTTTGTCCCACTACATCACCTTCCTGAGCCTAACGCCCACATGCTTCCAAACTAGCCAAAACATTAAGAATTCTGCCCACAAAAGTCTCCAGTCACTCCATATCTGCCCAATTATTTGTTCTGCCATAACTGCTTTCCTCCAAAACCTTCACAAAAAAAGTCAAGTTTCATAAACTAGTCTTTGACAGTGGTGCATCAGCATCCCTGTAAATCTAAAGCAATCAGAATGGCAACTCAAGGGGCTAAGCAAGCATCTTCACTTTCTGTAGCCTCCTTCTTGAAGAAAACTGATGATTGTTGTGCCTAGAAGCACACAAGAATGTAAATGCTAGAATATGTACCTAACTAAAACTGCAATGCAGAAGAGGTGTTTAATATTTCCATCCCCAAAACAGTCTTATACTCATGACGGAAGTAGTTTTAAAGCAACCTTTTGAAAAGAAAAACAATCTTAGCAAATGAACTTTCCGAAAAAACTACTGGAAAATAACTGCATAAATACATTAATAGCATCATAAACACAAACATAGTATCTTGGTAAGCTTTCCCAATATAAAAAAATTCCACCTTTCAATTTATACTAAGCTCAATAAACCAGCAGTTGCTGGCTGCTAATCCTAGAACCCCTGCTCCTCTCCTACACCTCTCTCTATATGCATGAACCTCTTTACATTTACCTGGGTGAGCTGCTTGCACTGCTCCTTTGCAACAGCTGCCTCCTCCTTCATCGCAGCAAGCATTTTCTCCTTGTCTTGCAGCTGATGCACAGCTGCAGCCGACTCAGCCTTGCTAGCCTGCAGCAAAAGCACACCAAAATGATCATACATGCCAGAAGTACTTGCACAGCCCCCTAGCAAGCAGGAAACTTAAGAGGAAGAAACACTCCCCTCCTGCCCTCAAAACGTTCATCTGCAGGGCGTACATGGCACCACCGGTACCCAATTCTGCTTCTAGTGAAGGAAATGCATTTTCAAATGCACTGAAACCAATTAAGAGAATAAATGGGCTCTTAAGGTGCTTCTGTGTTGAAAGAGAGCTGCTGTGGTGGCACTGGGGAAAACAAAGAACAGCCATTAGGAAAAATAAAGGATGAAGATGCAGAGATGCTGAATCATTCGATAATTGAGGTTGGAAGGGACTTCTAAGATCACCTGGTCCAACCCAGCTCAAAGCAGGTACGTTCTAATAGACTTAATCTCTTGAAGTATCTCACTACAAAGAGAAAAAGGCAATGCTGATCTGGTCTCTCCCTCCACTTCACAGGAAAGCTTCCAGTTGACATGATTATGTTTCTGCTGACACACTGACACACAGTTTCAGCGATACTACAGGGAACAGAACCAGAGGAACAATCCCCACCGTCCTGCCACTTGTATGCTGGTCTAAAAACAAAGGAACTGCAGTAAGGGGCAAACCTTCTAAATGCTTGTGCTCAGACTTCACTCAACGAATTCTCATAACAGAAACAGCAAAGAAGTGTCAGTTCCATAAATGCACTCTGAATTTGTTTGCAAGTTCTCCTTCAGTGGTATCATATACGTATGCAGTACAAAACACACTGTCAGTGTCTTGCACGAGCTACAAATAGAAAAATATTCACATTTTCATCTACAGAAACCTACATGTTTTGGTTTCATACAAGCCCAGGAACCCATTCTGATCCTAGAGTTTTAGGCTTAACACCCAACCTTCCTTTAAAATAAAAAAATACAGCAAGCAAGCTAGCTGCTGTTCCAAATCAAACAGGCAATACCACTGCAAGTGTACCACTACTGGGTGAAACAAGGGCCCAGAAAGAACACGAAGTCTCTGTCTTGGAGGCTTTCAAGACCCAGCTGCACACATCCCTGAGCAACTTACTCAAATTTGAAGCTGAGCCTGTTTGGATCAGGTAGTTGGATGACATGACCACCTGAAGTCCCTTCCAACCAGAATTGCATGATATACTTCTATAAAGTATTAACCGAATTGACACATACCCAGTTCTGCATTTCTGTTCTGGTACCATATCTGCAGAAGAATACAGAATTGCAAGACTTCAAGTGTGACAAACAGGATGTTACAAACTCGAAGCGACAATCCTAATGAGTCACGGGAGGCAGGAGTAGATACTTCTAAGATATTAGTGGTCACCATTCTCTACTGTCTTAATGCAAAAAGAGAGAACTGCTAAGCACTGGCACAGGTTGCCCAGAGACACCGTGCAGTCTCAGTCCCTGAGGGTTTCAAGCCAGACTGGATAAAGCCCTGAGCAGCTGGGCTGACCTCAGAGCTGGCCCTGCTTTGAGTATGAGGCTGGACAACAAACCACTCTGAGGTCCCTTCCAAATCTGAATTGTCCTACAATCCTATGAAAAATATCCAAAGAAGTCAGCAGAGCAGAATGCATAGACTTAAAAAATGGAGATACTTGAAACACACAGAAATCAGATGATAAGTGCACAGCCACAGCAGCTTTTCCTTAATTTCTTGTATAGTTTATCCTGTGTACACAGTTGTGAAAGATCACTCCCTGAAATTCACCAGATAGCCTTCCCCCACACACTTCAGCTGCAGAGCAGTCCTACTTTAGGTACCTTAATTCTCCATGGTTATGTCTGCTCTTTAAGAGCAGTCAAAAGCCATCAGCCTGTCTAGCCAGCCCATGGGATGGCAGATGGCAGCACACAGACATCTGACAACTGCTTCCTGCATGCAAAACAAGCACAGACCAGCTGGGAAAAGTCTTCCCAAGACAGAATGCAGGTATCACAATACTGCTATAGCAAATTTGACAGCATCTCTTTCCAGTTTCTGCTTATTTAAAAGTCTTCTCTCCCCCACTCCCACAGTTATTCACCTTTTGCAAGACATCATGAATTGCACTGGATTTTTCCTTTAACACCTCCACTATGCAACGGGCCTCATCTTCAGTGAAGATCATATTCTTCATGGCCATTACAAAGTCTTTGAATTTTACTTCGGCATTCTCTGCAATACAGAAGGGAGGATGTATTTACTTTGGACACCATACAGAACTATTTATTTTGCCTCAAAACAGCATGTGATGGGGTATCGTTATGCATTATATTTAATTTCAGTCTGAAATGTCAAGAAGCAAGAGGTCATGAACATTCAGCAAAACCATCATCTCTCCAATTTAAATCTGATAACAACCTGCCAGCTGATAGTTTTGGGAAAAAAATCCCACCACTTTGTTTGTACAGTGGGTAATATTTATAGTGTTGCTAGCAAGATGATAAAGCATAACACAGATTTTGGAGGGGAAAAAAATAGCACAAATGTGAAAACTTGAAGAATACCTTCTAGTGCATTGTGACAATAATTGAAACTGAGCTCTCACTTTAAAGAACAGCCTGGCTCTCTAAGCAATGCGCACATGACAAGTGAATGAATTTAGAAACTAGCACATTTCTGGTTACAATATATGGGAAGCAGAAAAATATTCCCTCAATCTATGTTTGGAAATGAACTGCTGCAGAAGGAGTTTAGCAGCAGGAAGGTAAATCTGTAAGATCCCTCTTAATTGCTGACTAAATGTTTAAAAAGACACAAACAAAGAAACACAATTCAACCAAACTATGCTCTAATAGGAATAAAAATCATTGTTCATATAAAAACTGGCTGCACATACATAGGTCATTAGGTGGCCCCCTAACTTCAGGGAATGGAAGCACAAGACCAAGGCATACAGCATCTCTGTCAGACATTCACCAGTGCACAAAAGTACGTGAAGGAATGGGAGGAAAAAGGAAAAGCTTAAAAGTAATGCTTGGTTCAGGAGGCGTCCCAAAGATCATGGAGAAGGGTCCACGTTTCTCACCACAGGTGCTGAACATACCATTGAAACCAAGATACACATCAAACCCAACCCCCTACAGAGTTTAAAAAAAAAAAAAAAACGAACAAAAAAGTAGTAGTGACATTAAGTCCCTAAGAGACATTATCGAGCATAAAAATAAACCACTGAAACACAGAGTGAAAGCTGGGGGTGGGGGAGAAGGACTGAGAAGTTCTAGCACATTCTGTCCTAGTCCTACACGCAACTTAGTCTTGGCCACAGACATCAGATCACGTCATTGCTGCACTGACATCGATGATGCTGTTACCAGCAGTATGCCAAAATCCTGAGACAACAGTCCAGTTAGCCAACAGTTTATAGCAGCTTGTCCCAGACTGGTCCGAACCCTGTGCTCCCCGAAGACAGGAAGACCTTGCCCTTGCATCCAAGAAGCTTACAACCAGAATAGGGGAAGATTTCTATATTGGGAGGGCAAATCCCAGCTGACACAGAAGAATTAGGAGCTCATATAGAAGGTTACAGCTTGCAAAGGAAATGAGAATGGACAGGTGCACGTAGGAAGCTTTGATGTTGCAGGGCAGTGATGTGCTTCTATCTCAATAGCTGCATAAGAGAGCCTCAGGCAAGTGGGAATCCAATCTAGATACCACAAAGTTGCCAGGAAGCTTTCAAGCAAGCATTTTGGAAGACAAGTCTAAAAAGTTTCCAAAGAGTGCAACGAGTGACCAGGCAGACAATGCTGGAGAGCCAGGCTTCTGCACAAACCTGAGCAGAGAATCACTGCTCAGTCACTTGGCTTCTCCTCTCCAGCTGCCCACAAATTTGAGGGTCCTACCTCATGGCTCAGTATGTTTGGCATGCTTCGAACAGGTCAGTGGCCTACTTAAAGTTATAGGGTGGGACACAATGCTCATGAATCACTCCAGGCCTCTATGGGGGAATATGAAGAAAGAAAGTCTCCTGTCCCAATCAATTCCAACTACATTGAAAGGAAAATTCAAAGTTTTCCTGGAAACTGCCAGACTATCTCCACTGGCAATTTGCTTCTGAGTGCAACACGGAATCACCAGAGATACACACTGGCTGGTTGGCCCCAGCTAGCTCAATGAACAGCACTAGAGCATAGAGGGTGCACCCCAAACTCAGGCAGACTGCAAGAGCCCATGCTGAAAGGTCTCGGTTTAGAGTCCATCACTTTTAGCAATGCCTGAGCTACCTACTGTAAAACTAGCTCACATGCATCTGTGTGGTCTGCAATCACCCGTTTGCTCACTGTGAGGACACAAAAGCCTACAGTCAGCATTAAAAGGTTTGGATAGCGCAAAGCCCTTTCAACAGTGCCAAAGACAGGGGAGAAACGAGCACAGACAAGAACAAACACTGTCCTGCAGCCACAAATGTTTTCCGCAAATCACTTCTTCCTAACTAATAAAAGAGGATTCACCTCCACACACACACAGCATGTTTTACCTGTTCAGGTATGCCAGAGACAGACCACATTATCTGTTTCCTACCTTTATCAGTTTCATTCTTCAGTTTCTTGCCCCTGCTCTTCTGGATCCCCTCATTCACATTTTGTTTTGCTACTTCAACTGCTTCTCGCTTCTCCAACGTGCCAGCATCAGAATTATCCATCAAAGGAATATAAGTAGTTGCTTGAATAAGAGGTTCATCCACCAAAACTGTAATCAGAAGTCCACAGGATGGGTCAAAGCTTTGTAATAACTAGCATCAACATTTTTAAAAGAGGTACACAACATTTATGAGAGCTGGACTACAGCACCTCTAACCTCAATAGTTAGTTATACTCTCTAGTTCTATCATCCTTCACAGCTTAACTCATTAAAGCTCTTCAGGTAAGTTCATTAAATAAAGGTCTAATAGCTTCAATTAAATTTCTATTTCCAAAGCTGCCTTTTAGCATTTTAACAAGTAACAGAGAAGAACCTTTACATTTTGACTTTCATTTCACTTTAATGAGAAAGCTGCACGTGGCATCAATGAGACTGGTTTACCTGTGGCTGCATACGAAATCATTCAGCATCCCTGAAGTACAAGTACAGCAGTCTTTTGTCCCTATTCTGTTAAAAGCTGGTACCTCACTGCTAGCATTTTCACCCAGATTAGATCATTACACCACCTGTGAACTAAACCATTTAAACAGAACATGCAGTAGGGACAGCAATCAAGCTTATTTCACATGCAGACTCAACTGCACTTAATGAAGATATCTCATCTGTCAGAGGAGGCTTTAGGCATCATTATTATTCAGAGAGGTACCCAGAGGTACTGACCAACCTCCGGTCTCCATTCACACAGCACTGTATAAACATGGTGAGGATCAGCCTCTGTCCAAAGAACTTTTCAGACTGCGGAGAGAAAAGCCGGGGAGGGGAGAGGAAGAGCAACAGACCAGGGACAACAGATACAGCCAGGAACAGAGCTGAATTTGATGTCTGCCCAGCTCCTGAGCTGCTGGTCCAGACCACCTAATGTATGCAAGATGTGTGCTGAGCCATGCCACAGCAGGAAAGCTCATTGACCCAGCCAGCCCAGGCTGAAAGGCGGGTGGTCAACAGATGCCACATGGCGGACCAGAGAGAGAAGGAACTGAGTGGGATGCAAAATTTCAGGCATCAGTGCAAGACAAATACGCATTCCTGGCTGCCAAGGAGCCAGTTATAAAATTATAAAACACTTCTGTATTCTGTGCTGTTAAGGAGCAGAATAGACCAGATGGACCTTTTGTGTCACCTGCTAGTCTTTGCACTTCAGCAGCCAGCAAACATCTGCAGTACGCTGCAAGTTCAGAAGTGAGGAGAGCTCTCCTCTAGCAGAAGTATCCACCACCTAATCCAGTTACCATCCTCACCTTTTCCCTTCCTCTCCTTAATTTCCTCTCCTCATTTTATTCCCCTCCTTTCAAAATTATTTAGTATCAACGAGACCTTTTGCAGTGCCAGCAACATCTGAAATCCCCATAATACTGTCTTGGCTAATCTGGATGCCCACCACAGCTAACTTTTGCTCTGTCATTCTGGAGACGTGGCTTTAAAAGAAAACAGCTTTCATTCAAATAATGCATGAGCTATTCCTGTGTAGCACTGACAGCTTAGCTTTAATGCTGGCTGAGCTAGTACTGACACTTATTTGCCACATACAGACAACACAGTTTGTGGTCCATAACATGGCCCCTCAAAAAAAGGCAATGGGTTTATCGGGAAAAGCAGAAGAATGTCCATAAAAGGCAAAGGCATCCCAGGTTCCCCATCAATAGGTTTCTTCCAGGAATCTTTTTTTTTTTTTTTTTTTTTTTTTTTCCCCCCAGTTGTTACAACATACAGTAACCCTACACTTCTAAGAACCCCACCCTGGTCTGACCAGAGCCAGTGACTGATCTGGACCCCAATGACCTGACCAAAGTATAAAGGAAACTGTGACCAACACTGTCTGCGCTGGGAGCAGTCCACCAGCCACCAAGTTCTTTATAGCTGTCCCAGTAAAGAAGAGATCTGAGAAACGTTCTGAGAAACTAACAAGGTGGCCTCACAGAACTTCATGGTCACGCTCTTCCCAAAAGCTGCAGACAACAGCACTCATTGTAAAAAAAAAACCAAACACAGAGGCACGCTGAGCCAAGAGGAGACAAGCAGCAGCATCTTGGCAGAGAATGAGAGATGACAAACAGTAAAGGCCTTGACAGCAAAGACGAACAGTTTATGCTGGAGCAACAGCTAGATAACAAAAGGACAGTAAGAGAGCAAAATGGTCAAAGCAACCAGCTAAAAAAACTGCAGTCTTGTTTGGGGCAGATGACTGCAGCAGTTCCAGACATGCCTTGCTTACAGCAACTTAGAGCCTGCTCAGCTTATACTCCAAGTCAACACATTACTCATCAATTCAAGCATGGCTGTTTGGATCGAAAAGAGCACAGAAAGGTTCACAGCATCATCCCATGTTCAGTGGTACCAGATGTTCATAAAACCAAACAGCATCTCAGGCTGAGCAATCTTTCCTATCTGGAGTTCCTGCTTTTTCAAATTAAGAGAGTTACTCTCCTCCAAGATTCTTTTCCAAAGGAAGAGCAACTAAAGTATGTATGACAAAAGGTTTAACAGTCAGGTTTATCTGAACTAAGATGGTCTGTATTCTCACCATTATCAACTTTCTGCTTCTTTGCAGAGACTTTCTTCTTTCCCGATACATTTTCTTGCTTTATCTCCTGGTGGAGCAGCACTGGGTCTTGCTTTTTGGCAGGGGACACAACAGAATCAGTCTTAGTATCCTGATCATCTGTAACAGACAAATAAAGACAATATGCTCTTCTGTATAATCTCATCATTACTTTTAAATCAGTAAGTCTGTAATAACCATCAAATTCCACTCCCAGAAAAAAAACACTCATGTATTTTAAATCGGAACACGAAGTTATCTATATACATGCGTACACACACACACTCACAAACACATATGCTTCCCATATCAGATGAGACCCCAAAGCAATAGAAAGGTTTAGCAGAGTCAAGAGCCACAGCACCTAGTGTTTTGACAGACAGGAATCTTATCTGCAAGCAGAACATACGGCAATGCAAGTAACAGTTTAACATATCCAATCCAGGTTTTACTGCAACAGAGCAGACAGCATTTGTTACCCATACTAGTTTCTTATTTGCAAAAAGTATTCCACCATCACCACCACCACCACCACCCCCCATGGACCCACTTAGGTATTTTAAACACACACCCCCAATAGCTACTGGGACTGTGAGAAGCAGAAAATAAAGTGTTTTACATTAGGGAACTGTTCTTTTAAAAAGTTGTTTCTAGTGAGAAATTTTTTGGACAGCCTGTGCTATATAATACTCTTGTGAGAGCTGACACACACAACACATGGTTATGGTGTTAGCTCCTGTAATCAAGGATAAGAGTGAGTTGTGGCTGCCCTCAGAAAAGTGCTTGCAGACCACATTTTAACCACGCCACAGAGATTTTCAGAGAACACCCACAAACAAGACTTGGTACTTTTTTTGTTGGTAGTGGGTGGGTCTTTTTTCTCCCTTTTTTTCAGAAAAAGGAAAAATCCACCACATCAAGCAGCAATGTTGCTCTTTTTCCTCACTCCCTGTAGCAAACCTATTATGCCTGCATCTCAAAAGGGTGATCTACAAATACCTCAGGTTTCCACTTATTTCTGAAACTGTATTTTTATTCTTTTTTAAGTTCAATTCATAGTCTGACAACCATGCTGAGACATGTCAACTCCTGCTAAGGATATGGTCGAAACAGTCACAGGCAATTCTAGGTACTGTTTTTGGTCTGCTCCAGGTCAGATGTTTCAGTTACAACAGCTGGACCAGTTTTCTTTTAGCATCAGTTCCATTCAGTTATAGAGGTGTAGCAGGTGGGAAGCAGCTGTAAGTGCTTCTTTCCATGAGTCAGCCACCAAATACCTCTTTGTACATTAAGCCTGCACATAACCAGTGATTTATTTTGCACAGTCTGCTATGAGGTTTCTCTAGACGCCCTTCTTCATCTGAGCAACTACTCTTAGGATTCCACTTTTTTCATAGCTTGACATCAGAATGCACACAGCAAATGTCTAATGACTTCTTTCAAGTAATCAAAATTTTGACAGCTTGAGAGGAAAGCAGAGATATGAGCTACTCTATTACATTCAACAATCTTTAGCAGAAGAAAGCAAGGATGGGAGGAGGAAAACCAGAGCACTGCTGCCAGATGAAAATCGGGGGGGGAAAGCAGTAACTCGTAAAAAGGGAAAGGTTAGAAGTGAGCTTTGCCCCATAGAGATAGGCAGAATAGTTGAGAGACACACTCTGTGGCCTTGCAAAAAAGCAGAACACTGTTTTGGCGTTCTGTGCAAGAAGCATATGCAACATCAGATACCCATTCCATTTTTCTGCTTCTTCTGCCCAGGCTTCTTCTTATATGCTGCTGATTCAGATGGTGGAGTGGGCTGTTTTGTAACAGGGACTGGATCTACTTTCTTGCCTGAAGACTTGGATCCTTCCGAATCCTTAGTTACGTGATCATCTTGAACGACCTTATGCTGCTTCTTCTTCTTCCGTTCTCTAACGCCAGTAGATGCTTCGGACACACTCAGGGGAACAGAAGCGACATGCTCTTCATCTGTACTCAGGGCATCAGACAGCTTAAAGTCCCAAGGTGTACTTTCAGAGTCAGACTCGTGGATGTTCCCATTCTGAGCTTCTTTCTTCTTGTTCTTCTTCTTCTCTGTTTTCTTTTTATCAGTCTTGGTAGGTGGAAACTTTAGGTTCCTTTTCTGTTTTGCAAGGACTTCATCATACAAAGTTTCTTTCATGAAAAGCCAGAAGAAGAGAAAGATGACTGTAACAACCACAGAAGGAATGAGGATAATACAGTAGGTAAACTCATAAAACTCCATTGTGCTTTTTCTTAGCTATATTTAAAAAAAACAAAACACCTATGGGGGGAAAAAAAAAAAAAGTTAGGTTTTGAACAGGTTTCCTTCGATATTATTTCCTCCACCAATTATAATAATAAAAGAAGCTTTCTCATTGTTTTACAGAAGCCTTAAAACAGCTTTTAATAAAATTACCAAACTATATCAATCATGGAACTACTTCTGGAATCATTTACCACTTGCTTCAAAGCCGTTAGCCCAGATAGGAAGCAACTGCAGTTTCCAAGACTGCTGATCTTGGAAGACTGCAGTTCTCTTTCCTTTCTTTTCATCTTCCTCATTCTCCCCTCCCAAGTGAATTTCATAAAGTTAAAGCTTTTGATTTCAGAAATCAAAATACAGCACTTTCAGAGGCTGTGAAATAAGGACCAGTACATGCAGAGCAACACTTTTTTTTTTTTTCTGTAAATCAAATTTAACAAATTAAGATTTTTATCTTGGCAAGTGGGAGTTAAATTTCAACTTCCTTTTGTTCCCAGATTTATGACAGCTTCAGAAGTGGAATGAGGGGAATGAGGGAAAGAAGGGAGAGCACCCTAAATTTTAGTCAACCACAAAGAACCAAGTATTTTCAGAACTGCCTTTTGAAGTTTAAAACCCAGCTTTAAACTCATGAAAAATCTACACATTTACAGGAACACAGGATGATCTGTTACTTATTTTGCACATGTAATGGTGTACAACTTCCAGGGCACTAACAGACCAGAAGTCTCCAGGATAATTTGCTAAAAACACTACTTATGCCCCAAGCATTATTGTTTTTTTTTAAAAGCAGGAACCACAGAGTAGAAGTCAGAATGAAGCTAAAAAAACCTAACTTTGGGGCCAAGACAAGCCAGATTTTCCCACTTCACAACTAATCGCTACAAACAGACAAGGATTTTTGCAGGAAGAATGCAAATCTTTTCCAGATTGTTTGTTCCAAGTTAAAAAAGAAGCAACCATTAAAAAAACCCACATTCAAAACTCTAAGCAAGTGCAATTCCTGATTCACCAACTCGGTTAAAAAGTCACCAGAGAAAGCATGACCTTCAATACATTTTCCTCTACACAAGAAAAGACAACTAACTCAACTGTCCCTTGAAAGACCCATTATCTTGGGAATGAAAGGCAAGGGATCTTGGGATAACCCCAAAAACTGTAGGGGGGACTGCCCCACACCTTAAAGCAATATTGCTTGAGGTATTTCCACTGCCACTTACAAAATAGGTGTGCCTACTGAGCGCAGAGTGCACAAAGTCCATGTAGAAGTTGCATGATGCAGGGAGAGGACAGGCTCTCCTTGCTTCTGGACCGACAGAGGATTACTCTTTAAATACCACATAGTACTATTACATTTAAGGCTGTTTCACCTCAACTCCTGGCTGTGCTGGAAACCGCTATCGTAAGCTGGCTTGCCATCCTGCCACATTGGCAAGGGCTTGGTTTGGAGCCTGGCTCTAGCTCAAGAGGGAAGAGTTGTTATATGTAATAGTTCCCAGACACAGAAGAGTCGCTGTGATAATGTATTTGTATAGTGCATTGAGCAGCACAGAAAGCAAGGGTTGAGAAATCTAATTTGGCTATTAAGTTATCCAAATAAAAGACTAACATTTCAATACACTAATTATTCATCAGTTGTCTTAATGTTAAGTCTCCTCCCAGTTTGTATTTATTTTCTGTTGAGCACACAGATTATTGAAAAAGCTTGGGTCTAGAATTACATCCAGCACAGAACATTTCAGAATGGTTTGAGAGGGATGTGAGAAAAATCTTGTCTTTCAGGGAGAAAAAGCACAGAGGCTCAAAACTAAGCTGGAGCATTCAGAATGATTAGTTACAGCTACTTGATAAAACCAGCTTCTTGCACTAAGTGATCTAGTATTAGTCATCTCTTGAAGGAAGCAGAACTTGAAAATTTGCCTCAGCCAAAGTCAATATTGAGTGCTTATGGGAGAAGCTAATCCCCAAAGTAAATATGTAATTAAGCAGATTTTTCACAAGTGTAATTAAGTTGATCATTACAATACATTACTACAACAACTACAATACCTAACCACAAAGAGACCAAACAGCCCACCTCAGCCTTGCTGATACAGAAGCATGCAGCTATCCACAAATTCATCCCACTGCTTTGGCCAAGCTGGAAAGCTCACACCCTGCAGTCATCCCTACACATTTCCCAGCACCTGACAGCAAACACTCAGGTCAAATCAATTCCTCAGCAAAACATGTTATAAAGGCTCCAGACATCAGTGTCAGGAGACACAACGCTCATCAAGGCAAGACCAAGTATTAGCAGGAAATGACTATTGCTTTGAGACCAAAGAGGCTAGACACATCTAAAAGCTTCAGCTGCTTGAAGAGGAGCCATAAATAAATAATTAGAACAGCTAGTCCAAGTGAGGAATATGTGCTGGACTACATGAGATCTGATCTCTGAGCTGGCCAAGCAACACAAGCTCTGCTGAGGCTCCATCCACCACCCAGCTCCCCCCTCTCTGCGCTTCCCTCCACTTGGGCAACGGGATCATTTCACCCTACACAAGATTCACAGCCTCAACGGACTCAGGTCCTGCTCCTGTCCTCCTCTCAGTCATCAGGCAAAGCGGAGCATGAGTCACATGAACGCTTCCACCCCAAACACTGTGATCAGAGGTACACAGATTTCATCTCCAAAGTCCAGCAGGGAATTTCACATACAAATCCAACCTTTCATGTGGAAGCAGGATTTAAAAAAAAAAAAAAAAAAAAAAAGCCTCATGGTGTAACTATAATTGATTAAGCACAACTGGGAACAGCAAACGAGCTCTGCTCTGATGGTAATGCACATGCTGGGCTGAGATGGAAAATTAGTGTGGGAAATGGATGGAAAATGCCCTCATTTAAAAGTACCTTCTAGCAGGATACCATTGCTGCTGGCTTGCGTGCAGAATGACAAGATTACATCCTTCACCATCCACTCCTTGTCAAGATGTCTTTATAAAGTGGTATTCTTGCCATGGGGGGTAAATAGGCAGCATTTTGGCTCACAGTTTCCAGTTGTCCTCTGACAATCTACAATTACCAAAAAAGCTTCTCCACTTCCATTTATACTTCCATATTACATTGACAAACCATATCAGAAAAAACAGAAGCAATTTATAGGGAAGAAAAATCCCATGCCATACAAAAAGGAACAGGACAAAGCAGCTCCTTTATTAAACCGGGGAAAATGGTACATTAACTTTTACACACCCTCACATACCAGCTTAAGAGCTCCTCAGGGTTTAGTTTTACCATCCCTCCTATTCCTGTTAGCTACAGAAACAGAAGACACCCTCACAAAAATGTTATTTCTCCCCCCTAGAAGGTGCTGCAAGTGGCCTTCTATCATTTGCAGCCCGCCCTTGGACAACTTTCCAGGGTGGCTGCATCAGCTCTCTACCCACTCCAAGCTGCAATCCCCAGACAAGGCACACCCAGTAGAAATGGCACACACACCCCCTCACTGCTGCCAACCAGAGGCACAGCAACTTCAGCTATGTTTAAATAGCGAGGTATTCTGTTAAATACTCACCTTTCATCTGTATTTGATATTGAACCTAATACCCATCAGGCACACTTCTTAGAGCCTAGGAGCCTGGCACTTGTGCCAGGCTCCCCACTTGCAAGCACGCTCCCCTCTCGATTGTAAATTCAAGAACTCACAACATCCCTTTAGTCATTCTGAAAGAGGGGAACAAACCGCATCTGTCCCGGTCTGCGTACAGACTCTGTTACTGTTCCCATCCTGCATTTAACAAAAGAATTGCACTTTTGTTCCCCTAAACAGAGCCCATGCCACAGAAAAAATAACTAATTTCTGAACTCCATTGCAGTATCATTGCTTGCACCTGATTTCCTCCACTAGTTAACATTGCCCTGGATTTTGTAACACACCCTTTGCTTTTGCATTTAAATCTCAAGTTTCACCCTGCACAGATACCACATTTCATGGGCTATTCATTCAGTTTAGGTCCAGGGGATTAGCTTACTTAAGAAGACAGAAATAAATTATAGCTCCATCTGGCTAATGAGTCACTCATAGCTTAGCCCCAGCACATTAGAGGCATTGCCTCTGTAAATGCTTGGGTCCCAAGATGCGCGTATCTCCAGGGATTTGTGCCTCTCTGAAAAACTAACATTAAGAGGGCAAAATGTAAGTGCCAAGGTGATTATTTTTTTCTTTTTAAATACTAAGCAGTTTAAGAGATGCCACGTATGATTTAGCTACAGCAACAGTTCCTTTAATTGGGGTATTTTCCCTGGGATTTTCTCAAGCTGGCAAACGTAAGAGAAAGCCCTCACATGCAACAGTCACTAGGAACACAGCAAGAAGTCTCAAGAGTATCTGTATTCAATAAACCCCTCAAACAGGTAACACGATTTTTTCTCCTTAATCTGCCACACACTCCACATCAGCCAGCTGCAAAGAGGATCCTCTCACAGAGGTTCACTCCCAAGCCAATCTTCCCCCAGAGCTCTGCAGCAGAGGATGCCCTGCAACTGGGGCTAAACAAGGCAACTAAACCCAGGTCCACCACAGGTAAAACACGAAATTAAACAAGATGTTTAGCCACTTCATGCCTTTTCCTCATTCATACAGCAGGAGCAACCAGTTCCCTGTGACTATGTATTAACAAACTAAAGCACTGCTGGGCTCAAGTTCCAGTGAGGAGGGCTGCCAGAAAAACCTAATGGTAGTTCATTTAACATCAGCATTGCTATATGATAAGAAAAAAATCAAGAGTTAGAACCTAGGTTGGCGTAGTTTGGGTTTTTTAAGCAGCCTTGTATGTCACTGAAAACACAAGGTGTTCTTCACACCCCAAGACAAGACACAGAAGACAGCAAAGCTTCTGTGATGTGACACTAAGAGGCAGAGTGTGAAAGCTGAGCTGTCAAAGCACACAGGGATTTCAGGCCATCAAACTTCCTCCGACTTCATTAACACCTGGCTAACTTCAGCAGGTGAGCAGCACTGGGAACAAAGGGAGCCCTTGCAACAACTCAGCACCCTCCTCAGTGTTCCCTTTCAAGGGTTACCCATTCCCAAAAAACACACTGCTCTGAGAACATCAGCAAGGAGACAACTTCACCTGGACACTGTTTTTTAAGACAGGACAGTAAGATACTACATACAAATCTCATCTGCCACCTACAATAAGGAAAAAGGTGCAGCTTCCAGTAAGGTCATGCACAATCTTCCCACAGGTCACTTAAAACTGTACAACTTTAGGCATGCACAAAGCACCCACCACCTAGAAAAGCTGAAGGTCTAAATGGCCCTGCCAGTTTTGACCCCGATGGCAAAGTTTAACCTACTTTTTTGCATTCTTTTTAAACTCCACTTTTATATCTATATTTCCTTGCTCTGTTTACAGAAGTCCTCTCACAACTAAGGGGGGGAAGCATAATAAACAGCAGTTCAAGCTATGGGTTTCTTTCATTTAAATACTTGCCCTGACAGCACGATTTTTGCAGCAACACAAGCAAGCTGCAGATACTTGAAATTACAGACTAAGAATTCATGTATTAAAGTTACTCTTCTCCAGGAAGGAGACCTGTTCAAGTGAAGCTCAACAGTGCTTGACACCCCCTACAAGCCGCTAACAGCAAGAGGAGAATAAGACTTGTCAATAAATCTTGCTCTTCTTCACTTTATTACACTGATACAATTAAGCCATTTGCAGAGCACAATCTCAGTGCCTTCAAATACCCTCTAGGTAAATATTTTCCATTCCAAACATGCCACTGTTTGTACCATCTGTTGGGCTCTGCCTGCTCTCAGTTGCTTGATGTTAGTTAACACAGACACGTTATTTGTTAAATTCCAGAAAAGAGCAGATTTGCTTCGACAAAAACCTTTACTTTTAGGGCGTTGGGGTTTTTTAATACCTTTTTAGAGCCAACACCTGACAAAACACAGCAGTGCTGAGAGCAAGCCAGAAACACAATACAGCTACATGACACTGCCACCACTATCTGGCAGATGACCTTGCTCTTGTCCGAGTGCCAGCAGCAGTGAGCGCCCCAGGTCCTCCCGCAAGGGTTTGCCAGGAGCACACAGGAGATTTCCACCACAGCCCGGCAGTCCAGGCAAGTTCATACAGGATAAGGCAGGCAGGGATTCACTGTCGTGCAGCAGCTGACGCCCTGAAACCACCTGGGCCACAGGATAAAGCCCAGAGTTGGAATTTGCACCAGTGAAAGTAGAACTAGCAACCTCACATTTATCCAGGGATAAAAGCATACACACCTGTTGTTGGCACAGAGCAAGGAACAAGCTGGAAAACCATGCTCTGCACTCCTGCCCAGCAGCTTACCCAAATACCCCAAAACTGCACAGACCCTGTCACAGCAGCAACCCACAGCATTCACCAAAGCATGAGCACAAAGACTCTTGAGAGCAGAAACTGCAGCCAGCAGGGCTGGGGGCAGTGACTGTCCCCCTGCCCTGGGCACTGGGGGGGCTGCACCTCGAGCCCTGGGCTCAGCGTTGGGCCCCTCAGCACCAGACAGACCCCGAGGGGCTGGAGCGTGTCCAGAGCCGGGCAGGGGCTGGGGCACAAGGCTGATGGGGGCGGCTGAGGGAGCTGGGGGGGTCAGCCTGGAGGGAAGGGGCTCAGGGGGGACCTTATTGCTCCCTACAGCTGCCTGAAAGGAGGGCGTAGCGAGGTGCGGTTGGTCTCTGCTCCCAGGTAACAAGCCATAGGACAAGAAGAAGAGGGCTCCAGCTACACCAAAGCAGATTTAGATTGAATACAAGGAAAAATATTTTACTAAAAGGGTTGTCAAGCTCTGGAACAGGCTGCCCAGGGAGGTGGTTGGTAGGTATTTAAGAGGTGTGTAGATGTGGCACTTAAGGATGTCATTCAGTGGTGGGCTTGGCAGGGCCAGGTTAAGAGTCAGAGTCAATCTTAAAGCTCCTATCCAACCTCAACAATTCTATGTCGTTCAGGACTGAAGTCTCAGGAAATCAGAATGCTTCTTGCAGTATTTGTGAGGAGATGTTATTTGGGATAAAAGCTGACCTGCATTAGGACGAGAGGAAAGCCTCCTTGGCCTCGCCAGACTCCAGAAACCGCAAGTTTTCCCTTAAAAATCACTAACTTCTAACACACACACCCCTACTATCTCCAAAGTCAGAAGATAACAGGTCATCTGTACACCACCTTCTTCCAAAATGCCTGTAAAGGATCAAAGGTTTCTTTCTTCCAGCAGGAGAGGGCCAGGCCAGGACTACACACCAAGAGGGCTCTCGGCTTTACTCAGCAAGTCTGCACCTTCCATCGCTGTTTCCAGGGAGCCCCTGAGGCTTCCCCAGCTCCTTCCTTCACACACTCATGTACAGGCATGCTCTGCCCAACCACCATGAACTATTCACGAGGCTCACAGTCTTGGGTAAGCAAGCGCTTCCCTTTTCCCTGCTCTCCTTGCAAGGAGAGACCAGATCTGACACTTGCTCTTCAATCACCACTCACTTCTGTGCGCACGGAACTGGGAAATGCTAATTCTCAAAATATGAAGGAAAAAACGTTGGCTGTGTTTTTCTCACCAAGGACCAAAGCACAGCAAAACCCAAACTAAAGGCTGAACATAGACACCAATTTTCTCAGCTTGTGGTTTTGCTCACATCCCAAACGGGCAGCAACAGTAGCCAAGATCACTCACACAGAAGCTCCAAACAGCCAGAAGATCCCCCACTAGATCAGACAGCACAGTTCAACAGCAAGAAAAGCTGTACGAGTAGCCATACGAATGCACCGGCAGGAACAACTCTGCTGGTGTTAAGGCAAGGGAAGGTATCGGTACAGCCGCTCAGAGAGGCACCTCCTCTGCAAGCTGGGCAGCAGACAACTCTCACTTCATCTCCAAAGCTGCCAGATAAAGCCAACAAACTCAGCCAGCAAGGCAGCTGTACCTTTCAGCCATGTTTTAGAAAAGAACTAAGTTTACATTTCTAATCGTCTCAACATAACAAGTTGATTAAAAACAACTTTCACTGTTCTTACCACGGCATTGCCCAGCTGCATTGCAACGCATGGCTTTCACAGGTTTGCTCAAGGAATAATTGCAATTTGCTCATTGCAATAAGCCCAACATTGATTAACACATCAGTTCTGGCTTTGCAGGTAATAAGAGAACCTGGGGTTTTGCCAAAGCCTTATTTTCAGTATGCAATCCTGCATTAATAAGAGAGAAAGTTAGCAGATTAATGGCCACAGTTGAGTTTAGATCACTAGTCTCAGCAGCAGTTCCCCACATTATGTAGTTCTCAAGCATCAAGGGGTCTCCTGCAACACAAAACCACCCAGCAGCAGGAGTCTGGTACAAATTTACACCAAGACTCCCGGGGCAGCCAGGCAGAAGCATCAAACACACACAATGACACCTGAAATCTGTTTCTGCCCAGCACCTAGATGGCAGGGAGGAATCAGGCCATGCCTGTTTTGTTGTTCCAGTTAGGTGTCTGAAAAGTTAAGGGAGATCTGTACAAGCCAAGTTGATGTGACAGTCCATAACAGCTCGAGTTTACCACACGCAAGTGCCATTTACACAAGATCAAAGCCACTATGCACCTCAACAAAGGACTTTAGACATCTGTTTTCATCTGTTCTATAAATATATAGTCATGGTATACACTTCACTGCAGATACACAGAAAGCCTCAGAGAGCAGCTACTATCCCCTAAAGCCAGGGGCAGGCACTATACAGTAACTCCGATGCTGAGCACTGCACAGCCCAGGTGGGTTTGCTCGGGCTTTTGCCATGGCTCGCTCAGCTAGCACAGCACCCTGTCCTAGGACACCGGGTTTTGCATCACCAGCACAACTATTTGAACATCCTTCAGCTGGGGTCACAAAGCTGCCCATCACCCATCTTATCCCCTGCTGCATCTGTTGACATAACCACACACAGTGTCATTCCCAGAGTTGACTGCCAAAACAAGGCCAGGTGAAGGGTATCAGGCTATCTTACTCCAACATGGCTTAATCCTTTCTAAACACAGGAGTAAGTTGCACTAGCATAAGTTTATTTATTCTGAGACTTCTGCACCTACCCTTGCCATGCTCTATTATTCTAACTTGATTAAAACAAGCTCTACAGCACCCACAGCAATTACAGAGTTGGCTTCCCCCTGGTCACAAACAAGGCAGAGCCTCAAACTCCAAGCAAAAAAACTGAAAGAACATCGGTTGAGAAATGTGGGGCTGCTACAGCCCTTTCATCTCTTTACATCCAATTCAGTTTCTGCAAGCATGGAAGGACAGAGGGAAGCAGGTACAAGCAGTAACTTCTCAGTACTCAAATTCCTCTCATACTTTCACAGCAATGTGCAAAGAAAAACAGCTGGAATGAAACATTTTCTGTTCCCCAGCGTATACAGTAAATTAACTATCTAAATATGCATTCTTGTATTATGAATTCTTGTTTAGGTTTTAAAAAGTAAATGTAAAATAAGAGGAGGCAGAAACAAAAGAAGGAAAGGCCTTTGGTCCATGTTGTGGTTTAACCCAGCAGGCAGCTAAACACCACAAAGCTCACTCCTCCCTACTTCATGGGATGGGGTAGGGAACTGCATAGAAAAAAAAATGTAAAATTCATGGGTTGCTACAAAGACAGTTTAATAAGACAGAAAAGGAACAGAAAATAAAATAACTAGAATATACAAAATAAGTGATGCACCATGCAATTGCTCACCACCTGCTGAAAGCTGCCCAGCCAGTTCCCAAGCAGCGGCTCCGGCCAGCCTTCCCCATTTATGTACTGGGCATAACATATGGTATGGAATATCTAACTATAGTCAGTGTGTTATCAACATTTTTCTTATCCTAAATTCAAAACACAGCACTATACCATCTACTAGGGGAAAAAAAAAAAAATAAAAAAAAAAATCACTCCATCCCAGCCAGAACCAGGACAGTTCAGCTTTTTTTTTTTTTCCCCTCTTAGCAGATTGGTGTGAAAGTATGAATGGCATCAGAGGCCAGGAGGCTAATTCTCATTAAAAAAACAACCCAGGTTTTCATATACAAGAGCTACAAATAGTCAAGTCTATTATCTGCCTATCTGCCTATGCATCCCAGAAGAAATAATTACCTCCCTTGTGCCTCACACAGCCCCACCAACGCTTTTTTTCCTCAAGCTGCCTGGCAGGAGCAGCACTGCTGCCCATGCCTCACCTCCTCAGGCAGGCACAAGCTGTCCTCCACTTTGAATCCAGGGCAAAGCAGATATCCTCAGAGCCAGAATGACAGGAAAACCATGACAGATTGCAAATGAGGATGGCATTTTTAGAGGATGTATTTCTGAAGTTTGTACATACCTATGAAGAGGTCTGTCTTAATTTACTGCTCAATTCTTCAAATTCCTACTCAACTTTGCCCTTAACCATATTGGTCAGATGACGCCTACTCACTTGAATTTCTCCAGACACACAAGCAAGTTTTAAACCTACCACTTGTTCTGTGGGTCTCCAGGCAATTCAGTGCTAAAACTTTTCTCCAAATTTCTCACCAAAGCAGCAGCAATGGAGAAGCAAAAAATAACCAGCCTTTAAGTGCTAGCAAGTCAGTCAGATCAACGTTTAAGCAGGTCCATATAGCTTAATACATTAACCTTTGTACCTCTGCACCATTGCCAAAACTATCCTACAACTGAGCCATGCACAGCCTAACAGTGTCACACTGGTGCTTTCACCAATTCTCTGCCCACACCAAACACAGTCTCACAGGAACTCGGGAAGTGGGGTGCATGCATGCACAGAGGCAACAGTGCAGAAGGAAGACAAGAAACCTTGAAATAAATGAGAGAATTTGGAAATTTTCCTATAGCAACGCATCACTGAAGTTTTCTTGCAAGAATATATTAAATTCATAGTAGAATTATTAGCCTTTAGAATGTCTTTCCCTTACAAAACATAAATCAGGCAACAAAGATATTCTTAGTATGAACACTATAAAAGTTACTTTATCCAGACTTACTTTTAAATGTGTATTTAACAGATGAGAATAGAAGTCTTCTGCCAACAAAGACACGTATTAACCCAGGAGAATCTAGCTTCAGACTTCCTAACCATACAAGATTCTACTGAGGTACGCACCCACAGTCCTTTACCCTGTTGCAAAAGGAACAAAGGAAGAGGAAATGACTAATCAAAGCATCAGCACATTAATATATTTTGGTATGGGAAAAGGGAAAATTGTAGTGGGTATTTTTAACACTCCCAACAAGAGAAGGCATTACTATACATATATCAGCCGCCATGGAGGCTCAGCAGCTCCCAGGAGGGTTAAAAAAGGAGTGTCCCACAGAGGAGTTCTGTATTTTCCATTTCCCAGCATGAGCTCTGCTGGAAGCAAAGCACACCACAGTGAAAGTGCGGTTTATCAATTCCGTGATGATGTCTTCGCCTAACAATAAGCCTGGAAAGGAGGCATAGCTTGGGCAAACAGCAATGCCTCAATAATAATGGGTGCACTTTGACTTGAACTGCAGGGGAAGCCCAGCCTGGAGAGATGCTCTGGGGGCAAAAGGTGAGAGTTTCTTAGATCCCTGACACCAATAGGAACTCCTGCAAGTCCCCATGCCACCCAGCTCTGCTGGGCAAGGGATGGTCTCACCCACAGGCTGATCAGAGATAGGGGAAGAGAAGTCTCTCCCTGCCACAGGTGGCATCTAGCAAGTCACAGCTCACCCACATGCCACAGAGCACAATCCCATCCTGTACCTTCCCAAGCTCAATTCCCCCAAACTTCTCAAAGCTCTCCATCGCCTGCCTGCACATGCAAAGGGGTCAGGCTGCCAGCAAAACACTGCATCTTCAAGTCCTTCCTGGCAGTTACTTTGCCACTGCACCTACACAAGCCAAGCCACCAATGTCCCAGTACAACTGGATTTAGTAACTGGTTTCTAGTCCCATGCTCCCCCTTGTCAGCTGCCTCCATGGGAAGCTCTTTGGGACAGCCACAGTAACAGATTTGCTCAGAGCAAAAGGGCAGAAGCCTGAAGGACCACTGTGATAACCCCAAAATTAGAGCTTTCAAACCCCTTCCTAAAAGAGATCAAAACGAATCAATCTAGCAACAGCCCGCTACAGTCATTTGTGCAGTGGGATGGCACAGAACAAAAGCATTGCTCACCCAGTAAGAGAGGAGCTGGACTGCTGCCTGTCTGTCCGGCTGCAATTGCTCCCGCACTTCATAATTAAGGGCTACAATTCACCCTTTTTCTAATGCCAAATCCCAAAAGACTCATCGTAACAAAAGCATTTTAAATACTAAATGGGAAGCTATTGCTAAACCAACTGTAATGGTTCAGATCCCCCTAGCTCCAACTCTGTTGAATGCAAAAGATACAGAGAAACTAATATTTAATGTTCTTGCAGAGGGATTTGTAATCAGCCACCCCGTACACAGCCAGAAGCCTGAAGCTTAAGCAGGTCTTTACCCTAGTATTGCAAAATGACAATCTCAGTCATTCCACCAACAAGATTTTCCCATTATTTCTGTTCAGTGTGCTGTTCCACACAACTATACAAAGAGATTGGACCACTGACAAAAAAAAAAAAAAAAAAA
Source organism: Falco biarmicus (assembly GCF_023638135.1). Taxonomy (NCBI): domain Eukaryota; kingdom Metazoa; phylum Chordata; class Aves; order Falconiformes; family Falconidae; genus Falco; species Falco biarmicus. The sequence goes on along the minus strand of NC_079294.1, from coordinate 39,397,328 downwards.
AAAAAAGTGCTTCATTAACCTCTTGGTGACTCAACAATCCTATTGTTAAGCAGCAATGGACAAAAAGAGATGGATGCTCTTGTCTATTTGAATTCCTAAAGGAAAAAAGAGACAGACCCACTCTTGAACCAGGCTGCAAGTTAAGGAGAGTTAACTCATACAGGGAAATCAAAACTCTTAAGTGATTGTGAATCATATTAGATGTAGATGCTTTCATGTGATTTCTCCTAACTACCTGAAGCTTTAAGATATTTTTTACTACACAGATTATGTCTAAGTATTTGAGTGACCTCCCTTTAGAGAAAAGGGAAAGAAAGTGTGATTACTCCATCAAAATTCCTGTAAAGTGGCACAGACCTAGCTAAATGAGAGCATCAGAAAGCAGCATTTGAAACAAGATTGCTGTACCCCATTATCAGGCTAAGTCTTAATAATTCTTCAGCTAAAAAAGGGAGATGAAATCAACAGGCAAGATTTTTCTCTGTTTTTACCGAATAGAGTATAGTGGGGGAAAAGGTGGGAAAAAGTATCCATTAGTTAAACAATCGAAGTTCAGAACCGTAATAAATTTTAAAATATGTCTAGAGTTTAAAACTCAGGAATATGCAGTTAGTTCTCAACCCCGAGATTTTAAAGGGGCAACTTTGGTTTAGGCTAGATAGGAGAAATGCAGGCTCAACATACAGAAGTCAAAGTTCCTATAAGTTGACAGAGGCATCATAGAGTTATTATCAACACGCCCAGCACAACCACCTAACTAGGACTTAGGAAGTATGAGTACTACAAGCCTCCCCAGGAATTGCCTCCTCTTCAGCTTACACAGCTGTGCAAGCACTGCATCACCATGCCTATTTTTGCTTTTAATACTGTATACCACAGTCATAGTTCAGAAAGACACAAAAACATCGGAAAAATCCCAACAGCCAGGCATGAGCAGGCATTACTCTCTACCCTTGCTTCCCCCTGTGCACGTACAGCTATGCTGCTGTGAACTACACCCAAGCAAACAGGGGCCAGACCCACAGCTCGGCTTCCTCCCACTCATACCTTGCAGGGTGGGGTTCAAGACAGAGGACAATGCTGGCGTAGGAACAAGTGGGTAGTAACGGGCCATGAATGCATTTCTGACTGCAAATCAGACTGACAATTGAGACAGTTTTTCCCACAAGGCGCTCAGTGCTGTAATGATGAATATGCAACCTCCATACAGAGCATGGGTGCCGTGTTTTATTTCACCTGGCCATACAGCAGCAGCCTCCTACTCACAACTCCTGCCACTTAGGTACAGAAGCAAACTAAAGCCCTAGGACTGCAGGGAACAAGTTTTAACTGATACAAGAGGCATCTACCACTCTTCTGCTAGTAACAATCAGTGAGTTTTAATCTGCATCCACATTAGGAACAGCACCTGCAAAAGAGGGTTGCATTGTAACTGTACATTAAATTTAAAATTACTTGCCAGATTAAAACATTGTTCATGCTCTATCTATAAAAGTCTTCAAACACAGGGGAAGTTTAGACATACATTCAGGACTCAGTTTGGACCTCAGAAGCTTGGGCTTCCTACAACACTGATGTTTTGACTTTCTGCTCCAGCACAAATCTGTACCAGCTGAAGGATGAACAGACTCCCACCACCAAGCCTTCCACAGCAGATACGAGTTAGTTGGACTGCTCCACAGCGAAGCTGTCCTTCAACATTCATCCTAAATTATGTCATCACACAGGCATAAAGAGAGTGTTTCTATATACAAGCCAGATTCCTTACGCTGTAGAACATTGTACTGTTAATAATCTTAGAAACAGTTTCAAAATGGTTAAGGAACAAAAGAGGCTTTTGAAGTAATCCCTACAGGATCGGCAACATACAAGTTACCCCAGTGTATTTCAAAGTATAAACTGCATTATGAGCTGGAACTTTTAACTCAAAAGCACAATGTGAAATTTAAGAAATTGCTGAACCGTGGTCATTTCCCTACTGAGACTGGTGAAGTGTTAAGGTCCCTCTCCACTCTCTTTTGAGATACTGCATATAGCCTATTTATCAAGAGCAGCACTAAGGGCTCACTTCACCATCTGTCCAGAACACCTCCTGCTCTACAACAAGGACCTCACTGGCTATAGCTCCACCAAGATACCATGCTTTCAACTTCCACTCCAAGGATATGTGCTCCTAAACTGTAGCATCACACATCCCTCTCCATAAGGTTTTGTTTCACCCTTTTAACCTCTCTGTGCTTCATTTAAGAGTCTGCTGAAGGCACTCACACATGAAGAAGTGATACACAGTTAGCATCATCTCAGTGCAGGGACCCTTTAGGATCTGGACAGGCAGCTTAAGAAGGTCACGTACTCAACTCATGTGCAGTATTACGGCAAAGTCCAATGCAATATTTGCATCTTGTCTTAAAACACTCAGAGCAAAAGACTAAACTCCCCTCCAGTGCCAGGGAAAAGGCTCCAGCTCCTCCATAGACTGGCTTAATACATCTGAATTACACCTGGGCCATGTGGTGACAGAGCTTTCTTTTACCACCTTCCTTGTGTAGCTGTTGATTCCCCAGGTGAGCGATGCTGAGGCTTGCCAATGTTCCTCCAAGCAGCAGCAGCCCAGCAGACCCTGCAACACTCCTTAGCCACACTGGCCCCACTTCCACAATACAGTGCACTGCCTAACTCCGGATACAGAGAGATGTTGGGAGCTGGATGACAACACACAAGAACCCACCAAAGAATGCATTCGAAGATGCATTCAAAGTGCATCTCTAAGGGTTTCTCGGCTTTCCCCACTTGCGACCATAAGGACCAAGCTTGTAATAGCTTCCTAAAGGGACCTCAAATACACATTTCACTGTTTTCAGAATTCTAAATTCAAGTCAATAGCCCAACATCCCAGAGTTCTCCCCCAGAAACAGCCTCATAACACATGCGTGCACACTCAACTTTACTGATCAGCACAGCACTGACCTGAACTCAAGAACAGGCCAAGTTGTTTAAAAGGCCTAAAAACACTCAGCAACAGAAACGCAGAGTATTGAGATAATTTCTCTCATGCTTCTCTGGGTTCTCACTCCCCTTGCTTTAGTGTCCCACAATCTGCTCGCTCCTCCTTTGGCATGCAAAGACCAACCTAGCACTCCACTGCAACCAGACAGATCTAAACTTACTTGCCTCCAACTTTGGAGTAATAGTTTGAGGTGTAACCAATAGCCTGTATGTGGAGCAGGGATTAAGAAATCTACTTAGAAATAAGCACACCAGATCTTAAGCCAAGAAATTCTTTTGGCACACAAACAGCGTGGGAAAAAAGGTAGAAACAGGGAGATCGAGTAAGAGGGGGCTGAAAAGGCAGGCTTGTAATGGAAATATCTGACCAAGAATCTTCACAAGCCTTTATAAATTCTGAAACCTAACCTCTTTGCTAGCACTTTTCACATGCCTCAGACTGCAGACCATGTTACACACAAGTCATAACTGTGCCTCTGCAACCTTCCCTCCCACCCACAGTGCTCCACAGCTTACTGAATCCATGTGTTGAAGTCCACTGAGGTGGACAAGAAGCATACCTGTTCCTCCCACAACTGGCCTGCTGTACTGCCACTTGTGCAGAGAAAGCCTAGCTTTGTAGTACATCTTGAACTAGGTTCTAACTCATTAAAAGCTACTTTAAAAAAAAAATAAAATCTGGTTTTACATATGCAAACACTAAGCTGTAAAGAGGTTTACTAAATTTCGCATGCAACCCAATCCTAGCAGTGGCACAGCACAGGCTGGAGATATGGAAGTGAGCTTAGGTGAAGGTAACAAGGGAGAACTGTCAGTACTCCCATTCAGCTGCCACGGGAAAGCCCAGTAAAATCCTATCACAGCCTCCATAAATCCTCCGTGCAGCTTGGCGGTTTCCAAGATTTTGAGATGCTACCTCTGCCTCTCTCCTGGACAATGCTGCTCATTGTCCACGCTAGGACAGGCTTGGTGAGGACACCTTCTCAGCAAACATGGCAAACAGCTCCTCCTCAGTCAGAGTCTGAGCTCAGAGAAGCAAAGCTTTGTGGTCCTCCACCACCATCACTGTAAATACAAAACAGGGCAGCGTAAAGAGAAAAAGCAGCACACTCCTTTATCAGTCCATCGCAACTGAAGCCACACATGCTGCCAACAGGTATTTACACAAGCAAAGGTCAGTAGGTGTGACACGGGATACAGCATTCACCCATAAGTCCATTTTCTGCCAGCTTCCCAGCACCACACCCCACCGAGAACTGCAGATGCTGCCTGATCCAAGAGAACGACATGCCGAGTCTCCCCGGAGGACAGCAAGTTAAAGGAGGCAGAAACGTTCCTGCCTAGCCCCGGCGGAAAGGGCCCTTCCTGGCACAGCACTACTAAACTCTGGTAACTTCTCAGATGTGAGAATGCCCTGTCAAAGATCTGTTGGTTATGATCTGCTGTAGCTGAGGTGCTGCTCTCAGGTATACTTGGAGCTGAAACAGGGAAGAGCAAAAGAGATGCTGCAACTGGTTTCACATACCTGTTTAGCACAGCGTTAAGAAAAAGGCAATGCCTACATGAAAGCCAAGCTCAGATGTCCCCAGACAACATAAGCAATGACTTAGCAGACAAAGCAGCACTAATCATCAGAGCAGCCTTTCAAACCAGTTTGGAAGCCAGGAAGAAACATCACTTTCTGGGACCAGGTTTGGCCTCCCACCCACGCTGCAGCAGAGACCCCAAAAAGAAGACGCATAGGGGAACAGCCTTGGTCACTGCAGAGGAGTGGTTTCCCACTCACCCACCAGGCAACTGCCAGCACAGCAGAGCTGGGACTGTATGCCCTAGGGGCCAGGTCACAAACAGGACCAAGAGAACAGCATCAGCTGCTGGTGTCCTCTTGACATCCTCAGCTGCAGGTGCATAGCCTCTGCTTTCCCTTCTGTTAAATGGGAAGGTAAGCACCTCCATCCCACATGCACACCAGGGCAGGTGGAAGGTGCTGTGCAAGAGCCTAGCAGCAGCACAAGGCAGGCACCTGGGGGAGAGACATCCATATGAGCCAAATGCAAGTCATGAACTTTAGACACTCCTGTCACCCAGCAGCCCCCACCAGAGACTCAGGAACCATTCGCTTCCTGCAATAAACTGGACTTTTTTCCTTTGTACTCACAGAGTACAGACTTTTCAACTTAAAATCCCACAGCAAATAGGCTGAGAAAAAAGTAGTCATAGCCAGTGGTCAGATTAAACCACTAACAATATGAATTATCATCTGACTGATATTATAGGCTCTTTTATCAGTCAGTCACAATGCAGTCCAATCCTGGCACACTCCCTGAAGAGCTGCACCTACCTTGTGCAATAGCTTAGTCATCATCTTCCTTGACAGCTACGCACATGCAAATGGATTATGAGTCCACTCACATTTTCCCATGAAAATTTTCCCCTCCGCCCTACTACAAGCAGGACAGGAGCAAAGTGCTGCTGAGCAGAGGCAGCTTGCCCCCTCTTAGGGGAAAAGATAGCACTTATCTCCTGGGCTCAACAACTTCCTGTGCAGCTGCAGGCAGACAAAAGACACCTTTTCACATCACAGACAGCAACGAGATGTACCAAGATTTGTCACATCCCTGAAATAAGATACCCTGCTTACCATTTCCAGTCCATACCAGAGAGCGTCAAGCAGAATTAAGCTCGCAAGAAACACCTTGCAGGGTGGGATTCACAAGCAAAAGAATAAGGAGCCCAAAATAACTCAGGTTCAGCTTATATTGCTCAGGCAGGCAACAGCTAAATGAAAGATGATAACACTGGAGCGAGAGTACTTCCCCTCCACAGGATGAGAGCTGGATCGTTTTTGGAAGCACCATGAATCACGGGCATAAATATACCAGGCTTTAAAAGCCTTCAACACACATATAATTCTGAGCTCAAGCTTTATTTTCCCTGGGTTATTCAACACATCTTGATGAGCTGGACACCAGACAGGCAGGCTGAGAAGGTTAGCTATTCAATTAATATGTGCAATCCAAAAAATGAGAACTTGTGTTTTGCTGGACAACATCAACACACCTGACAAAGAAAAAGCCCTCCCTGATGCTCAGTTAGTCATTCAACTACAGCTTGAAGGAAACCAGGAGTTTTGCTCTATTTCCTCAACCTTACAGCCTAAAAGGGCTTCAAGATGTTTCCTGCAGCACAGGAGCTGTTAGCAATGTACCTGCTGTTCTCAAGCAAAGTAGTGATTTGCAGGATTGTCTGGCTGCAAGCAAATCCAGACAGGGCAGCACAGGCAGCAGGATCAGCCAGGAGGGAGAGTGCCCAATGGGAAGAGCAAAAACCTGCAAGAAGTGCTGCTTCAGGTACTTTATTACCACTGAAAATCCTGCACACCTGACAGTGACAGCAGCAGGGAACTGTTAATACTAGTGGAGGACAAAGTTATTTATAAATACAGATTATTAGTGCAAGAAAATTAGGTACTTGACAACATTACTAATATACAGACACACTTTCTCCAAGCTATAAAGCAGCCTCAGTGATCTACAAGCAAAGATGAAGTTTCTTTTGAAAAAGAAAAAAATACCATTCTTGTAATTAAGAAAAAGGGAAGGAACCTCATCTACTTCTCTTCAGTAACAGGAATTTAGGGCTGTGAATGTTGATAAGCAGCGTAGCCACAAAGTGCTAAAAAAAAAACAAAGAACACTGCAGAAAACGAGAAAGCTGCATGAAGTAACTATTCCACTTCTGATTAACCCACAAACCTGACAGTTCCTGTCCCTCTTCTCTCCCTCCCATCCTACACACACTGCAAAGGAAAATTCAAGGCTTGAAACTCCTAAACCATTTCTCTGCATCACATAGTTACAAGAAGACAATATTCTTTATTTGCATTAGAAGGAGTCTGAGAAGCAGCTTTCCAGAGTTTTCACATGCATAGGTGCAACACAAACTACTTATTTTTCCCCATTTTCAACAGTATCCAGGAGACCGACTTAAAAAAAAAGAAAAATCACCTTCAGTTAAATGGGAAGCATTTAAAAGGATCATGAGATTTGCATTCTTTACCATTGCAAATTATTAGTTTCCACAGCCATGACTTCCCCTTCCAACTCCCCACCAAGCTTCAATTAAAGAATGCTCAAGTACGAGTGGATTTTGACATTTATCATATCAAGACACTGGAACATCCAGGCCAACAAGATGGCAAGGCAGCAGAATTTACGCATTCCCAGGAGATCTCTGTTTCATTTTGCTGCATGCATAGACACTGCACCAAGCCTGCACTCTGCCCATTACCTATACTTAGGGACTGAGTTGACCCGACAGTGCCCCCATAAGCTCATTTATTAAGATTCACTTATTCATTCTAATATAATCTAATTAGACTGCAGCACTCCTGCACACAGGCATGACAGCGACCAAGGGGATGAGTTCAAAAGTAGGTAACCTGGCACAGATGCTGCTTTAGTTCTCACATGGCTGGCAGGGGTGTGCGTGTGTGCATGCAGGGAACACTTGCAGAAGAATGGCAGGAATTGCGGATGCATGCATACCGTCTCCCTGCCCTGAGAAGCACCTGGATCCTCTCTGCTCCTCTCCCATCAACAGCTAAAGACCAATTCTTCAATTGCAGCAGAGTCCAAATCAACATGTGGTGCTTATGGATGCAAAGGCTGCTGCTCCCGCTCTGAACTCATTGGAAATAACTGCCACCATTAAGTGCCATGGGGGCAAAAAAAAAAAAACCAAACCAGGAATCCAAGTCTCTCAGGCAGTGCCCACACCCACCAGCAGGCACAGTTGTGTTCCCAAACTAGAGACCACAGGCATCAGCCTGGAAGAAGTGCCAACAAGTCCACATTGTACCAAATTATTTTAAAGGCTCCATTCTGGCAAGAAATTGGAAGTTTTCAAAGCTCAGAAGTACCCCCTATCTCCTGTAAGCAGCTATAGTTCAGGCATGCTAACAGAAAGAAGCTTTTACATTTCTAAAAACATAAATAAATACTATTTTTTTTACAAGGCATCATGTGTTTTATTTGCTTGGACATCTTGTATAACCATGAGAAGAGAAACAGATTCCTAAGAGTCATGAGCTGGTAATTCTCCAATCTATCATCTCCATAGTTTATGCACAGTCATTAACAAGAAGTGATTTGTCTGGGATAGATTTGATCCAGCAACTCCCTGTCTCATTAGCCTAAAACAATCACCCACGGAATGTCAAAAAAGTTTGAGAGTTCAGTGCAGCAAGTAGCCCCCCCAGAAAATACTTTTTTTTTTTTTTTAAAATGTCCAATCCTGCTGCTTTGCCAACACAGAGCAGAAAGCTTAAGAGCTAAACACAGATTAATAAAATTCCCTGTATATTAAAAAGGTTTTGATGGGTAAAGGCAAAAGGTTTTCACTGACAAGGAAATCCTGAGAATATCGACAGGAGACTTAAAGACTTTGACTTGTTTAACCTATCAAAACAAGTGGTCAAGAGGGTATCTGATTGCTCTCTCTAATTACATCAGGGAGGGAAAACAACCATTTAAACCAAATGGCAATGCTAGAACAAAACCTAATTATACCAAGAGGCCATAAACACTATGAGGATGGAAATTCAGTGACTGCTGTGAGGCTTAGAGGAGGCTCTCCAACAGCTCTCCCACAGAGATGGGGGCAAAGAATAAACCGATCAAGTTTCACCCTAAAAGCAGTTATCTACTAGAGGCAACCCCAGCACGCATGGGTGCTATAAACAGGGAAACTAAACTTGATCGGGGGCTCTCTTCCACTCTCAGGTTCTTATCAGCCTGCTTGCTGCCACAGCTTTTGGAGCAGATAGCAGGAATGAAAAATCACCCCCTTCCTGCCACTCTGTCTTCTGCTTCTTCCCAGCCCTCCAGGACAGCACAGGGGTATTCACACTATTTGCTCAGGCACATAATTGGGGTATGATCAGGGAACTAAACTTGGGAGCTGAAGCTCTCACAAAGTCAATGGCGAGAGGTGGGTGTCTTGGCAGCAGCGGGGGAAGGGATTAGGAGCAACCAAGTTTGATGCTTAAAATAAAACACACGTCCTCTCCCCCCATGTCCTTAGATTTAAGGGTCTTGTTCAAAAATGTATTTAATCTATACCCATCACCTCTGAAAGTCAGTGGAAACTTCATTTTCTGAGGGATTTTGTTAACCCTGGGTTTACAGTATCGATGGTCAAGCAGTGATTTGACACTTCTGAGTCATAACCATCTAGTCTCCAGCAGTAAGAGTGGATGATGCAAGTGAAAGCTGTTACATGGCTAACCAGATTTTATACAGGCTTGAGCAAATCTTTCCCTCTTTTTCAAGGGGTTTCAAAAACAAAGTAGTTAGCAAAGTTATCCGTAGTAAGGGTTTACAATAGTGGGGGATAGAGGATCAAATTAAACTGTGTTCTTCATATCATACTGCTGCAACCTCTGAAAGCAGAAAGCGTCTTCTTGAGACTGGCTAGACAAGGAATGGGCAGAAAAAAATTAACAAAAACAGTATTTGGTAATAACTCTAACAGATAATTATGTTTCTATCCAAACCCCAAACTTTTCCTGCTGTAGTTACACACAAAAGATATTTTAATCACAGTATGCAGAAAGCAGCATCAGCATATGAGGCAAGAGAAAAAATATGTGGTAAAGCAAGTTGCATAGCCTGTTCGTGGACAGAAATTACAGTGCAGTTATAGGGAAGAGGTCCACAAGGCAGAGAAACGCTTCCAGCCCAAAGCAAGCAGGAAGACATTAGTGATCCACCAAGAGAATAGGCAAGAAAATACTTGAAAGAAGGTGGCACAGGGGGAACTGAATCCCCTTTCAAGTTTTGCAGCAATCAATTCAGACTTTCCAGCGAGGGATTTTTGCCTTGTCATACATAAAGTGAAGTTAAATAGAACTTGTCAGTTAAGTCTGCTAAATACCATGTGTGTTGTTGGACAGAGGCAGCAAGAGAAACACTAAGGAAAAAAGTAATTTTAAACAGAAAAGAACTACAGTAGAGCATCAGCTCAGCTCCTCTTCCACAACTCACTTCCAAAAAGCAAGAAATGATCTTCAATTTTTTCTTACAGTGACCTCAAAATACACAGAGCCTCTGAAAACCAAAAAAGTTATAAACTGAAAAACCAAAAGCACGCATGTATGCACATCACTAGGTAGCATTTAGTATTGCCCGCTGCAGAAGAGATGCTATGCTGCATTATTCTTATTAACCACTGACATAATTAAAATACTTCATCAATCAAAATTAGTTGGGTACAAAAGACACAGCTTTTCCACCTTAACTTTCCTTCCCCCTGCCATACACCCAACCTCAACCTGTAGATCAGAGGAAGGCTTCCATCAAGGGAGTAAGCCTTGAGTAGAGGAGGCAGCAGGAGAGGCATTAACACCTCCAGGGTTAATCCAGCTGGACGCAACCCGTACCGGTGCTGTACCAAAGGACACAGACGATTTTCAAAAAATAAGATACCCCGGACCAACGTAACCCAGGAACACAGGAAAAAGCAGCATATTTCACCGTGCGCCGCTCGCACCACCACAGGAATACGAAATGGGCCAGCCTGAGCCGGCGAAGCGCAGCGCTTCATTAAAGTTTGCAAGGCCACCCGGGCGCTGCAGCATTCGGTTCACGCCAACCTCACCCAGGGGCCCGGGAGCACGGGGAACTCTTAAAAACCCTATTTTGGGGGTAAATTCCGGCTCTGCCGCTCTGCATAGGCCTGTGCCCCAGGCAGCCGGCAGGTAACAAGGCAAACCTACGGAAGACGAGCGATAAATTTTTTTTCCTACCCGTTTTTACCTCTTAACTTAGCTTCAGAAAGGTTACCCGGAGCTGTGCTCGGGCGGCACCGAGCCCCCCCGGCCCCGCCGGGGCCGCGCCGCCCCGAAGCGGCGGCGGGCCCCCGGCAGCAGCCACCCCACCGCCCCAGGACCGCGGGTGGGAGCGGCTGCTGCCCCCCCGAGCGGGGCCGGCCGAGCAGCCCCCGCCCGCTGCCCCCCTCAGCCGGCACCGGGGAAGGGCAGCGGGGGCCGCGCCGCCGGAGCCCCCCGGCCGGGCCGCAGCCCCGGGGCCCGCCCCGCCGCCCACCTGCCGGCGCTGCCCGCGCCCCGCGGCCCAGCCACGCCGCGGCCTAGGCCCACCGCCCCTCACCGGGCAGGCCGCGGGCAGGCCCCGGGCCCGGGCCGGCCCCTCCGCGCCGCCGGGCCGGGCGCTCCCCGGGTGGGACTCACCGTGAGGCGCGGCGGGCCGAGCCGGGCCAGGCCGTGCGGAGCTGGGCGGCGGGGACGGCGCGGCGGCGAGCCGGTGCCTGCGCGGCGCTGGCGGGCAGGAAGGGCGGGCGGGCGGCAGGAGGCGGCACCGCACGTCCGCCGCGTCTGCCGGCCCCCCCGGCCGTTACACGCGCGACGCCGCCTCCGCCGCGCGCCGCCCCGCGCCGCCCCCCCTCCTGTCCCGCGCGCGGAGCCACCCCTGGCCGGAGCCCGTCCCGGGGGTCCCCACGGGTACCCCCGGAGCGGGGATCGCCCACCCGCGCGTCCCGGGAGCCTCCCACCCTGGATGTACCCGCCGCCTTCCCGGGCGCCTGGGGATCGCCCCCCTGGCGGAGATGCCCAGAGATCTCCTCACCCATGCGTGGGGACCGCCCCCCAAGCCAGACCTGCCCCATGCAGGGACCCCGCTGCCCAGACCCCCCGCGCACTGGGGTCCCCCTGCCCAGACCCCCCCAACCTCCCTAATTAACCCCCCTGTGCCAGCCGTCCCACAGCACCCCTCTCCACCCCCGGCCCGGGGGCCTGGCAGGGTGGCCAGGCAAGGGGACCCCACGGGCCCGGGCCAAGCAGGCACAGCGCACCCCGGGGCCTCCCGCAGCACACGAAGGCCACCAGGACACCTCCCCATGACCAGAAGCACGGCTGGCCCCTAAACTTCCCTCAATTGCCTTAAAACCACGTGGGTCTGCAGGGAGGAGCGCAGCATGCCATGTACCAGGGGCTTGTTCAATCATGGCCCTGCCAGTCTGCAATCGGGGAGCTTTTCAGCTCTGACTTCTTCAAGCCCTGACTTTTTCCTCCCTCTGACATGGATCCTCCCCGCAGTGCTCACGGGGCAGATTTTTTTCACCTTAAACATCACAACAGCTCGCGCACGAGATCAACAGCTGACCATGGATCTGTGGGTACCCACAGGGATCAAAACTGATGCTCTGCCATGTAGTTACTTGGGGACAACAGAACAGCCCAAGAAGCCACCAAGGGCACCCATCCAGCTCCATCGCTGGGGGACTGACATCAGTTCTCAGTGTCCCAAACATTGATGGGAAAAAGCAGACTCCTGCACTCAAGAACATTCACCTTTTCAGGCAGCAGGAGTGATGACAAGGACCACTGAGCCAGCGATGGGTGTGGGTCAGTGCCAGCACTGGTCAGGACCAGCATCCCGAGCCCGGCTGTGGAATCCACAGTGGCTGGCCACTCTGCAGCCAGGAGGCAGTCAGCAAAAGGGAGTTATCCCAGCATAGCAGGGAGGCTGGCATCGCCCCAGGGCTTTGCATGTACCCTCCCTTCATTTCTCCAGACCTCTGGCAATGAAGAGTCTGGTTTAACTTCCAGGCTCTGTTGCTCACAGCAAGCAATGTATTTGTCCCAAAGCATCTTTGAGAAATCAACTGCTCCACAAGCATTCAATATCAAAGGACAATTTGCATCGAGCTGTGCTAAGAGCTCACCATTACCCTCTTCGCCAGCCAGCCCTGTGTGTCACTCACCTGCAGGCTACCACCGCATTTCCAAACTATCTGGAGCAAACAAAGGCGGCAGTGCAAGGCTGACACTGGCAGAAGCTGTGCCTTTGCATGCAAGGCTAAGCGAGTCCAGGAGGCAAGGCCATGGTGGCAGCTTTGTCCACGGGGATGTGCAGGAGACGGCCACTTTGAAAGCGGGACTGGCCATCAGCTGGCGAGGCAGAGTTTTGCTGCTTCATCCCAGAGCTTCCCTAGCTCAGCATATCCCAGCTGGTCACTCTGCTCTTGCAGGACCGTTGCTGAGTGCAGCACATGAGCCAGCCAAAGGCAGTATCTGCACCCTGCACTTGCAAGGTGAAAATTTAAGGCCAAATTTTGCTTATATTAGCCATTTAAGTAGCTGCAGTTGTTGTGGTGGGGCTCGGCAGCAGCAGATTTTGCCGATGTTTAATTGCTTTTGTCCACAGCAGAGTTTTCCAGCTGGCATCAGAACCAAATCACCATTTCCCAAGAGTGGGAACAGATTTGCTGCCACACAGACAGGGGAGGGGGGTCCTGCCAACAGGAGGAGAAAAGTTGGGGCCAAGAGCCAGGGAAGAGCGTAGGAGGGGCCAGAAGCTGAGCAGCAACAGAAGAGCAGAGAGTGCAAATTCAGCTGCTTACAGCTACAGATCTTTCTCAAAGGCAACTGCCCTGCTCTCTGGTCACTTACTACCAGCTCAGAAATTTCAGGTCCTTCACGTCTTATACATTTGCCACAACATCACAGTATAAGGCATGATATAAGGACCTGAAAATGCTTTTACTTCGTATGTTGTGTACCAGTGCCCAACACCTAAGGCAATAAACTATCTAGATTATGTGGACTGGGAAACCTGGTGGAAAAACTCACTGGAGAGCTACTGCTGTGCAGATTAGCCAGCCAGGGTAATGATGCTGAATATCCCCAACTGCAGGGAGGAAATAATGCAAACAGTCACTGAAATCCCAGTCACATTAGGCAGCCACTCATGGGGAAAAAGAAAAGGTTTAAAAATGCCGCAGGAGCCCTAAGTCATTAGCTTTGTCAGGAATTTTGCTTTCTCACATCACAGGGAAAAAGCCTTCAGATCTGTGGATACAGAGAAGGCCTGAGAGAAAGGCACGCTATGCGCTTAGCAGGGCTGTAAGTCATGAAAGCTGATTATTGTTAATTTAGCATTTTATATAAGAACGTGAGAGATCCTTATCAATGCCGGAAACAAATGCCCTGCAAGTTTCAACAGCTCGCTGATTCCAGTTAGGAAAATAAGAACATGACCAAATGCTGGATTTTTCTCTCTATTTGCGCTAGATTTTTTATACATTTTACAAGCATGAATTCCTACAACTGCTACGAAGTGGAAATTAATAGATAATGCGCACATGTGCCAAAAAAGTTTTCAACTGCTGCTAAAGAAGGTGACAAAAATTACTACAATTTTCTTCTCATGGTAGTAAATGAAGAGTAGCTCCACTGCAGAAATTTGAGCTACACAGAAAAAGACGTTTGATCAAATCCAGTTGTAAGGAAATAAAAATACATCTGTCCTAAGCAGAATCTGTCATCAGAAATGACATTGGAAACTCTTGCAAGAAGAATAAAAGTTCCTAATAAAAACCAGCAGTTTAAACCATGACACTGTGTGTGATCAGTGTGAAAATCCATCAGGCTAATACAAGTCTCCACATAATTCACATGCTATCACAACATACATATGTTTCTAATTAAGCTGTGATGATCACAGTCTCATTTTGTACTGCCGAAAATCCAGCTAATAACATGAATTATTAGAAGCTGTTTCAGAGCTCACTGAAAAAAATTATTTATAAACTATATCCACCCTCCATTTCTGGATTTCACCATTGTAATAGAGCACTGGAAAGCCCAAAACGGGGTTTAAGCTTGTGCTGTTCAATTCTATCATGTTCAACAGAGGACCAACTGTAAGCAGCACAATTAAAGACACCCAGACAGCTCAGTGCCCATCTCGGTGACTGATGTTTTCAGAGTGATCAGACTTAAATTAGGACTTCAGGCTCTTCAGTCCTAACCTCCTTATACAGATCCTCCTAATACAGACCTGGGATTAGTCACTCTCAGCTTTTGCATTTGCAAAATAAAATGGAAATCCCAATAGGAACCCTCTTGCCTTCCCTCCTCAGGCTGCTGTTCCCATACCAGACACCCAAGCCGCAAACGTCTGCTCCCGAAACACTGTGGTTTATATCTAGCGTGGAAGCAATTGGGTAAGCACTGCATCTCACCTGGCTGTCCAGACTGCACAGCTCATCACCTCTGGCCGTGCCACGGCCACCCTAAATCCATGCCAGCCCAAGACAGAGCCCTTCTGACCATCCTATGCACCAACACAGGCAAGCAGACTAAAACAAGCACCTAAATCCCTGCAAACTCAAGGCCTGCCATCAGTCTGAATAATCTCTGCTAATTTTCAAGTCACTAATTATTCTTACACCTGTATCGGATGGCTTTATCTTTTCTTCCCAAAAGAGTTCAATTTTGACTGAAAAGCAACAGCTTTAGCTGGAAGAGCTCACTTTAAAGGAAAACCGATTTGCTGTGACTCCAGTGGGTCATCAGGTCTGAGCCACAAAGGTGGAATTTAATTTCTAATCTGGAGATTTCAAGCCTTCAGTATCAGATATAGCTAAAGGGATCACAGTGAAGCTGGACAGAAAAGCAGCTTTCCGAGCAGCACAATAATAACCATGCTTTGAATTCACATTCGAGTACTGTTTCAAAGCAAGTTTCAAATATTCTTCCTCTTTCTTGGTAGCATCCTAGCAGAAGATGATTTTTTCAAGATTGGATGGGTATTGTTAAGCAAAGCAAATGAAGAAATGACACAGAAAATACCTTGTCTCCTGTAAAACACTCCCTTGTGTGGAATCACAGTGACAGTTCAAATTCATTCTCCCATTCATCATTCATAGTACCAGTTGTTATTTATGCTATTCTACATTAATCATTAGCAGGTTTGAAATTAATACTCTGCTTCATCAATACCTATAGAATGAAGATATTTTCCTTTGCAAAAAAACAAAACACCAACGCAACGCTCCTCCTAAGCACAGACCCATAATTCACCTGAAACGTAGCAGGATGGGTAGCAGAGAGAAACAATATGCAGTGACAGAGAGGGAGGAAAAAAAGAAATGGAAAGTCAGACAGACCTTCTGCTCCAAGGGCTCTTTCAATATGAGGGTAAGGTATCCCACCGCTGAAGCAGCCTGCAAGGCTGGCTCAGCATGTTTTCCTCCCGCAGCCAGGGAAGGACATTGATTGAGCTCTGCGAGGCATCACGGGAACAGCGTGTGTTAGGCTGTGACAAACTTCTAACGAAATGTGCAGCAAACAGGCTTATAGCCTGTCTGGATAAATCAAAGAGTGCAGGAAGCATCCCAGCTGTTCATGCCACCAGAGAGTAAGTTAATATTAAGTATTTTGTCTGTGGCTACTAGAGGGATGCAGCCACCTGCCTGGTGTAGTAAGTGTCATGCCAGAGGGGATCTTTGTTCTTTGGTCCCCAGTTTGCCACCTTGCCATGCACCCGTGTCCCAAGGGTGGCTGCAGACTTGGAAAGGTTTGCAAATCCTCGGGTCCAAGGAGATGTCCTGTGAACAGTGCAAGGATCACTGGTGCCCCAGGAGACCCAGTGACAATTCCCAGCAGCGTCACAAACTCCACACACATCCCTCTGTGCGTTGCTGTTTAGCTCCTCATACTTAAAATAAGCAAATATTCTTCTCTTCAGCTATATAGCCAATCGTTTTAGATAGTGACAAGCCTCTCCCTAGTGACCCTACCATTTGCCTATGTTGTGTCTAAGGGTTTCTATCACACCATTCGTAAGGACAGAAAGGGTTAAGAACCAACTCGGATTCTCTAGGGAAAATAGAAAGGCACCAGAAAAGAAACCAATTGAACTGATTATAACCAAAGGGACAAAAGGAGGTTTAGAAGGTGCTTTATAATACAGAGAAAAGCATTATTGTCCTACAGGGAAAAACATGCCCATTAACAAATTAGGTGAGAGTCCAGTGAGATGTAAGAGGTCTGAAACAGCTGCATTCCTCAACGCCTTTAAACTATCTGTCTTCACATGCTTCATTTATTTTGGCTAGCAGCACTGCCCATGCCAATCTGGGAGTAAAGGGGACTGTAAAAATACCTGGGGATAAATGTGAGTATTTTTAATGTTAATAGGCAAAACCTAATTGATCTGAGAAACACAATTTGGGTTTTAGAAAACAGCCAACTTAGGACACTCCCAAACACAGGCCCATCTGGGTTCCTCATTTTCCTCAAAGCATTGCTGAGCGTACCTTAGCAACTCTACCTGAGCGGAAACAGAGCTCAGGGGAGCTACTCTTGTATTTATGAGTTGGTTAAATGCCCATTGAAGGGAGGCCAAAGCAATCACAGCATGTAATTACTCCTGACAAGTTGCAGATAAGTAAACTGGGGGGGGGGTCCGAGAGGAAAAAATTACACCTTCATAAGGAGGGGCACTGTGACAAGTTAGCTTCTTCCACAGCCTGCAGACACCAAAAATACACTAAAATATTCCATAATAGTATCTTGGATTGTATGGGGGAAATTAACTCATATTCCACTTCTATACACTGACCATAAAAGCTAAGGTGTAAGAAAGCATGATGTCCATAGTCTAATGCCATAGCCTGTTCAAGGGAAAACTTACTAACAACAGAAACTGCAAAGACAGCAAGGAGGAGTGGGGAAGATCCAAATGGAGGGATGAGGCTGTACCAAAAGGGATCTCACGCTGGATTCCTGCCTGGCTGAGATGAGCATGGAAATGAGATGAAGCACAAGAAGTGCACATGACGGCAGAGCTGGGTATGGACTCCTTCATCACGGCTAAGCTAACTGCATTTATTGGCAGACCACAGGCGAAGGCCTAGAGTGATAGAAACATGACTGCATTAACAGTTAATTATGTGTGTTAAAAGTTAAAAAAAAAGACAGGGCGGCGGGATTGGAGCTTCTGCTGACATCTGGCAGCATTTTGGGGATCTAGCTTCTCCTGAGGTCTTCATTGACTCAGAAGCACTGATTTGCTTGCTGTTAACTGGAGGAAGAGGCAATGAGAACTGACTAATCGCCGAGTTGTGCACCCTGCGGACTCATTCTGGTGTCAGTCATTATATCTGGCTGATCACTGAGACAAAACTAAGTTTTACGGGGATTTCAGTGACTGGTCAGCACCCATCCCTGGCTCATTGTGTTTGCACAGTATTTAGTTGTCCTCCCCTGTACAAGAAGCTAGTAAAAATCTAGTGGTGGCGTAACTTTGCTGACGCAGCAGTGAAGGCGTCACAGTATATGCTCTAATTCCTGGAGAGCTTGCACTGAAGGTCCTAGACGTGCTAATGTCATTGCTCACGTCTTCAACGTTACTACAGCCTCTGTAAACTAAATTAACAGAGGTCTGTTAGCATCTGCTCTGCTTTTCTGTGCAAACACACGAGTGCTATTACTATATTGTTTTTCCAGATAAGGCTTAAAGGATCAATATTTAATTGCAGCAGTAGGTTCAAGGTATGAGACAGTGTTTGCATTAGAGCGATTTGTCACAAAACTTGGAGGGAAACAGCAGCAGTCAGATGAACTATCGCACATTCACCTCATTTAAATGCAATTCAATTTAGACAGACCATTTGGCACAAAAATTAGCAAGATGACTTAACAAAAAGCACAGAAGAATACTTCTGAACCCAGGTGTCAGATACATTTGTGCATGATGTTCATGGAGGAGCTGCCCAAGAAAGCCTGTAGCCATTAATTGCTATGTTGGCAGCCAATGTTTAAAGCCCCCCTCTTCCCCCCTTTTCTAGCCATATTTAAATGCAATACAGAACGAGAAATAAAAATAGACTGATGTGTTCTCCCACACACAGCAGTACAAGGCTTAAGAGCACAGCTGGGCCAGGACGAGTGGATTTCTGTGCAAACAACATACAGAATGCCTTCATTTAATCACTTTGCACAGATAGGAAAATTAAAAGAAGCTAACTGTATAGTTTTAAAGTCACCATTCAGCCTTTCAGTTGAGACAGATGACTTTTACTTACAGTGCTTCCTCTGGCATTCAGTGGAAGATTTGGCAATCCTCTCTGGGTCTGGTTCTCAGCTATTCTCTGACACAGGGGTAGTTACGTGTTGTCATTACACATAATAGTGCTGTAGAAGCCAGAAAAATGGCTCTTTTCTAGCCAGTTTACCCCTTTTCCATCTGATAGAAGTGACTTTCTTTCCTGATCCAGAAGTCAATGTATGCTGAGCATTGACCTCACGCTGGCCTCTGCCAGCAAGCATGTAAAGCACATGCATTAGCAGACAAATGCTGAGAGTCTGCTAATGTTTGAAAAAAGTACCAAATCCCCCATTACTGTCCTTCTCAGGGAATAAGAGCACCTAGTTTAACTGGGACAAAGAAGCAGCAGCCTTACCACTGTGTGACCTGGGCTGCATTATCCGATGCAGGGAGGGACACATGGCACTAGGGGGTAAATGGGAACTTAAAGTCCTTCTTCCCATCACCCAATAAACTTGGAAAATTAAACTAGATTCTGACCCAATTTCAAATCATTATAACCTCACTTCTGTAAGAGGGTTACTCTTGATTTGCACAGGGGCAACTCACAGCCAAATATCAAATCTAATGGATTTAATTCTCTTTACACCAGCATAATCTAATGATGATACACTTAGTAATTCACACTTAAAAGTCACATTACTCACTGCTACTCAGTGAATAGTCATGATGGCTTCTTTCCTTCCCTGGCAATAAATCCAGTTTCTACTGACACTGACAAGCATTGATCAGGTCTAGAATGGAATATTACAGGACAAGTAAGTATGAGAGAGTGATGGTCACACTTGTCAGACCAAAGGCACTCCAGCATCTCTGTCCAAGTTGCCTTTTGGGCTGCAGTTGCTTCTCGAGAGCCTTGCCAGCTCCATGCAGGTCTTTTGCTCCTACAGAGCCTGCTAACCTCACTGCAGCTCATCTACTTCTCTCTCTGACCCCCTTCTGGGGTCCTCACTCTATCTATAACCCTGGCAAGAAGGCAATCAAGGCATAGGGACCAAAACAGGGCTAAACCAAACAGAAGGAATCACCTTCACAACAAGACTTGGATTCTGCCATTGATAGAGAAGCATAGAGTCCTGGGGCATTCGGAGACATCTTGTGCATAATATATTGCTCTTGGAATGCGATCCTGCTCTCACTTGCTCTTCTACCCCTTCCAAAGGCAAGGCTTTAACATTGCAGGCAGCAAGAGTACCAGGAGATGGAACTACACCTGAGACAAGCTACACACTTCTGAGACAATTACAGCTATAAAAGTTTAGCATAAAGCTCAGGACAGCAGACAGCAGAACACTGTCAGTCACGAGCTTTTAATTCTCAATTCTCAAACTGGCTCCTCAAAAAGATAAGATAAAGCCAAAGCAGATTAACCAACTTCAAAGCAAGCCGCAAGGCATTTACAGCATGCTAGAATAGAAGGCAGTTGTTGAGAGCACTAATGAATAAAACAGGTAGCGCTTCCTTACTGAATTACTCCTTGTCCCTTCCAGGTTTTTGGAAGTCTACTGTGACTAGTCCCATCCCATAACCAGACTACAGCATCCAGGTAATGAGGGAATGTCTGCTACAGGAACATTAAGAGACCGATACAGGAATGCTTAGCAGAAGCTCTGTGAAATAGTCTTCTCCAATTAGTTATCCAAGGGAGAATGATACTGAATGACTCTTACAAAGAATGCACAAGGCACTTATTGTTCTACTAACCATCAACTTTCTAAGTAAAATTAACCAATTTGCTAATTAAGACTCATGACAATTCATCATTGCAGTAACTAGGCGCATCAGATGATTCATTGCCCTGTAACTGGCTCCAGCCGCTCCAGGAAGTGCGTAATGGCTGCCTCCACCATGCAGAAGGGAGCGTGGCTCCCTCCCTGCTCGGAACAGTCCTGCTCATGAGTCACCTTAGCCTGGCTCTGGGCAGCTGCTGCTTTCAAAAGGGAATTAAAAAAAAAACCCAAACAAACAGGGGGTTGCGGGGGGGAGAAGGTAGCTTGAGATAGAAATAATTTTTTCAAGTTGGGATGGGAAAAATAGCTGCCCTTTCTAATGTTATTTGACCTGGATGATTAGAAACTGAGCAGGTAAGTCTCACAAGTTCCAAGCTTTAAATTTACATGTGTCCAACTGATGACAGGGGTCAGAGTCTCCTGCGCAAGAAGGAAGGAAAAACACTACCTCACAGCAGAGAGAGAATGATGCCTCTGATGACTAAGAAGGGGAGACCCTGAGAGTGGGAAACTTGGTGGCGGGGAAGCCCAGGGACTCACTGCATTGCCACTCTCTGGATGTCCCCCTACCTGGGCCTCCACTCGCTGGGTTTCCCCAGCTCTGGGCATCCCACACACTGAGCCTCCTGCACATTGGGCACCCTGAGTGAATACCCAGCCTTGAGGAAGAGAGTGTCAGCACAGAGCCTTCCCGAGGCACAGCCATGCCTCCCCTCCCTTGGGCAGCAGCCAGAAGACCCTTCCCCTACATCAAAGCAACTTAGCTTGAGTTGCCCACACAATATGACTCTAGACTCCTTTGATGATCTTTCAGCTTTCTAAACATCTTTCCTTCTTCTCTACCTCAAGATGGGTAAACAATCTTACACCCATTTAGCAGGAGAGGCACCAAACTCTGTGACTTACCCAAAGTCACATCGCCTTCCACTGGTGCCCTTGCCATTTGCAGGGTGCCCCTATCCAAGGCAAGAAGCAACACCAATATTAAGAGATTTGTATTTTAAGTTGATCTCTGATCATCTCAGGCTCACAAAATGCAAATCAGTCCCCAGGAGCTGTAAGATTAACATATCTCATCTCCAGGGGGTTCTGCAGTGCAACGAAGGATTAATTAGTTGAGGAAACTAATAGCACCACAGCTGCAATGCTACAGACAAGGCCACACCAAGGAAACACCATGACCACCTCGATAATCTAGCTTCCCAACTAAAGCACAGAAGTAGTGTTCACAGGCTGGGGGAGTGCCAATCTCCTGTCCCTGTGAGATGTCACTGTGAGGACAAAACAAATTCAGCACAACCCCTGCATTGAATTCAATGATACCTTGTCATTGTGGGCAATGCAGGCCCACACTGTCATAAAGAAGCCCGTGAGGGCTGTGTTTGCCACTGCTGGTGGGAGCACGACCCCCACCACAGCCCTTGGTACTGGCAATTGTGTTGACAAAAGCAGCTCAGGCTATGGAGCTGTCTAGAACCACCCCAATCACCCCCCAGCCCCAAACAGGATGTTTTAGTTTTAACCATCCTGAACTGGTCCGAGCTAGCTCCACCAGCCTTGGTAACTCAGGTGTAATGTCTCAGAGAGCCCTCTCCTTGCTTTGCTGCTCGGCTTGCCTCCCGAGTGCTCCAGGACAGGCTTGTGATGTAAATCAACTTGCTTGAGGCTGAATTTTTCCAGAGCCAGAGGGATTTGGCACCTGTAAAGCACTGGGGCAAGGTAAGCCCTAGAAATACCACGAAACCAGCCCAGCAGGCTGTGCTGAGAAGGGAAGAATGCTGTCAGCCACACATGCTTTGCCACAGGGATGAAGGGTACTAATTTAAACCTTTGCACCTCTGGGGCAGCAAGAAGAGCCTGGCAACACCTCCTAAAGACTTGCTGCATGCCTGGGCTTTGACATCTTCTTCCAAAGGGTTTCTTCAGCTCAGCCAGCTGTTTGCAAGCAAATCTCACAGTGGAAAGCAAAGCAAAGTCTAGCAGAGCAACAAGTACATCAATCACGACAGTCGGCACGTCTACCCCTCCAAGACATGAACAGGGACATGTTGCCAGCTGCACCTTCACAGAAACCCATCCACCCCTCACTGCACAGCGACAGCACAGGAGGAAAGGAACAAGTCTGAAAGCAACTGTAGGCATCAAGTCAAGCAGCACCCAAGCTGAGCTGCGTTAGCAACAACAGGCTCCTGCAGCACCAGCTGGTGAGGCCTCCTCCCCAGGCTCTGCACATGTGAGGCTTTTGAAAAAGGATCATTATTTTTTTAAAAAAATTTACTTAAATCATCACGCATAAAGAGCAGAAACAAGAAAGAACAGTGAAGAAAATGTCTGCAAGAGGAGAACAACAGTGGATAGAAGAATAGCTTCTTCCCTCTCAGCAGCATTAGGCACATGGGTCTAACTAAGTACAAGCTATTTCATTGCAACACCTCCAGCTGGAGATTTATAATTTTGGACTGGGGCTCCTCCCAAAGGACCAGATGTGCCTTATTGCATATGATGAGGCAGGTGGGAGAAATTAAGGGCACGTTACACTGGCTCACACCAGCTGGAAACAAAGCCGTACCTCTGCAAGGCCCAAGGCACAACTCCCACTCCCAGGGAGCTCAGGAGCAGGTTGGGTTCACAGACCACCTACCTGAGAGCCCCCCACAGGGCAGTTGAAGGGCACTGAGGCTGTTTGATGAGGTAAAAATCCCCCCAGGAGGGCTGGCAGCCTGGTGGCAGGGCACGGCTCCCTACTAAGCCCCCCGGTGCCGCCCCCACGGTTAAAGCCGGGCCGGGGCGGCGCTGAGGGCTCGGACGGGCGGCTGCAGCTATGGATGGCGCGTCGCCGCTGAAGCGGTACCTGGAGTGCTACGGCGGGCAGGTAGGGAGGGGAAAAAAAATTTATAATAAAGGAAAGCTGCGTTGGCCGGGAATCGAACCCGGGTCAACTGCTTGGAAGGCAGCTATGCTCACCACTATACCACCAACGCCACGTTGAGTAGCTTTCCCGCCCTAATCCCAACTGCGGCGCCGCGTTCCCGCCCGAGGGCCCCGCCGCCTCCGGCCCGGCCTCGCCCAGGGGAGCGGAGCGCTACAGTGGCCCGGAGCCGCTGGGAGCATGGAGGAAGGGGCGGAGGGGCTCTCTGCTAGGGGAGGTAGCTCTTACCTGCTGCAGGAGCAATGCTGCTGTGGTTAAACTCGCTATGAAGCGCTGTTTGCGAGGAGTGGCCTGTGTACTGGGGTGTGCTGACACTAAAGGGGTAGGAGGCTCAGATCTCTTCATGCTGACTGGTAAATGTTTGCAAAAACTGCTTTTCTTCGGTATTCGGACTAACCTTCCTGGTCTCAGGTGGCTGCAGAGACAAGAGGGTGAGGGAGCGGGTGGTGAGGGTCAGACTCCACAGCTGAGCAGCATCTTCACCCAGGGAATGCAACTGCTTCACCTGCATCCTGTTGTAAACTACTTTTCAGCTCAGAAAAATGGGTTTAGCACAGGCTGTTTAAATCCAGACACCTCCTTACGGCAGTCAATAAAAGTCTTTGAATATGGCCCTATAAAATAATGTGGTGAGGTATAACCAGGGGTTTATAAATGCTACTGACTGTGCTGAATACTGAAGCATTTCAGGCTTGCTGAGACACTTGATAATAGCAGATATGTGAAATATCACTGCAGAAAGAAAAAAAAATAAATCCAAGTCTGTTGCTTAAAGCAGCTGGATTTGATTTACATGTACCTGGCTTGCAGGGATTCCTGCAGTGGAAGTGAAAATGGCTCTTTTCCCCCTTTCCCCCCAAGCCGCCCCCAGCTTGGTGATCTCAGACAGGATCTGTGTGTGAAATCTCCTTCCTGGAGCTGCTGGGAGATGTCCAAAGCTATGTGGTTGCTGGGGCCTTCTGTGAAGTTAATTAACCTAGAGTCTATAGCAATAACCCTTGGCAGCCAGCCCAATATAAACATGGTCTTGTGCCCCCTTTCACAGCCTCTGAGCATCTGTCTAACAAGAAGGCAATCTTCCCCAGCGCTTAACCCTATAAGCGCTCTTTCCCAGAGCAGTTATATGGAAACTGGATGAGAAAGGAAGATTAGCTTTCCGTTTCTACCAGCTCTATGTGGTTTACTTTCTGTTACTTTTTTTTTTTTACTTCTTTTACAGCTGTTTAATACTTCCAGCCTCCTGTACCATTAATTTCTCCATCAGCTTCTTTCTTTAAGCTATGCCACAGACTGGGATGTGTGTGTTTGACTATTACATTTATCACATTCTCTGATGCCCCTTAGCACAATGTGTGAGTAGTCCTACAGGCTTGCAGTGATGAGGCTTTTCTGTGCCATCTTCTCTGCATCATGATTCATACAAAACTTTCCCAGTTAGCTCCTGTACGGCTGTGCCTTAATCCACTGGAGGTCTTGCAGGGACTGTGCCTTCACCTGCTGCTAACTTGAAATATAGTTATTTAAAACAGATGTGTTTTAGTTATTCCATAGCATGTTGTTCTTTGTAACTGTTAACACACTTGTATCTGAATGCTTAATTCTCAGGTAGTGCTCTTGGATCCTGTTTTCCAAGGAGCTGAGGAGTTAAGGAGTACCTAGCCTTACTCACTGGCATACTGCCCCAACTGATCTCGTGTGGGGCTATGCATCTAGAACTCAGTTTTACAAACAGTTTCGGACCTAGGTATTCATGATGCCTTCAGAGCTAGACCTGATCACATCTGTATTCAAGCAAGTAAGGGTTCTCTGGGAGGAGTTGTCACTTAGTAAGATTTTTCCAAGTATCTACAGGAAAATATACTGCGAAGTAGGAGCAGAGATCTCCCTGTGTGCATGCTTGCATTGCTAAGTGAGATGATTAGCACTGAACATAAAGCAGCAGTAGCTTAGGGCTGAAAAGCATTGATCTGGAAACCCTGCTCCCACTGGAGCTCTGGCAGTTGCTGCCAACTGAAGGGCCTCAGTCTTGTGCACTGTTCCCTGTTCTGATTTTGTGCTTGGACTTCGCAGGTTCTTCTGGCTCTTGAGCCTAAAAGTGCGTAA
This sequence comes from Falco biarmicus, assembly GCF_023638135.1. NCBI lineage: Eukaryota > Metazoa > Chordata > Aves > Falconiformes > Falconidae > Falco > Falco biarmicus. The sequence goes on along the minus strand of NC_079294.1, from coordinate 39,371,646 downwards.
ATGAACACAAAACATCTTGTATGGATCACCTAGTCCAAGCTGTTGCTTGCTGTGGGTGTTGGCAGAAACCACCTTCTTGCAAGAAGCTTTTCAGTAACTAGAGGCTTATGCCCTAATGGAGAAGGGAATAAATCCTTTCCTAAACTCTTGCCTCCTCAATATTATGAAACCTTTTAAATGGCTTTTAAGAATAAATAGCTGACAAAGAACGTTAGTATGCAAGAACTTGCTTGCAGATATGTTGCGTGCTTGATCTGGGAAAGGATGCTGGCTTTGCCGACTGGGCCTCACTTAAATTAGGCTGGTGACCTCCAGCAGCTGGAAGAGGGAACTGCCGGTGATTCTGTGAGTTGCTGCCCTCTGTTGCACAAATCCAACACGACACTGACACTGTCCCCTGGTAGCAGGGAGAGGAAATAGTAATATACCGAATGGGAGTTAAACCCAGCCAGAAAATGCCAGCTGTCCTCTTTGGAAAAACTCAGGAGCAATTATGTTGGTTATGTGCGTAACTGAGGCCCGACAGCAGCTGTGAAGGGCAAGGCACCAACAATACCTCTAGTTACTGCTGAAGGTATATAGTTAATTTCTCAATTTGTGGTATTACAGTATTCTAGACTGCCTTTTAAGTGTAGTGGGAAAATGTGTATCTCTGCTATAGAAGTTACCTGGATATCTATATGCTGATAGACAAGCAAAGGACACACTTTCAGATCTTAGGACTATTTCTTGCTATAATGTTCTGGGAAATGTGGTGAGGAATGATTGAAACTTTCTCACTGAACAGAAGGTTAATCTTAATTTAGTCTCCCAGTTAAACATTTTAATACAAGATCCTTAATGACACTTTTTCCTTCATTCAAGGATGACCTCTCAACTAGTGATCAGCTGTTTACTTCCATGAGCCCTTATGATGTAGACCTTCCAATTCAAACAACTGAAGATGCGTTGTTCGCTTCTCAATTTAATCAGCCCAAAGACTTCCCTACAGACTTCTCATCTGTGGATCTCAGCTATCTTCCTGATATCATCCAAGGTAACCCAGAACAAAATCTATCTGAAGATGGCTGCGAAATACAAAAAGAGCTTGATAGGTCAGCATCAAGAAGTGAGGACAGTGGTATCTTCAAGGATGAAAGCAGCTTGTCACATCCAGATGCAACTCAACCATCTCCTGAGGCATCTGGTGTATGTCATCCTCTGATGCCAATGACTCCTGTGACCCCAGTGACACCTGCATCAGAAAGCTCTGGCATAGTGCCTCAGTTGCAGTAAGTTCATGTATTATATATGTAGCATATATAATAGTTTTGCTTAAACTGCAAGGTAGTGCTCTGACTTCTCACTTAAGAGAACGTAGCAAAAGTATGGTTTGGTCTTTAATAAGCCCAGCCAAAAAAATAGAGGGGCAGTTCTTCCTCTTTGAGGAGAGGTGGAGAAAATGAACTGACAATATTGGAAGGCAACTGGATTCTGCGCTGTGCAATACAACACAAAAATGGAAGTGGCACAGAACAATATGCAGCTTAGCAAAACAGGGGAGAGTGGACTTAATAAACATGCTGAGTGAGTAACTGAAATGCCAGTGGCTTTTTAAGGGGGGAAAGTCTCTTTAAAGGCAGAAGTGTTTGGTAGAAATAATTTGTATATCTTATGTACTGCTAGTTATTTCAGTCTGCAGGATGAGAAGACAAGAATACTTGGAAAGGAGGACTTCTTCCATCAGGGAGAAAGTTAAGGGTGACAGCAAGCTCTCTGGGTTTAAAGATGTCAGCCTGCTGCTTTTGTGAGCAGAAATAGTCTGAATTGAGCAAGGGGAAGGGGCATGACAAGAAGCGTGAGAAATTCTGGCCTTGTTAAAAGGTCCTGTCCTGTCTAGGCTACAGCAACTATGGAGTAATTTATACCTGTAGAGAATAACATACCCTTATCCACCCTGAGTGCTGTAGTAATTCTGTAAATACTCGTTAATGGTTCAAGTCAAAGCTGTAAAAGACTTCAGTGATGTAGTTATTGGAAGACACACAAACTCAGTATTCAGGGACTAATAATTTTGTACTTTGTTGTACCTCAAAATGTAATTTTGGTATTGAATTACTTAAGTTTTGCCAAAAGTCGCTTAATGCTAGAGTGGGAAAGAGATAGGCAGGAAGTTAGTTGATGGCAATTATTAATTAGAGTGTGACTTCACATTAAGCTAATAATGCTGGGGGTTGGTTCTGCAGTGGCTTGCTTTTGCAATAAGAATTTTTTTCTCTCATTCCTCAGGAATATAGTGTCAACTGTAAACTTGGCTTGTAAACTAGATCTGAAGAACATAGCTCTGCATGCCAGAAATGCAGAGTATAACCCAAAGGTAAATCTTAAGGACTCAAAACTGTGCTATCACTTAGCTTTCTCAGTGCTAATGGATTCTAATATAGAAGTTCACCATGAGCTTTGTACTTTTTCTAATAGCACTGTCTTGACCCACAGAAAAAAACCTGCAACTTGAGCCTGTTAAAGTGAAAGAAATACAGGGGACCACAAGGAGATTTTTTTTTTTAATAAAGCCCCAGCAATGAGATGTTATGAAGCTGTTTAAGAAAGGAGATGAATGGTCCCACCTGTGGCTAGCCACCTCCAGCTGAAATGGCCCAAGCAGCCCTTGTTGGGGGGAGGAAAGATCAGCCCTGAAATTCTTGGCTGGAGGAAAGAGAATTACTGGAGTCAAACTGGTATTACAGGATACTTCTATCAAGTGGCCTAGGCTGTAGAATCTCACTGGGAATTAATGGGCTTTCTGTAAGTGACTCCAGACTGCTCCACAAAATGTAAGGGACAAGGCAGTGGTCCTGTGACTATAGTCTTAAGCCCCTTGGTCCTAGGGAGGTGGAAAATAGTTTCAGGGTGGTAAATAAACACTTTTACAAAGCAAAGGCATGCTGTGTTGAGCTTTGCAAGTGACAATTCTTGAAAGAATGAACAGAAATGCAGTACCAGCCAAATCTCTTGGCTGGACTGTGAGGTCTGCCTCTGAATTTGTAGAGGTTTGCTGCTGTGATCATGAGAATCAGGGAACCGCGAACAACAGCCCTCATCTTCAGTTCAGGAAAAATGGTCTGCACAGGAGCAAAAAGGTATTTTTTTGGTTTTCCTGCCCTCTAAAGGTCTGGGTCTTGCAGCTATGCCTATATTGTAATGAAAAATGTCAGAAAACCTTGTTTAAATTATCTAGCAAAGGGTTGTCATAATTGCAAGAAAAAAAATGAAACATTGGTATTAAAAAATGTCTAGCTTTCTTCATGATGGCAGTTTAGTAATTACTGAACTATGTGTTTCTGTCCCTGACCATAGATTGAGCTGAGCAGACATTAGCAGAAAAGCTGCTAAAACACCCAGGAATTGTTAAGGGATTATTTGAATTTCTCACTGACTTTGAAGTGAATTAGGACATAACTTGTGTCTGTCAAGTCTCTCTTCAGTGTCTGTGTTTGACACATCTGCCTCTAAAGGAAATGGGAATTGGAGAGAAGCAAAGCTTATTTCTATACTCTGAAGTTCAGCATCTGCCTTGGTTTTTATGTCCCTAAATTGTCAGTGAGATAATGCATTAATTTACAGCTTAGAAGACCTCTTCTCCCACCCCAGCTAGCTAGATGATTGTACTGTTGTCTGCAGTCTACCTCTTGGATCAGCTCTGAGAAGCTGTTTCAAGGAACTGAGAAAGAAACCTCTGAAGAGGGGAACTCCTGAGTGATGCAACGTGCTCCATCGTGTTCAAATAGACCACAGGAAAGTGAATGACTAAGTGCCTTATTCCTTTTAGTTTGCTCAAGTGGCTCTAGGGATAGAGGCTTGCTGTTTTGTGCAGTAGCGTATCTTTTTCTGGAGCACAGATTAGTACGGTGGTGGCTCCTAACTGACTTCCATCTTGACAGCAGAAGAAAGCACTAATCAAAGATGCTTTTTGCCCCCTCTGCTCTTCCTTCAGTGAAGAGCAATCACGGCTCGCAGCCAGGAAGTATGCACGCGTGGTGCAGAAGCTTGGGTTCCCTGCCAAGTTCCTGGATTTCAAGATACAGAATATGGTTGGGAGCTGTGACGTGAGGTTCCCTATCCGGCTGGAAGGTTTGCTTCTCGCTCATCAGCAGTTCAGCAGGTGTGTGGAATTCAGATTTACAACCCCATGCAACTTGAAGTGGTGTCATTGTAAGCTACAAGCAGACTCAAATTCTGAGGCTGTACAAGCCTGGAAGAAGAGAGTAATAATTAACTGGATACTGAATATCGAGCATGTCTTTTGCTCACAGAAAGACATACTTACTGGTCAAGCAAGTGTGACATGGCTGTAGATGCCACTGTGTTACAGTAAAGATTGTAAGGTTTATCTTCTGCAGTAACTCCTGTTCTGAGAGGGGCACAGGCCAAAATGACCCTCTGATTAATTGCCAGGATAATGTGCAGCAGCTAGCAGTAAAGCTTCCAGTGCTTGAAACCGTGACTGACATAATTCAACAGTGAAGGGCTGTTGTAAATTGCCCTCCTGTGCATTTTTCACTGCTTTCTCCTTGCCGGGACACGATAAACACCAACTCTAGAAACCTTGTAACTGAGAGCATACTACAAACTGTTCAGTCACTTCTGGGGTAGATGGGATGCAAGTTAGATCTGGTTAAGATGAAGGGCTCGAGAACCGCTTCTGGGTTGTTTGCTCAGTTGGTTAATGAAGATGCTGTCTTTTACAAAAGCTTTCTTTGACTGTGATGCTGTTGACAGATTCTTCAGTATTGCTGCATATTGGCAATATGTACCAGAGATTTTCTTTAATCTGAGCAGTGTTGGTGATCATCATTTTACTAGTCTCCTGTAATTGCTGAGTGCAACGTTAAACCTTAGTGGTTTATAGTGTCAATATAGTTTATATTGTCAATATATAAGGTTTATAGTGTCAATAGGAAAATAACTGGTCTTGATTAAACATTTCAGGTTTAACTGGAGCAGCTCTTAAACTGCTTGAACCTGGGCTGTGCCCTTGCTCCATGTGAAACTTTAATACGAAGTGGGCCTCTTAACTCCTGTCAAACCAGATGCCAATCTGCAAGGATAAGGTTGTTAAACTTCAGGCATGAAGCCAGATTGCAGCTGTAAAATATAGAACTGAAAATACAGTGTGTTTCTCTAATATCACTTTGGTCCTTTCTGTCTGGATCTCTGTTAGACATCAATTTAAAGTAAACCTGTAGTTGAGCAATGGGCATGCTGTGCCTTCAAGATGGGCTTGTTAAGAACTAGTTATTGCCATTGCTGAGGAAAGGATAAAGATTTCAGCACTGACAAAACCAAAATTCTGTTGTCTTTTTCAACTAGCACTGCATTTAATATTTTGCATTTAATTTGGGGACTAAATACATATATTAAAGATTCACTTGGCTGTCATTTTGTCTGAGTTGCACAAGATGCTTCCTCATAAGGGCTCTTTGCAGACTACAAAGGATTTGAGTACTGATCGGAGATTACAATAACGTCTTCAATGCTATGGGAAGTCACAGTCTCAGAAATCTTTAAAAGTAAGCATGAGGTACTTGTACCAGCTCCAGCTGGGAATACCAGTTTTCTCGTGAAGATGTCTAAAACATGACCTGCCTTTCTCTGGGTAGCTAGCTAAAATCTGTGGATGCAATTACTCTATTCTTAGTATAATTAAAGAACAGTTTATGCATACAACACTGAAATAGTATTTGCGTTTTACTAATTTTACCTGCTTGGTTTGAAACAGCTATGAACCTGAACTATTTCCTGGCCTTATATATAGGATGGTCAAACCCAGAATAGTGCTGCTTATCTTTGTGTCTGGAAAAGTTGTGCTGACTGGTGAGTGGTCTCCCTCTGTATATCTGTAATCAAATGCTACCATATCTTCAGAGGAAGCATTTAAATTGAACATTAGCTAAACTAACACCTTGCCACAGTAAAGCCACTTGGAAATCTTTTTAATGCCTGCTACTGCTTATCTGTGTTTTCTGCAGATAACAACATCAGTATTGTACTAGAATCTCATATTGCTTCGTATAGAGTCTCATATTTCCATGTCATTAAACTTGAGTGTCTTTATTCAAAGCATAATGCCATGTGTCAATGTACAGAATCCCAACAGGATGCTGACATGCATACTTAGTCACTTAAATACTAATATCACAACAAGCAATTTAAAATTGCTTGGACAGGAAGCAAACTTCTTAAAACACTTCACTGACAACATTTAGCAGGGATTATTAGAGGAAAGGGTGGAGATCTAAGGACTTGTTGTAGAGTGTTTGGCAAAACACTCATGAAGCAAAAGCCTTGCTGAGTAAGTGTGCTCAGTAGATATCCGTACCTCAGATCCCATGTCAGAAAAGTTGAATTTCTGAGTGCATGTCCCTAACATGTTCTTTTGTAAAGCTCATGAAAATACTTTTACTCAAGATGTACTGAAAGGTAAATGGTACTTGTTCCCAGAGGACTCGAATGCTGTATGTACACTCACAACACAGCTTTGAGGTATGTGAAAGATAAAAAGAGAAGTGCCTGCCTTAGCCAGAGATTCTCGCAATCATAAATCATGAATGAGCTCAACTAACTGAAGAATTGGACACTCTGTACAAAGCTTGAATGCTTTTCCCTCCAATGTGTGCCCACCTTCTTCTTGGGTCTCAGTAAAATCAGTCTGGTCAGTTCCATTCCACTGGTACTTGCATTTTTGGGTACACTAACTGCAACACCCTTGAGTGTGCAGCAGGCCCAGAAGCAGTGAGGTAAGCCCTGGAACTTGTGTTCACATGGAACTGTGAACAAGGGGTGCAACTGTAATGACAAAACTGAATTTACTGAGCTGTGAGGTTTTTTTCCCTTAGTCAGGGAAGTAACTTGAAAGTAACTTTACTTTGAAAGTAAAAGTTGTGGTAATGCAGATGAATTAGTCATGCCCAAGTGTGTTCTGAGGGAAAGGTTTACATGCTCATCCAGAGTAGCGCTTAATCCATCTGCTAGTTCATTTAAATGCACTTTTCTTGTAGCTGACGTTTGTTGTACTAGCATGATAGTCATGTCACTGGCAAGGAATGTGGCTGCCTACTGCATTACAGTTAGCATACAAGACTTGGCATTAAAAAATTTCTTGCAGTAATATGGAAAAGGCTAGCTTTGAAATCACAGGTGCCCTAACAAAGCTTAAAACCAAAAAAGCTTCTCAGGACTGAAGGAAGGGAGTTCTCAAACCATGGATCAACTTCCAGTATTGGGATAAGTGTCCATCATTTCTTGTTTCTATCTTTCCACTTACGAACAGGCAGAGCTGTTACTGTTAAGCAGGTAACACCATAGTTCTTCTCAGTTCCTTCCCCCACCCCTCCCAAAGCCAATGTTTAGCACTTGGAAAGAGTAGCCAACTGCTGGTTTGGTTCCACAGATTAAACAAAGCTAGTCTAGTCTTAAAGCAAAGCAAGCTAGAAATTATTCTTTGTGAGGTGGCAGAAGTATGATGGAAATTCTGCCTTAAACTAATAGTAAGTTGCTTTTAAACTCCTGTGTTTCTTCATGCTTTGTAATCTTTACTAGGTTTGAGTTGGATTCAGTTATTCTCAACACTCTGTTAATTCTTAACTTGTTTCTTCCTAAATGTCTTTCTAGGAGCAAAAGAGCGTTCTGAAATCTATGAGGCATTTGAGAACATCTACCCCATTCTAAGAGGTTTCAAGAAATCATCATAACGTGGCCCGTAAAGCAACTAAGAATAATACATGGGTTTGTATTACTATGCATGGAACAGAGGCAAGGGCACTTCTGGACCCCGTTGTACAGTTGTGGATTGTTAAGCGAACAGTGCTATTCTGAATGCTATAAATGCTGATGCCTTTTTGTAGTTTGTGAGATGTCCTTTTTTGCTTTCAGGTTAGCTATCTGTAATCCAATTGAGTTCTAACAACTTCTGTCAAGCCGAAAAATCTTCCAAATGCATGTACTTTTGATAGAATACATATTAAGGTGGGACTTAAAAGTATTTTGTGATAGAAATCACATGTCTTTTCCCCTGTTGAACAGATGAATCAACAAGTCCGTTTCAAACTAGCTTTGTCAAAATCCTTAGCTTTAAGTGTACTGAAACCTAGCTCCTGCAATGTTTTTGTATTTTCATGTGTAAACTCAAAATATATTTTTGTCTACAGTGTAGTTTACAAAATCCAGCATGCGTTTACTTCAGTGTTTTGCAGACAGTGATTTTTAGAGGACATAAACTGAACCCCTCTGATCCTACCAGTTAGATAAACTCTTGTTTGTAATGGTGTTGGTACTCTTTTTAAGAGAGATGATGTTCAAGGCCCCTGACTGCTGGAATGTACCTAGAAAGGTTGTGGGTGGAGGGGTAACTAATCAAATCGCCTAATTTGTTAAAATTAATTTGTGCCATGACAAAATGGTACCCAACTGTATTACTGAAGTCCCCTCAGATGATGGGAGTTTTTTGCCTGGTCCAGACAAAAACATGTTGGATAGGAACTGCCTTAACATGGACTTGATGGAAAGACAGAAAGTGTTGGATGCTCAAGACTTGTTTTAACCAGAGTTCAGCCAGTGGCACTACACCACATTCGGTAATTTTGCAGCTAAAATAATGGAGATTTTGTACATTATCTCCAAGTGAACTCGGGGCTTACTTTGCAAAAAAGTGTCATGCTTGGAATGGCAATGTGACTAGGAGCAGTACAAACACTATCCCTTCACTGTTCAGGTACCTTCTACAATTCCCTGGAAGCAAGGTGGTTTTTTCCACAACAGGGCTTTGGTGGTGCTGGAGTTTTTGTGTCCTCCCTTTGTTTCCTGCTGAAGATGGGATGGATCTGCCGAGAAGCTCCCTAAGCCACTAGAGGTTGCTGTTAGATGACTTACGCATAACCCAGGCCAAAAGCTAGCTGTGTCCTTGATGGAAATGCACAGTATGGACAACAGCTTAATACAGAACAGGGTGTCATAGTCTTGCTGGGCTTAGTTTTGCTGTCACAAGTTTTTCTGATTTGGTGAGGATGTGGTTTCAACTTCTGTGTCTGTAATATGTCTTACAAGTGCTTCTGTAACAGTCGCTCTGCTCCTCTGGGGAAAAAAGTTTGAACAACTTCATGCACTTCCTTATGATAAACTGGTCTTAACTGTTACCAGTTTCTTTTTCACAGTCAAACTGGATTTCCACACTCAAATCTATTCTAAACAGAGGCTTGCTTTTCTAACACTGTAGGCTTCCCACAGCTATGGGCTGGACTTTTATTTGCATTGTAGCTGTAATAGCTGATGATCTTGAGTTACAATAATGTTTTCCAAGCGAAAACCAACCTGCTGTTATTGGGATGCTGGAAAAAGTTTATTTAAGATGAGTCCTCTTAAAGAAGTTGCATTTTAATTATGAACTTGCCACATAATTTCACCAGTAAAGTTAGGCTTTATCCACACTTTTAAAAAGCATTAATAGATGAGAAAAGGGCTCTGTGCCTTTTCCCTGAGCTACTGATTAAGTTAGTTTGCTATGGTAATTCTTAACTATCTTGGTTCTACCTACATGCTAGTGTTTTGTAGCACTTAAATATATGAGGAAGGGGAAACAATACAGGCTGGGTAGGCTGGAATTCTCTTTTAAAACTGGAACATGTTTTAGGCATATGTGGTCTGTTTCCTTTTGATGGGAGATACTGCTTTAAGTTATTCTGGCTTGGGTGGACTCCTTCTCCTAACTGCCTGGCATTTCCTACAGACTACTTGCTCTGCTTTTACATACTGGTTGATCATATCTATTGAACTCCTGAGCCTGGCTCCAACCTTGAGGCTGGGATGAGGAAACCTGCTAGTCTGTCACCCTTAAGGATGTGTATGGGGACTGGCTCTGCATATGTATAGTCCATGCAGCATTTACTGACTGGCTATGGTGCATATGGTCCCCTTGGGACTGCCACGAGGGTGGCTGCAGCTGGAGCCCCCCCCAGCCCTGCTAGGGGGTGGGTGTGCTCCCCTGGGAAGCCAGGCCATTCCTCCCCAGGGTGACAGACCCACGAGGTTCCTGTGAGCACCCAGCACCCCAGCAAGCACCACTTACTGCTGGCTCTGAAGCATGATGGCAGATCTGCAGTCGGTGCTTTCTACGTTTTGTTGGGGTTTTGGGATTGTTTGGGTTTGGGGTTTTTTTTTTTCCCACCTCAGCTTTTACAAAGAATGTAAAATGACACAATTCTTTACCAGGCCCGGCGGAGCTCAACCCGGTCGTGAGGGGAGCAGGGATGGGGCTGCCCGCCTTCTTTCAGCAGGTGCTGAGGGCAGCCAGACTGAGGAGAAAACCCGAAATGTTTATTTTTAAGGCCAGTATGTGCCCTGGAGGGGTACGCGAGGTGCCCCGCAGGCCGGGGCCAGGCGGGGGCCGGGTCGGGCCCGCCGCCGCCTCGGCGCTCGCTTCCCACAATGCCCCTGCCCGAAAACAAAGTCCCACGTGACCGGCGGCGCGGGGAGCCCATCATGGCGTCTCCCAGCGGCTGCCGGCCGCAGCCCGGCGGGCAGGGCGGCGGCGGGGCCGGGCCGGCGGCTCTGCGGGGCGCCGAGGAGGACGCTGAGGGGCTGTACGTGGCGGTGGAGCGGTGCCCGCTCTGCAACACCACGCGCCGCCGCCTCACCTGCGCCAAGTGCGTCCAGAGCGGCGACTTCGTCTTCTTCGACGGTCGCGACTCCGAGAGGTACCGGCGGCGCTGAGGGGACGGGGGCGGGGGACGCACTCACTCTCCCCCCTCAGCCCAGCCCCCCCGGGGGGGGGAGGCCGGGCGGCCCCGCCTGGCGCGGTGGCCGTTGGGCTGCCCCTCCCCCGCTCCCCTCAGGGCTGGGGTCGGAGGAGGGGGGCGGGTCGTCCGCCTTGTCCCCCTTCCCCGCCGCCCTGGGGCGGGGGGCGGTAAACGGGGGGCGGGGGGGTGGGGGGACGCCCCTGCAGCTGCCGGGCCCACCGCGGGGCTGCCTGCTGGGGGGGGGGGCCGCCCCGCCCGGGCGGAGCATGGCCCACGGTGCCTTCCTTATAATAATAATGTAACTAGTACAGCCCCCGCGACTTTCCTTTCGGCGGGGCCGTCAGCAGGTGTGCCCGCGGCGGTGTGGCTGGCAGAAACTCCGGCGGTTCAGGGCAAAGCGAGAGCGCTGCGGCAGGGTGTTGGAAACGGCTGTGTTTTCAGCAGCACGCGTTCAACCGGGAGCCTTCTAAATCATTACACAAAATCAGGAAGGTGTGCAAGAAAACAGCACCTGAGTTTTTTTATTTTGTTGCCTATACAAATAGTTGTAATCATGCCCCCCCCCCCCCCTTTTTTTTTTTTAGAATTACAAAAAATGCTCCGCTGGAGTTAATCATGTACCTTCCTGCTCAGTTTTGCAAAATGTTGGCTGTGTGTTACATCAATAAGCAAATATTCTCATTACATGACTCAGATGCAGATCGCCCCTCCGTAGCTGTCGTTCACAGCATGTCCATCCCAGATTCTTAAAAAGTCTGCCCAGCACCATCTCCAGAATAGCTCTGTTTTTTGGCTGACGCTGTGTTCTTGGTCCTTCATTTGTAGCTTCGTTAGCAGCTGTTGAGAGTGATTTCTCAAACTATTTTGGGAAGGTGGTAAGCAGCGTGCGGTGTGTTATGGTCCTCGCACCAAAGGCTCTTCACATCCTTCTGCCAAACACAAGAACAGCCAAGGGGACAGTGGTGTCTGTCTTCCATTAACATCAGTGGGAGTAGGCATAGGGTGTCAGCCGACGTGAATCAGCTTGTGAAATCGAGACCTTAGTCAGCTGCTGGATGGGCTTGCTTTTTATTATTATTATTAACATGAAAAACTGTGTCATAGAACCACCAACTGTATTTAGTCTTTCTAAAATAGATGGAAAATTTGTGTTTGTGTGAGACTGCTTGGGGTTATCTGCAGCTTCCACAAAAAAAATTGGATTTGGAGTTTGGAACATAAACCACTTTTTTTTTTTTTTTCCTTGCCCCTTTTGTAGCCTTAAGATTTTGGCTAAACATCAGGCTTAATTATAGAAATTCAACCGTAGCCTTTGTTACAGTGGAACCTCTGTCATTCTGCATTAACTAAGGCTTAAGAAGTTTTTCTACCCATCAGAAAAATGAAGCCATGAAGAAGCAGCCTTAGCCAACCAAAGTGCCAGAGTCAACAGCTTGTTGGAAAAAAAACTCTTTATCTTACTTTATCTTCTCACGTGAGACAAGATCAGCTTTTCTGTCAGACAGTTTTCACTGCATCCTCCTAAGATGCTTTAACTGTCCCGTTCATCTGTGGCTAGGAAATATGTATATTTACACTGTGTTTCTTAACTGCAGGAAATAAGTCTCTCATTTTTTTTCCTTTTCCCACCCAACACCACCCCCCCTGCCTGGACCCATGGTTCCATCTGTAGGGATCACTGCTCTTCTGTTCTCCTAGAGCCTCCATTCTCAGGGGTCTCCCTCTACGTTCAATTTCCCCAGGCTTTGTTTCTCCTGCTGCTCAAAACTTCCCCAAGCAGTAGTGTAATTCATTGAAAACAGCAACTTCATATTAATGAATTAAAGGAACGACGTAACGTAGAGGAATAATGCAACACCCTAGTAACACAGACATGTTTGATGGCAGCAGGAACGCTCAGTGTAGGGTCAAAGCCCGCTAAAGCTCGGGTTTCTTCTTGTTCTTCTGAGGATAACGGAATTCCTTGGTTTTAAAACTGTGCTTGACACATTTTGTCTGCATTCTATAATTCATGCGTGGAATGACTGATAGAAAAGTGAGGAAGAGCCTGTCACTTCAGAGGGCAGTTTTCTTAGTTTCCTCTTTGTAGGTAGCGAGCGGGTGCCTGTGAATTTCTTGCCACATGAGCACAGAGAGGGGGAGCGACTTTTTAAACGGCAGCCACACACCATGGCAAGGTCATGCAGGGACAGGTGCAGTTAACTGGCTGGCTTTCAGGTTGTGTTTACTGTCATCATTATTTATTTGTTTACGTTATGCCTTCTAGTAGTAGATGGGTTAATTTTAGATCAGTGTTATGGCCGGTGCTGGAGGAGGCTGACAGGGTCATGACAAGGGCTTTTCTGTGTGATTCGGTTATAAGGGCCGTGTGAGAAATTCAGAATGTGGAAGTGTATGGGGTTACTTGGGCCTCCCATTTGTCTTTTTGAAGCATTACAGATGAGGGAAAAGGATTGTTCTCTCTCTTGTGAAAAGTAAAGGAAGCAAGCATTGCTCCCTGTATCCAATGGTGGTCTATTTTTAGAATTTTCTTGTGATTTGTCCTTATAAGAAGATAAATTGTTTTGTGTTCTAACAGTAAGAATTATGTCAGGTTTCTTTTCATTGGACTGTTTTGTGTGCTAATTTTTATAGAAGCTGCAGTAAGACTGAAGTTGTTCAGCTGTCTGGCAAAAATCACACCCTGTATCTGTGAGGGGGAGAGATGGAGGAGCTGTTAAGATTAATTATTAAAGTACAGCTACAATTAAGGATGAGTAGGCCGGAAGTCCTCCGGTAAAATAATCACTGACATTCTTCTTTTCATTAGTAATGTGTTGTATATTCGCAAACTAAGCCGGCATCTTGAGGTTGGTTTCAGCTTGAAGACTCTTCTTCCTCCCGGGAGTTTGCTCCAGCCTGTCATATGCATAAATTCTCAGAGTGTATTTTACAGGCATGCTGCATTGCTTTGCTTTATGTGTCTGCAGGTGGCAAAAGCCAAAGACAATATGAATGTGACATCTAAGCCTGTCTGACTTGTTTTAAGCTGTGGGTTATCATTAGGAACAGTGACTTTTCACAGCAACGGAGTTTTATTATAGCAAACAGGTGCGGTAATGGAGGTACCTATTGCTGTCCTCTACTCCTTCGGTGTTAATCAGTCCCTATAGATTAGGAAGCCCTTCTTGTTGCTTCTCTCCAGTTGTGAACATGTGGAAATAAGCCAGGTAACTGTAGAACATGTCAGCTTAACGTGGTAAGACTGAAGAGAAACATTTAATGGATGATTCGAGATGTTGAGTTCTTTCCTTCTCTGTTTGCATTGTATGGGAGTTCTTATAATAGTTCATCTGAAGTCTTGTCTTTGCCAAATTGGAAGGCTGTAGATATATAGGGAAAAATTAGTTACATGATGCAACGCAATTAAAATTAGGGCTATATAAAGAAATGGAAATGTTTGCTTAGGAGAAACCTGCTAAAGAAGTTTGTAGGAGCTGTTTGACGTAGTTGCTGAAGTGCGTGGTGAGCTGTAATTTTTGCAGGCTTTCACAAATACTTCTATCTTCCCTCCACAGTAAGAACTTAATTTAGTCGCAGATTCTTGACAGATCATTCAACTTTTTGCTGATGTGATGGACGTGATTTGGGTAATTGTGTTTAGTCAGACTCCATGCCCATTAACCCAGCTTTGAAAACAAGAATTGCCAAACTACCCCAGCGTGTTCTCCCTGTGTGAGTGCCGAGCGGTGTTTCTGGGCCAAGTTATTTTTGGTTGCAGCCAAAGGTCGGGGTGCAGTAGGTGTGCATTGCTCTGTGGTAAACTGGAGTCTAGTACAGTGCATTTTTGTAATTTCCATGATGACTGGTGGGGTGAGGACACAGGAAGAACAAATGCGCTGGGTTGAGCAGCTGGGCTGCAGTTGCACCACATTCCTCCGGCTCACGCATAGCCTCTGGCTTTTATGCCAAGCACCTGCATTTGGTTTTGGTTTGTTTTGGAAGGAAAATAGGTATTTTTGCTTTACTACAGAGGCAGCAGCCAGTAGTTTTGTTGTTGTTTTAATGCTTATGTCATCTGGAAAGGTGATTACTCACTTTCTGAACCCAGAGTTAGTCACCGAGCTTTCAGATTTCAGCGCTTCGATGAGAAAAATGAAGCATTTTAATGTTACACCTGAAATCAAACCCACAGAGTTGAGTAGAGAGGGAGGCCCAAGATGCCATCCTGTCAAGGCTTACTATGTAATTCTTTCTAAATAAAGGACTTGGTGGGTTGTAGGTAAAATGTTTAGACCTCTGTTAGGATAAAATCATCAATTTTGCATGTTGCAGAGGGAGATAGAATGAATTGTTTTTCCGTGCCTGGACTTAACCCAAGACACACTTTTGAGGCTTGGATGGGGATGCTGCTGTAACATCACAGGCACAAAGGGAAGCTGGGAAGCCATACGCTGGCAGAAGACAGAGTGCATTTGCTATTTTTTGTGTTGTCTAAATTTCTTGGCTGGCTCTCTTGCTGTTTGCTCTTACTGTTAGCTTTGTCGCTTCATGCTTCATTGTCATTTCTCAATATGCATCATTCGTGTTTTCTTTAAATGTATTTCTCAATACGTTGTGGAACATGGAGGGGAGCAGAACATAGCTGCTGCGTATTCAAAGGGTGAAAACACAGGGTGATGCATCCAAAAGAGTCCCCTTCTGATCAGTTCTTTGTAATTGCCAGACCTCAGACATCTGGGGAAGCAGAACTCCAGCAGACAGTTGGGTCATGCGCTTGTGACGGCTACAGGTGCCTGGTAGGAAGAAGTAGAAGGCTGCAACTTATTGCTGTTACTAATACAAAAAAGATTTGGATGTCATGTAAAAGTCTTAAGAGAGTGCTGTCCTATTTGGACCCCTTAATGAATAAAGTGTGAGAGACTCTTGCATGTTAGAAGGGAGAAAATGCAGTGTAGTGTGTGAAAACCTGCATTTCCCACCACCAGAGTGGACTCAGCTAATACCATCGCAGCTTGTGAAAATACGCAGTTCAGCCTCATGACAGTATCTGAGATAGTACTGTTAATTTCTCCAGCGACTAAAGGTTTTTATAGTACTATCTGTTTTCTTAATACACAAAATATTGATGTTTTGAAACTATAAATCTTCTAGAAATAGCAAATAATTTGCTTACAAGTTGGGTAATACCACAAGCTGATGTTTCCTCATCGTAGAGGTTCTGTTGCAATTCCTGTGAGACACATGCTGTAGAATTCTGCAAGAGTTTTATACATTCAGCCATTACTTCCCAAGAATAAGGCAGATAGTTGAGGTTTAGACTCCCACAGGCTTAAGTCTTTTTATCTTTTCAGAAACTTACAATGCCATATTATGCAAAATATCAATAAAAACATTTAATCTCTTCCAGGTTTTCAGACAAGAAAGAAAGGCTGATGCATCTTAAAACCAAACAGAGAGAATTCCAAAAACAGTAAGTTGTAGTTATTAAATGAAAATAAACTGTAAGAACTCTCAGAAAAAACCAAACCAGTCTCTTTAATGCACTGTTGCTGGAGACAGACGTAGTCCAGACAGTCATAAAACTTTCAATCGTGTTTTTTCCTCTAGTGTTTTGAAGGCCATGGAAGGGAAAGAGATAACTGATCAGCTGGTGAGTTGTTCAAAGCGTCCCATAGTTTTAAAAGTCTCTGAATTCCTAGATCTCATAGTTTAAAGTTAAAATTTACCTTGAGGTCATTGTGTTGCTGTCCCAAAAAGCCTGTTGTAAGCAAAACTGAAATTGGCTCTGCAAGCAGAGTGATCCAAACTGTCAATATTTTTAATTTCTTACTAGATATTTGATCAATAACATATTATACTGATTGACTTTATACTAGGCATTTGGTTTGTTTGTGGCATTCTTCTGTGCACCAAACAGTATATGAAATATTTATTTGTTCACCTGATCCAATTAAGAACATCCTGCTACTTTTGCACTAAAGCTGCTGGCTTTGTTGTTAATCATTAGTCAGTGTGTTTGAAGTTGTTTGTGCCCTAGAGTTGCTGAATGTTCTTTTTCAGAGATGGAAAATAATGTCTTGCAAGATGAGGATTGAGCAGCTGAAACAGACCATTTGCAAAGAAAATGATGAAATGACAAGACGTGAGTAATGCCTGTGCTCTTGTGATGTGGAAAACTGTGCCTTAGAGTGAAAAATCAATTGATGTGAATTTGAGTGTTAGTTTTTAAGAATGGTGAATTTCCAAACTGTCACTTCTTAAATCAACTTGAAGGCAAATTAGTGAGTGGATTTTAGCCTTTTTATGCTTGAGTTTTAATTAGAAAACAGTAGATGTTCTTCAGCTGGATGGAAATCATTTTGCAACAGCTTTAAAAGTAAATGCTTAGCAGCCTATGGCTTCAGCTTGGTCCCTAGAGAGGGCCTTATTCAGTGTAGTGTTTCTGATCACTTCCTCTTGATAAAGAGGAGCAAACAGCTTTGCAGCTGTTGTGAAGTAACTGATGAATTTTAACCCACACCTGCCTAGAAATGCTAAAATCCTCCTTGAGCAGGGGTCACAGAAATGCAGCGTAGGCTGGTAAGTTGCCACCGTTCAGCAGCTTCGCTTTTGGAGCAGTGAATTGTTCTACACAAGAGATTTGTAGGGTCATTTTCAGAAAAGAATATGCAGCACTTGTTACGGCCTACGTGCAAAAAAAATATAGGAAGCCTATTCAGAAGCATATTGATGCAATCAAGAACATTTTTACGACTTGAAATTCAAGGGAGCCGTACAGACAGTGGGAGCCACAGCATATACCTGAGAGTAGTTATAAAGGATTAGCACAAGCTTGTGGTGATAATGTCAAAAAGGCTGAGATGCAGTATGTTTTTCAGTTAATAAGGAGGATGGATAGTAACAATAAGAAAAAGATGAAGAAATAGGCAAGTCTGATAGTTTACAGGAAAGAGAGCAAATAGCAGTGCAAAGAAGTGTGAAGCATTCAGCACCTTCTTTGCTCTGTCTTCTCGAGAAGAAAATGTGATCAGCTGCTTAGCCAGATTAAATTTTACATCATGAGAGGACCGCAGGCTAAGGAAAGAAAACAACCAGCTAAATAATATTTTGATTATGTCAGCAAGGCCTCACAAGATTCACCTTAGGGAACTTGAGGAACAAGCTGAAGTAGTCTGTGGAGCACTTGGGAACATGAGGGAGAGAGGATGTCCCAGGAAACAGTGAAAGCAGGATCTGTTTTCAAAGGGTGAGGGAAGGGACAACCTTGAACTGATGACATATGGTCACCTTATTATGAACCTCTGCCCACTTTACAGGTAGCTAGAAGATAAGGTAATTAAAAGTAGGCACCACTTTGTTGAGAACAGGCCACGTCAAATCAACTGGGGATCAAGCGGTCTAGTGGAGGATGGAGCAGAAGATGCGACATACCTTACCTTGGGGCGCTACCCCGTGCCGCCTCGCAAGCGAGCAGATACATTTGCTCTGGGGGTATCACTGTAAGGTTGACACAAAAGGCTAGAAAGGCTGCATTCGAAGAGTGGCGATACTTGTCAAACTGAGGAGGTGAGACAGGTGGAGCTCAGCAGGAGCCAGTTCCTGGCCCAGTTTTGTCCAATATTCTCCATAATAGCCTGCATGGTGGAATAGAAGGTGGAACAGAGGAAGCCAAGGAGGATGTTGATATGACTTCTGCAGAGAACGGGATCACATTCAAAATAATGCAGATA
Organism: Falco biarmicus; assembly: GCF_023638135.1. Taxonomy (NCBI): domain Eukaryota; kingdom Metazoa; phylum Chordata; class Aves; order Falconiformes; family Falconidae; genus Falco; species Falco biarmicus. Next base: position 39,353,165 of record NC_079294.1, on the reverse strand, counting down.
AATTGGCAATATCATGAAAAGGACAAAGTCAAGTGCATATTGTTTAGGAAAGAGAAACATATATATATAAATCCGAAGTGGGGGACAGTGGTGAGATTTGATGGGAAAAGGACCTGGGGAATTGCAAATTAAATATAAATGAGCAATCTAATGCTGCTCCAGAAAAGTTCAGACCTCGTTCTGGGTCATACTAATATAAGGATTGTATTTAAGGTGGAAGCAGTTACCCTGCTGTGCTGGCGTTGCCTCAGTGGAAGTCTGGTGTCCAATTTGAGCAAGTTAAGAAAGATACAAATCAACTGGAGAAAGTCTGGAAGAGAATATTGGGAATAAAACACAAGGAATTGTCTAAGAAAATTGATGTTTGGTTTGGTTTAGAGAAGAGGAAGGTGAGGAAAAGCAAGCTTTTCAGTAGGTAGAAGATTATTATGGAGGTAATAACTACTTTCTTTCTTTAGCCTGTGCAGCAAGAAGAATAGGAAGCCAGTGTGACTTTGAGGAACTTAGTCATCTTTTCTCAAAATACAGCTCTGAAAGTGGCAAAATGTTAGGACCAACTGGGGAGTGGAGTTCCTCCACTTTTCTACTATTCTGTTAAGTGTATTACCTGCAGCTTCTGCAACTTCTCTGATTCACAGTGAACTAGATTAGATTTAACCCATGAACTGACCAAACTGTTGACCTGTTGTTAGCTCAGTTACCCCAAAACTGCTCTTGAGACCCAAAATTAACTCTTGCTATGAGTGGCCAGTAGGTCAGGAACCCAGCTTGGTTCACTCGTGGACCACATTAGGAAATGCAGATTGGTTGGTTTTCTTCTCTTAGATATGGTTTAGTTTTCTGAAATAAGAACGATTTCTTGGAACATTGGGTTCCTGCTTTTGGAGTTGACTCTCCTTGATACCTCAATAATTGGTGCTTCTTAAAATAAGCTTTTAAAATGTTTGCCTTCTGTCTGTGGAGAACAGTTCAAGGAGACAGTCTTGCAAATATCTGGCGTAGCGCTCTGTTGGGCAGAGATCGGTGTGCCCGTGCTTGCATGTACCAGGCAGCGTAGGTGTGTGGGACATAGTGATGTCCACAAATACTTCTGGGGACAATTTCTAATCACCTCATAAACTGGGTCATAAAACAGAGGTGCTATGCCAAAAAAAGGACAGTTGTTTCTGCACCGGGACTGCTACTGAGGAAACGCGTGTGCAGTGTTCTCCCCTGCTTCTCAAATAATTGCTGTTGAACCTGCAGAGAAGGGAGTTCACTCTCTGAAAAAGCAGCCTTTAAGTACAATATGAGTATGAAAATTGAACAGACGGACATTTTTTTCCTCCTCTGTCTCTTACTCGTTATGCAAAGGGAGAGATTGGGAATATGAATGCAAGCATTAATTGATTTTCTGTTGAGGTTACAGGAATGTTTAAAGGAAACTGAATTACTAGCCAACACGGGGATTCTCGGTATCGCTCAAAGAAAAGTCCATTTTTCTATGATTCCTCTAATAGGGCATCACTTACTTGATAAACTTGAGAATTGTTAGTTCTTATCTGCACAGAGAAACTATTCTCACCTTCTTTAATCTGAGACTTTGCATTTCCCGCGTATCAGATCTTCCTTCCGATCAAACACATCATGGATCACCACAGGTCAGACGACTAGAAATAATTCCTGACCTTCAGAGAAAGCACTCTCTGTGTCTGTGGGGACAGGCATGCTCTGAGGGGTGCCAGCAGGCCTGGTCTCCCCCCTCTGCTGGAACAGGGACCATTCCAAGGTCTGTGTGGTTCCAACCCTGCGGCTGTGAACCGGGACTAGCAGGAGGGTATCGTGTGCTGGCTGAGCGTGGCTGGGCACAGACCCGCAGACGGGAAACAGCCTTTGGTCCCATTCTTTGGATGTAGCCTTTAATTTTTGTGCTCCCCTGTTGGGAAGGCTGATGGTCTGAATGTGTTGCTTGAAGTAGGTACAGCTACTTAGAGGTTTTCTTGATTTTAGTAGTAGATGCCATGAAGCTTCTTGTTGTAGCTCTGGTCTCATCTGTGCCTTGCAATCAAAATAGATCAGTAAAATGATGTCAGGGCTTAGTGCTTCCCTTCTGTGCAAGGGACAGTTATCCCGCTTCTTAATTATGGGAAAGTGATGCCTTGCTGTAGGAAAACCTGACCAACACTGTTTCTTTTCAGCTGTAAACCCAGAAAATGAGTGACTAAGATAGCTCTCGTTCAAACTAGGGTACGTTAATACATGTGTTTGGAGAGTGTGTCTAAGAAATATTTTCCTGTGCTTTTGAAAGACAGAGGTGGCTAACTGTCTCTAGCACCATATGTTTGTGGAAGCATTACTGCATTACTGTGGTCAGTTATTTTATAGGAGAATCAGCAGATGCTCTTGGAGGATATTTTTCTAAGCCTCTGTGTGCCTGCTGCGTGGAGTGAATTCCGGTGGTTGCAGTGCTCCAGTACACAAGCACATGTTTCATTTTGTTACTGGAAAGGGAGATAGTGTTCCCTTGTGGTAACGAGAAGTCTGCGCTGGTGGGATCCAGGCGCTTTAAGAGCACATGGACGAGAGCAAAGCCCAAACAGCATACACTAATAGCAGCAGTGGTGCCAGAAATGGTGAATAAAGATGCTATCTGCGCTTGATTTTGGCTGCAAGCAACGTATGTCTTTTTGGCCAGCACCATGCAAACATGTACAGTCAAGCTATTTCTGTCATGATGATTACCTCAGAAGTTTAATTAAACTGTGAAATCTTGGCTTTTCTGCTCCAAATCCAAAAATAGCTGGGTAAAAGGCAGGGAAAGAATAATCCCAATTTCAGTCTCTTTGGAGATCTTCAGAAAAGATCAAAAAGTTGTACCGCTGAGCGGCTGGAAGTTGTTAATAGTTTAGCAGTGTTTTCCATTTTAAGCTGCTATAGATCTTTTTTTCTATAAATATTAGTAATACTTTTCACAAACTTACTACAAGTGCCTCAGAGCTCCTTTTCTGAGGCTAATATCTGCTGCTGCTTTCACAGACACGGAGGGGCTTCTGAGAATTAAAGAGGAGAACCAGAAGCATTATCGCAGGGCCCAGCGACATCAGGAGAAGAAAGAGAAGATCCAGAGGCATAACCGCAAGCTGGGAGACTTGGTAGAGAAAAAAACCTATGACTTGAAAACCCAGTACGAGCATCTGGCAAATCTTCGTCGGACGCATATCCTGGAGCTAACATCAGTCATATTTCCCATTGAAGAAGTAAAGACAAGCGTGAGGTACGGAAGGCTTATCCTTTTGGACTCGTTTTGCTCTGCTTTAGACACCCAGAAGTGAGTCATGTAAGTCTAAGCTAGACACTCTGGCTCCCTGAGCGTCTGTGGGGAGAAGGAGGTGTTTCCCAAAGGCAAAGCATCTGACCCAGAGATAGAGGTCCAGAATAGAAGAATCTGGAGGTGCTAGCATCTCCCCACTGAGAGATCTGAGGTATGTGTCCAATGTTAAACTTCCTTAAAACAGATAATTAAAAATCCTAGAACAAAGGAAAGCAGTTTGGGGAATGAGGAGTTTTGCAGGGGTGTATCTACAGGTGTTCTGCTCTCTGCGAAATCTGGCTGAGTGCCTGCTAAGTGCATCTCTGAGGATTTTTTTTTTTAAGCTCCTTTAAAAACACTCTGTTCCTCTTTGGGTGCTACAGAGATCCTGCAGATGTGTCTTCTGAGAGTGACAATGCTATGACCTCTAGCACTGTGAGCAAGCTCGCGGAAGCCAGGAGAACCACATACCTGTCTGGGAGATGGGTGTGTGATGATCATAACGGGGACACCAGCATCAGTATCACAGGGCCTTGGATAACCCTTCCTAATAATGGAGACTACTCAGCGTATTACAACTGGATGGAAGAGAAGAAGACTACCCAAGGACCAGGTAAGGAGGAAGGTCTGATTAGGCATCTGGGATACTCCAGAAGCCATAGAACTTGCAGCCGTGGATGCCAACAGAAGGCAGTGAGGAGCAGTAGCTCGGTCCGTTTGTCCTTACCCAGACAAACCTGAGTCAGAAATAAACACCGGGATAGGGATCAGTCCACTCAAATCTTCTTTTGCAGGAAATGCTCACTGGGACACAGCGCAATGTAATGGAGAGATAAAGTTAATTATTCACAGTTTTGACATGGTTCACATGTTGTCGTTTTAACAGGAATTCCAAGAATTACTATTTTCTACCAACTTCTGACAGATTTCACTGTAAATGATTGCTGGATTCAGGCTGTTCTCAGTACTTACAAATGACATTTTCCAGAGTAGACTTCAGTAACGCATTAACACACCCACTGAGGCTTTATTTAAAACGAGACTTTCATGGTGTTTTTATTTCTTTTAGATATGGAACATAATAACCCTGCTTATACCATCAGTGCTGCATTGTGCTATGCAACTCAGCTTGTTAACACTCTGTCTCTCATACTCGATGTCAATCTTCCCAAGAAGCTCTGCAACAGGCAAGTAAACGCAAGCCTCGGAGGAGGTGAATCGGTGGCCAGTTTTGACTGGTCTTAATTCAGTTTGGTTTTGGGAACGAAGTCATTACTTGGAACGGCTTTTATGGAACGGTTGATGGCTCATGGATTTTTGTCCTGTTCAATTTTGGGTGGAGGGCTAGCAGGATTTTAGACCACAGTTAATAGTCCCGCCCTCATTTTTTAGCTCCTGAGTATGTAGACCAGCCATCATAGTTGACGATAAGAGCTTTCTAATTGACGTATTCAGCATCCTCAAATTAGAAATGAAATATGACAGTCGGTGAATAGCAACTTTTTCGTTTTATGAGACCCTACTGCACATTACAAAATCGCAGCCCAGTTCAGCAGCTCTTAGTCATCTTGAATAGCTCCGCTGCATTAAGTGCTGTAGAACAAGGCCTTATAACGTGGCATGACAGCAATATAATTCTCCTAGGGATAAAACACCAATGGGGAACATACCTGGCTGCCAGATGTCTGGGAGTGTATTGCAGAAACCCCATTTGTGATGAAAAGCACTGTCAGATTTTTCACGTCTATGTGGAACAGATGGGATGTGTACAGGAGAGGTACTGAGGGAGCTGGAGAGCTGGTCAGGCTTCCAGGGGGCTCAAATATGCTCCTGATATGCTTTTTAAGTGTTTAAAATAGTGATTGCTGAAGTAAGGGCACAAAAGTTGTTTTTTAATACTGTTATTTGGGTGCTCTGTCTTCACAGAAGGAAAAGCTTGGGAACAGGCAATGATGCAAGATTTAAAGGAGAGCTGAAGTAGCTTGGCTACGGCAGATCTTCAAGTTTCATACAGTTTACATCACCTGTCTTGTTGACACCAGTGAGACTAGGGCAAGCAGTGCTGGCTGGTGAAATGCTAACAGTCTTGCTAGGTGAAAAATTAATCTCCTGAGCACTCTAAAACCGGCTGTATAGTTTAAACAAGCACTTGCCGTGAGGGTGTTCACTCCGGGATTTGTTAGGAAGCCTGGGCACAGAATGCTAATGTCTCCAGTAGGTGTATTTTCACAGCATTTTGCTCTCTCTTTCTGTATGGTGTTTCTACAGCGAGTTCTGTGGAGAGAATCTCAGCAGGCACAGGTTCACACGGGCGGTGAAGAAGCTGAATGCTAACATCCTTCACCTTTGCTTCTCTCAGGTAGGGGGAATGCATGTTTGGATTCTTTGAATAGCTTTTAAAATACCAGCTGTGCCTGCAGGTTTCCTCCAGTAACTGATCATGTCTTTTTCTTACCTTCCCCATGGTAGCATGTAAATTTAGATCTGTTGCACCCACTGCATACGCTCAGGAACCTTATGTACCTGGTCAGCCCAGACACTGAGAACTTGGGCAGGTAAGAAAAGCAGTATCTCAACTCACCTGTGACTGAATCCCTTTGAAGTTATGCATTTGCCTTGTTACTTATGAGGGAAATTCTTCTCTTCTGCTGTGCCTATAGATCAGGCCTCGTTACATCAGAAATCAGGGTAGTTACAAGGAGGAGGCAAGGGAGGACAGAAAAAGAAGGGGCCTGAGTAGGAAATTAGATTTCAAAGATGCGTGCCTGCTGTGCTGCTGCGTATGGCAGGCTCAGCTGGAGGCTTTGCTGGAGACTTGTTTCCCCTGTGCCCAGAAGCAGGAGCTCCTTCCCTCCAGGGGACAGCAGCACAGATGCCAGGCAGTCTCCCTGCGTTCCAAATATGACCTACCCCCATCTTGCCAACATGTGAATACCTAAGAGCATCCAGCAATATAAACCCTAAAACAAATCCTAGGTAAACCTTTCCCAAAATACTTCCAGTCAATGAACAACCTAGACCAAAGTCGACACTTCAAATAGTATTAATTTATATGTAAATCAAGATTAAGCACAACTTCTCTGTTAACTTAGTATGTGATGAAAAGAACATCAGTTCCCATGGGCCCACGTGCACCAGGTTTAATAATTATTTTTTTTTTTTACAACTGAAATATAAGAAAGCCAACAACATTGATTTCCTGTTGGGATAATCCAGTCACAAGTCACTTATGCCTAAGATAGTCTGCAAATATTTGTTTAATCTTTATCCCCCCTTAAACACCGTAATGTTCTGAAATCTGCTTTTCCACTTTGTTCTCATGTACAGATCTAGTTTTATTAGAAAACCTGCAGTGCCACTAAGAGGGACCGAGTGTGTGCCTTTAACCATTTACCTGAAGTTCTCTGGGTATATCCCTGCTGATTCAGCCTAAAGATACGGGGAGCCAAATCTTTGTAACATAGCTCAGTTTGGAAAAAATTTCGTGCTTGCTGCTGCTTGCCTGAAAACGGGGAGAAGTGCAGGAAATACCCAGAGAATGAAGAACTGTGTCCTGGAAAGCAGCTGCTGTGAAAGGCCCAGGCGCCACAGTGGGTCTCACTTCTCTGTGCACGCATCAGTTGGGTCCACGCAGCAGCATAGGAGGTCACAGGAAGGAGTCGGAGAAGATACCTACCAGGGAGGGGTGTGGTTTAGTCTGTGTAAAACTGTCTTAGCTTGCTAGAGATGAGATCGATAGATGGCTTGGTTTCCATGCCTTCCTGGGGAGGAAATAACGGGCTACTGAATGGCTTTACAGACGCCGTTGGAAGCAGAGAGTCTGAGCTAGGTTGAAATGAGGCGCATGTGCTTAACACAGAGATTGATTACCCACGAGAATGAAGGTGGGGATTCTCTGTTTCCTTATGTCATCCTGTCAAGGCTGGGGGAGTTTCCAGAATGGATGCTTTCATCAGGCAGAAGTTCCTGGGCTCAGGACAGGGGGAAGGGGTGGAACATAATGGCCTTTGTTACGGAGGAGATCACTCGAGATGATCTAATGGTCCCTTCTGGCCTTAAACCTGATGATTCTCTTATGTTGCCTTGTTAAGCAAAATGCTTTGCCAGAAGACAGTGCTCCCATTCCTTTCCAGACTAGGGAAGAGGAGTGGCTACCTCTAATTTTTCAACTGTCTGCAAAGTCTGCAGCAACCAGCTCTCTTTATTTTTCTCTAGATATCTAAGCCTATAGATGCCCGATAGTCTCTTTTATAGGCTGCTGTTTTCACATACATATAATTTTACCAGGCTTTAATTGTCTGGATTAAAATTTTCCATGCTAAATCGCTACTTCAGGCTCCTCCCACTCTACACTCTTACCCATCTCACATTCTTGCTCCGGTTCCACTGAGCAGCTTTGTGTTTTGGAATGAACTTTGGCCAGGGATGCTGCTTGCTGCGGGCAATCCACCTTGCAGCACCTCCCTGAAAACCTCGCAGGCTCTGACCATGGGTCACAAGCCTCTGAAACCGCCAGCTTTGGCTCGGTGAAGAAGTTCCAGGGTCTGGCTGCCTGTTCGCTAGCCCGAAGCGGCGGGCTGGGGTGGGATGCAGTAGCTTCCCCCACCAGGCAGTGGCAGCAGGGAACTTGGAGTCACAGCGCAGGTGGGTTTGGCCAGGACCTCTGGACATCCAGCCCCTCGCCCCACTCAAAGCAGAACTCAACTAGAGCAGGTTACTCAGGACCAGTGGCCGCTATGGTTTTGAGTATCTCCAGCGGAGACTCTGCAGCCTCTCTGAGCAACCTCTTCCAGTGTTTGACCAGTTTGATCAGAATAAAAAAAAAAAAAGAACTTGAGGTGTTGCTGAGGGTGAAGCGCTGCTGTGGGAAGTCTGCACCAGCAAGTTGTGCCAACGCAGCTCCGTAAGTTGTAAACTGCACCCTTCCCCTCGCTGACAGAGCTGCAGCCGTCTTGGCCTAGCCAAGGGCTAGCGTTAAAAATAAAAGCCGTTCCACATCAAGCTGAGATTTCCAGCAGTGGAGCTGTGAGTTATTAGCAGTAGCTTTTTCTTTTGAGTGTACGTGTCTCACCGTCCACTGCCAAAGCAGAACGGCTCTTCCGCCATTCCTGCTCCGTGGGTTGGAACCCAAGTTATCACTTCCTTGGCCAACTGTGTTCATTTCACTGTTGTCATAATACACAGTTATCTCTGTAGCCAGTGAGTTTCTCTCTGCCAACTGATAAACACAGAGGTGTTATTCTTTCTCTGCTGTACGCATGACAGAGCAGGGTGCTTTGGCATGCCTAGGACTCATGTGAGCGAAGGGACGGTCCCTCTCCTGCGTGGTAGCAAGCGTGCTGATGGCTTTGGGTCCGTGTTTGCAGGTCTGGGCCATTTGAAATCAGTGCTGATCTTGAAGACTCCATGGAGTTTGTGGATCCCAGTGCCACCGGTGAAACAGATGAGAGTGGAGATGAGCACGTCAGCGATGAAGAGACAGACCTAGGGACAGACTGGGAGAATCTGCCGAGCCCCAGGTTCTGCGATATCCCCTCTCAGCAGGTGGAGATGCTGCAGAGTCAGAGCACACAGGTCTCTCAGCCCATTGCCAGCAGCAGCGCTGGTGGAATGATCTCGTCTGCTGCTGCCTCGGTGACTTCTTGGCTGAAGGCGTACACTGGACATCGCTAACAAGCACGGGAAAAGGATCGTAGGATTTGTGGAAGGAATCCCTCCCTGACAATGCTGTAGTAAAACCGTACCTATTCAGTTAAGTAGTGCCTGGAACAAAGAAAAGGTCAGACTTTCATTTTGTAAACCAGAAAAACCTTTTTATTTACCCAAGATGACTGTGATGGTACCATTTTGTAAATTAGCTAGCTACGTACTTCTGATGGATTCTGTGACGGCACTTTGTGTCTTGGTTCTGTCTGCGTTGTTGAGTATCGAAGAAAAAGGACCCAGCAGCAGCCTCCAGCTCTACTTTCTGAAGAAGAAACAGATTTTGGAGTATTTGGATCAGGATGAGTACAGAGAGAAGGCTGCTCAGTGTGCGGTCTGGACAGTGGTGCAAATGCAGTTCACATTTTCCTAACTCCTTACAGGGTTTTTGTTTGTGTGTGTTTTAAATCTGTCTTGCATAATGCAAAAATGCATATTTCTAAATTTTTTTTCATTCAGGACATGAAAATTATGCATTTTTAACATGTTTTCTAATCTCTGTTGCCATATTTTTAATACAAAGAATCAGCATCGACAAGAATTCACACAGCAAATTGCTCTTACTTTAGGTTTGGTTGTGAATCTTTACCCAGTTTTGCCATAGAAAACTGGTTTGTTTCAATGCTGTTTCCACTGGTAGGTAGTCTACAAGTTTCATGTTGTGCTCTTTACTCTTAATATCATACACCAAAGAAACACTGGACGTTCTCTTAGCTAGACCCATGTTTGAAGCTGATACAGGATTGCGTTGTTGCAATAATATTCATCAGTTACGACACCATGTTGCCACTTTTTAATATTAGAAAAACCTCATTGCAAGCTAGTTTAATGAAGTCACAGGGTCTCCACACTACATGCATTTTTAAACCCTATTTTATGTTTATGGTGGGGTTTTCTTCTCTTGTTTACTGAATGCCAAGAAGTTGATTTCATTTCACTGCAGAAATGCTCACAGCGCAGCTGGCTCACTTGTAAAACTACGGGAGGTGCGATGCCAACAGATGTGTTCGTTAGCAAGTGCTCCTCCGCTTCCTCTGCCTTGCGGTATGTATTACTTAAAGATGGTTTGCTCAGTGAGGCTTCCAACATACGGTTTACATTTTATATAGCTTGACATTGTACTTCTCCACGGGGTAAACTGACATGAAAGCATCCTCCCGTCCCTCCGAGAGGGAAGGTTTCTGCCACTCTGCCCAGTAGCTTCCCTGTGGGGACGCAGCTCCTAACGGGGGCACAGCGAGGGTGCAGTCAGCGCTGCGTGAGCCACGTCCCCGCCATCGGGCCGTGTCCTCCTGCACGTCTGAAGTCCCAGCTCCGGGACTGGCTTGCCTAGCCATCTCGTGGAGCGTTCTGTGGTGGTTTTGTGCTGTTCCTCTCCTGGCCAGCCAGCGCTGCCTCCTCGCTCCACTGAGGAGGGGGTGGAAGAGCAGGTTTGGTTCCGATGCCTGCATACCCCAGCGAGCTCCACGCCAGGGGTACCAGCCCAGTATCGTGTCTCCCAGCCCCCCACCCCTCTCATATGGCAGCTTTTCTCTTTGGCCTTGGGAGTTGGCATCTGTTGTTGGTAGTTTGATTCAGTTGGGGGGTTTTTTTGGGGGTTTTTTTGTTTTTTTTTTTTTTTAAACCAAAGACCCTTACCTCCACACTAGCACCATGGACGTGGTTAGATGAAGACACCCTCGATCCTACCATCCTTTTGGTCTAAATCCAAGAGTTGGGTTTGTCTTAAGAGAACAGCCAAGGCTCCCTTGACTACTGCAGCCTGAACGGGGCTGGTGCCCCACAGCAACGAGCACTGCCGGGGCCGGGAGGGTTTGGTCGCTGCTCAGTTCACAGCACTTTACTCCTTGCAGCTATCGGACCCTTCGCAGTTCAGAGCAACCAGCACACTCTCACCAGTACTGTATTTTGGGCTCTTAGCATCGCAACAGCCCCTTCTGCTTCCCCGTTTATTTTGCACTGGACCCCGCCATAGAAATATCTTTTTTTTTTGGTTTGTTTTTGTTTTAATTTTGCGTTTCAGTCACTCTTTCATTGCTGCCTTTGTGCTACTTTGAATCCCTAAAGGTCAGGCTGTGATTCAGCTGTGTACACTGTCATTTACTTAGGGAAAGAAAACCCGACACAAGACCTTTTTTAAGCCATATACTTCATGTTTTCCAAATAATTTATTTGCAGTCGTCATATTCTGAAAGTGCACAATGGCACCGCCAGGGTGTTAAAATGCATTGGGCTAGGTCTTCTCACGAAACATTTTTGTAACAGAATACAGATTGTGAGTTTTGTTGTTTTGTTTTTTAAGTGTTTTGCACATGTGTAGCTAAGGAAGAATTGTGTGTGTCCAAACCTTGAGTGCAATCGCCAGGATTAGTTTTCCAGGTTGTTTTGGGGGCAGGGGAGGGAGGGCAGGAATTTCTGTAATTATAGGTATTTGAAGACAGCCAGCTGAGAGTTTACAAAACACTTTGCGTAACATGAATGCGGGAATTTGGGTCTGGGCCGTGACTTTTGTCCATGACCAGTGATCTGGGGTGGCCGGTTTGAGCTGCCAAGGAAGAGCCTGATTTTGAGCCCGGCCCTCCGCTGAAAATCGGGTGCCTTTGAAGGGTCTCAGATGGGACACCCAAGGGTTGCTTGTCACCTGCAAAAACTCGGGGCCTCTCTCTGCAACTTCCGAACTAGATGTAACTAAACACAAATGTTTTTGGTTTTTTTTCTAAATTTTATTGTATTATTGCAATAAATCTTTAACAGTAAGTTTTTTTAAAGTTGTATATTTGTAATTGTTACTTCTGTGCGGTTTCTTTTTAACTGTGCTGGGGAAGTACACAAGAATTTCCAGCCTTCAAAGCATCACAGGGACCAGACCTGTTACAGTGCAGTCATACAGAGGTGGAATAAGCAGTACGCGTTCTAAAAAAATAATCTTGCATAAAATAACTGCATCTCCTCTGGAGCAGGTAGTGTGAACCGAGAAACCTCGTGTGTAAGCCTGGCTTTGAACTGCTCCTCTGCTGGGTGACGGTGGTTTCTGCAGGTGGCGAGCCAGAATTACTGCTGCATGCCAGGGAGGACGCTCCTCTTTACACGGTTATTTCAGAAGGACGCGTCGGAATTTTTAAAGAGGTGACGAAGTGAACCGTTGCATGTCTGAGGGAGAGGGGTGGGAAAGGGCCACTAACTGGTCAGCAAGAGGCAAGCTCCGCCTGTGGGACTGGTAGCCTGGCAGGCCATGGATTGCTGGCTGCTTAATTTTTTTCTTTATGGCAGGTAGGGGATGGGAGGGCTGATGCCCCGTGATTCCCGACAGCGGCACGTTCAGGTTGGCAGCAGCTGGGGCTCCGCACACCGAGCTGGGGCAGTTTGTCGTCTCGGCCGCAGCGCAGTCGGTCCTGGCTGTGCAGGAGAGCAGCCTGTGTGCAAAGCCAAGCCTGACCGAAGCTGAGCGCATCCCTGCGGGTCGCTTAGGTCACTTCTGCCTCAGCAGTGCCATCAGCAGGAGGTGTGGGCTGGGCTGTGGCAGGAGAGCAGCCTCGTCATACCCGGAGTCCCACCCCTGCTCCAGGGTTGCCCGGATTAGCCAAACGCAGGCTGGGGAGGAGAAGCAGCCTAGGGTGAGGCTTTACCACCCTTCCCACCTTGCCAGAAGTGGGACTTGGGACACAGGTCGGATGCGTCAGTGCAGTTCTGTGCAGGGGTGCAATGCCAGGTGCTGCAGAAAGGGAACGGAGGCCAAGGCAGGGGAGCCCAGCGCTGGCGGGGCGCTGCAGGGCTGCAGCACAGGGGAAAGCTGCCGCACACACAGGCAGGAGCCCAACGGCAAGCCTCAGACATGACGGCTTACTCAGGGGTGTCCGTGCCAGGAGACCCCCAGAGCCTGATGAAAACTAGAAGTTTACGAACAATAGAAATGTTATTACAATTTCTTCACAGGCCTATCTGGAAATTCAGTCCAAAGACTCTTAACTGCTCCCAGGCAGGGAAGTCAAGCACACAGCCCAGTCTTCACTCAGTTCTTCTGAACACTGAATTTTACAAATCCAACACTAGACTTTTTTTTTTTTTTTTTTTTTTTTTGTTATTTGCCTCTTAGAAAAAAAAACGTTCGTTGGACCTTAGGTTCTCTCTGAACTGGCCCTTCAGGAAACAGAAATCTGTACTTTACTGCTTTTTAGAGGGGGAAAAAGCCTGCAGGCAGCTCAGCATGGCTACATTCAGAACCAACCCACTTCAGGATGCAAAACTTGGTTCTGTAAAACAATTCTGTAGCAGCAATGCTGGGCAACAGGGATAGTTCCTGCAAACTACATAATTAATGATGTATAAAACAGCCCATGCTCCTCAGCCAGTGTGGGGGGAGGGCAGGCATGGGATAAGGTAGAGATCAAATTGTCCTCAGTATTTAACTGCTTCAAGGAACAAAATAGCCCAATGTTATTATTTTATTCTCATTTTTCCCCTTGTTCAACAAAGGTGACCAAAATCTCACACCCTGTTCCAAAGAAAATGACCTCACAGCCCCCTTATCTAGTTACAAAATATTTTCCTCTGCTGCTTCTATTTCAGCCTCACAGGGACTTTCCTCGCTGCTGTCAGCCTGGCATGGGTTATCTCAAGTTTTCCAGAGTCTTGGGTGGGGGGCAGGAAAGCAGTTTCTTTCCCCTCTTCCTTAATTGAAATTAAGCTGAAGGCCTTGGATGGTGACAGCTTTGGCAAGACGACTCCTGCCAGAAAGTTGTTTTGCAGCTCATCCCAGTGCGGCTGATGAAGCGGATCGAAGCTTGGGTGAAGCCTGCACCCCATTAAAGAGAATGAAGTCACAAATTAACGAGGGATCCTGCTTTTCCTCTCCCTCTTCCCAGCTGATTACAAGGCAGCCGCACCCTTCTCTTAGATTTCTAATTTCATTCCTCCTGGTTGCCATAATGTCTGCTGCACTGCAGAGGTGGCTGAGCGGCACCGGGGAGGGGTGCGGGACGCGCAGCCTGGCAGGCACCAGGTAAAGCAGGGACTAGCAAAAAACCAAACATACTCTTTAAATCTACCGTGAGCATCCTGGGCTCACCCAACCCGCACTTCATGCTGGAAGGGCTCCGTTTTCTTTCTTTCACTGTTAACAGAGAGAATAAAAGGCAGATGCTTCCACCTTTTATCCTCCACCCTCTCCTCCCTCCTGTTCTCCCACTCCAAAGTGCCAGGCACTCCACGCGATCCCACCAGTTTTAGGCAAACAAAAGGGAGGGAGCCGGGGGGCTCAGCCTGGCCACCACAGCCGCAGCTTTCCTCACCCCCCCACACCCCTGCGCTGCGTGCACGGCCCCCCCTCCTGATGCTGCTCCCGTGGAGAGCCCTTTGCCCTCTGCCAGGTGCTCCCCTGGGGTTCGCAGGGCAGGAGGAGCCCGGGTGAGCCCCATGGGAAGGGGGCACCAGCTCTTCTTGCACCAGGTCAGAGGTTTTTGTCTGCCCCAGCTGCAGCAATGATCGCTCGGTGTCCATCCTGGTCCTGAGAAGGGGCAGAGAAACAGCAACGGCACGAAGCGCGGGGAGAGAAGGGACTGGGGCGAGGCAAAGGCACAAGTGCCACTTGCTGCTTGAACAGCTGCTGCTCCACTACTCCGCACCCAGGAACCAAACGCTGCTGCCGGGCTGTCCAGGGTACATTCCCAGGCTTCCAAACTCTTCATCCCCACAGGCAGTGAGCTGTAGCAAGGAAGGCTGTAGCAGAGCCCAGAACACAGGACTGCCAGCGGGGAACGCGTTTGAGGAAATACTCAAGTAGATGCCACTCTCAGCTCCCGTGCAGAGTTCAAGGAATTACTGTTCACCTGCTCTTCGGATGCAAACGTTCACAACTCTCCTCCAAAAGCACCAACTCGCACCTCAGACATAAGACGACAGAGGCTGTAGCAGAGCAGGGCAAAGCACTGCAAGGACCCCTCCTCTTGCAAGGGAAAAGTTCAGCGTACAGCAGACAGCAAAGCTTCCAGCACACCGCTGAGCCAAGGCAACTCCACTTCCCTCCTGCTGGACTCACTACATCCTCGAGCATCCAGGGCCCAGTAAGGGGCTGGTGCAAGAGCTGAGGAGCAGGACTCAAAGCAGAGTGCCCCCCTTTTTGCAAGTTTTACAGACCTAGCACCAGCCCTCCCAACAACAGGAGCCTCTGCTGCACACACAGCCGATGGGACGGAAAGGAAAAGCTGGAACTTGTGAATGTTACAGCAGGGAGTTGTTCAAGTAATATTAAGTTTTGGGGTATTTTTTGTTTCTTTTTTAGGAGGATGACTAGTTTTCTACAGGAAGCATGTCCAAACTACTTCACAGTACCAAGTTTCTGCCACGTTTTACATTATTTTTATTGTGGGGCAAAAGTCTTACAAGAGAAAATCTGGTAAGGCAGATCTAGGAATGCACATTTTATTTATGTAAAAAAAAAAACACAAACAACAAAAGAAACAGAGCACGGGTAAGGTAGACAAGAACTTTTTATACTCTGACTATACAATAATATTCCTCTTTTTTTTTTTTTTTTTAAATCCACTGCCACACTACTATAATGGACCTGTTCTAGTCTAACTTTAGGGTTGTCCAGTTAAGTTGTCTGCAGATTCTTTAAACAAGTTGACCTTTACCTATTTAGAGTTTCTTCTCAGAAACATTCATATATTATACAGGATATACAGATTTTGAAACAAGACACTTAAAACCACACACAACTATAGCCGCAACACTATCATAGCTGCATTGTAGTGATTACATTGTTCAGCCAGCTGTAGACTCTGTATGTACAATTAGTTTTTATAGTGTTATTTACATAGATGGACTAAAAGCTATCTTTAATCTAAAAGGTAAAGGCTCTTGTGTTTAAGTATGTGCAGTTTCATAGCCCTGTGAAAAAACACACAACAATTATATACACTGTAAACAGCACAAGGCATGAGAATCTCCTCCTACCCCAAACAATCTCGCAGGAAAGTGTATGTGCACTAATACTCCTCTTCCACTTCAGCTCCCGCTCCTCTGGTTTTCTTATGAATAGCACGGTTAAAGCTGTGGCAGGCAGGAACCCAATGATTGTCATGAAGACCCAACTTACAGCCCGGGATGCCCTTCTGAGACCGGTGACAGCACATCCAGTACCCGGGCCCATAGGGTAAAGCCTGGCAGTATGGTTTGGGATGCCACCGGCACAGAGATACGTCCCCTTTCACGTACTTCTTCTTGCACTGCTTGCAAGGGTCCTCTCTGTAGCGGGAATCACGGACCCAGCGGGAGTCTGCTGGCCTGATGTTGTAGTATTCAATGATGAATTTGAAGTAGTAGCAAGTGCATTTGAGGGCAACCAGACTCCTAGTAGGAAGCAATCCAAAGATCTTCACTATGATGTGGTGAGGCAAGAAGGCCATATACTGCTGAGGCTCCAACAGCTGCTGGATTTTAAACCTGGTCTCCAGAAAGTCATGCGAAACCTGCCTTTTTAAGCAGGAAGCATCAAGTACTTGCAAAGCCCCTTCTGTCGGAGGAACAGGAAGGGCAGATGGCTCTGTAGGGACACCGCTTCTGACACACGACCTGTCAGATGCCAAGGCATCCTCATCCTCATTTTGGACTACTTCTCCTGGCTTTTCTTGGGTACTTTCCCGTAGTGGCTGTTGCTCATGAGCAGCAGGCTGGTCAGCCTGGAGGAAGAACAGCCTCCCTGGGAGCGGATCTTCACTAGCACTGGAGTTGGAGAGCTTCTCTTTCCTGCATCCCTTCTCAGTCTTGGTGACCGATATACTGATGCATAAGGGCTCCTTCCTAGCAGGATGCAGACTTTGCTTTGGGAAAATTACAGGCTCTTTCGCTATGCAATCAAGAGTCGCGTTCTTGCTCCGCAAGGAATCCGGCGGCAACCTGGCAGCAGCTGGACACACAGACAGCAGGGGTCTGGGAGGCTCGATCCGCGTTTCAGAATCACTCCTGCCAGCAGCTACAGCCAATGCTGTATGAGCAAGTCCCGAATTCACATTCCCCATCTGAGTATCCAGCCCAGAAGGAAAAGGCTGCTGAGCAGAGGCAGCACCATCCCACAACTCTGTGTCACCCAGAGGACCACAACACCCTCCATACCCAGCTTCTGCTACCCCTGCCTCCTCCAAGCCAACCCCCTGAGCCAGGACCCCCGAGGAGACCTTCCCCACCTCGCCCTCGGGCTGGGTGCCGCTCGCCAGGAGCACCCTCCCGACATTTCTGCGGAAGCTGTTGTTCCGCGAGAGGCTCCCAGCCTCCCTCTCGCTCTGCTGCCTCAGGCACTCTGACTCCAGCTTGGCCACCATGTCCAGCACACGCACAGGCTCGCTCTGCTGCTGCTCGCTATTGCTGCAAGGTCCCCTCTCCACATGGACCTCGCAGGCCCCGGCAGAGGAGAAAAGGTCTGAGCTGGGAAGCGCACCTTTAGGCTGAGCGCTCAGCCTCGTAGCGGAAGCAGGCGTGCAGGTTTTAGCACAGTCTACCAATAAAGCACTTGCTCGTTGCTCCAGAAAGGCTACCATCTCTATCACCGAGAGGGACCGGCCCGGGAACACACCCTCACCGCTGTCATTCACGTAATGCACCGAACAGTGCTCGATGCCGCAGGCGAAAGGCTCTGGCTGGGAGCACCTGGCATTTGCCTCCCTCATTCTTTCCAGCTGAATTTTGGCTTTTTTAAGATCTACTGATTTTTTCCTGCGTTTAGCTGTTCTTCCGTCAATATCCCACGTGCTTTTGATTTTCACAGAGCCTAGCCGGTTGTTGTTGCTGCATTGCTGGGCTGCAAAGAACGCAATCTTCTCCTTCGTATTGCCAGGTTTCACTACAGCCCAGACATCCAGCGGTCCTTCTTCTTCTCCCTGGTGGATGGTTGCAGAGAGGGCATTCTTCTTTTCCCTTGCACTTGGACCATCCGCTGGGCCTTTCCCATTCATATTGCACATAGTATTTGGATAAATAATCCCCAGAAGCTTTTGAGATGGAGTCACAAAGGAGGGTTTTGGGAAAACGCTCAGTTTGGTGCAGTTGGTATATTTTTCTTCTTGTGCTGGTCTCTGATGGCTCACAGGTGAGCCTCTCAGAGAATCCTGGCTTATTTCTGGAGATCGCTCTTTCTTCTGTAACTTCAGATATGGCTTTAAGTGCATACCAGAAACCCTAGGAAAAGAGAAAAGGAAGAAGTTATAGCTGCAAAATATGCCTGCCTGGAATTAGAGAAGGTAGCCCGGAGCAGGCACCAGCATACCTCCCACTCCATGTCAAGCAGCCCACACCTCAACAGGGACACATGAGAAAGGAAAAGCAGCAACCAAGGATGCAGCACCTGCCCTTGGAGAACTCCTTGTAACAGGATCATGATCTTATGGACAGCAGAGATCTTCCTGTTACAGAAATCTGTTTCCAGGGAATTGCAAGGAGAAATGCCAACGTTTAACTTATATGTGTTGTGCAGACTCTAGAGTCAGAGCTATCCTTCTGTCCGTTCATTTAATCCAGCTGTAAGGTACACGTGGGTCAAAGGGTTTATCTTGACATTAGCTACCAGATATATAGATAGATATGTTCTTTTCAGTAGATACAGTACAGTTAAAGCTGAAAAGGAAAATTAGTGAGTGTAATTATATTCATCAGAGATCCCAGCAGATATCCGATTCCCTAATACCACCCAAGATTAAACCTATCCTTTAGTGTATCAACAAAGGCAAATCTGGTGTGCTTTCCCATAAGGGTTCTTATGCTATATATATCACATGGCCCTCCAAAAAAAGTGACAGAAGCAGCACATACAGCTGAAGAGAACCACTTTCAAGGATGTGGTTTTATGGTTAGAAGTTTAAGAGCTGTAAAGGAGACACTTGGATGCTGCTGACATTACAGCAGCAGCACCACTGCTGCAACAGTCCCAGGCACTCGACTCCTCCTTTCAGTTACACCTTCGCACTAATCTTCAATTCAAAGCTCAAAACCACAAAAGCCCAGGGCACTGCCACATGGGATGCAATTATCAGGAGACTTCAGCCTCTTCTCCCAGGAGTATCACATAAGCATATTACAGAACTAACTATAGATTATGTTTCCATGGTAATCTTTGAATTGTTACAGGTTCAAATTGAATTGTTGAAAGGTTCAAAAAGGACTTTTTGAAACACGGATAATCCACGCTTGCTAGTTTGAGAACAGCAGGCTCAATGCCACATTTACCACAAGCTGATACGGACACAGACAGAGAGTATGTTTCCCTTGACAGCCACCACCAAAACAACTGCTTTAGTATTGCGTTTCTAGCCTAAAAACAGCTTTTAATCAAAAAACTCAAGCTATAATGTCTAAAAAGTGGGTCAAATTTATAGTTTAACACCTGCAGTTCGCACACATAATAGGTTTGTATCAGACAGACACAGCCAAAGTCCAGCTGGGCTCTCCCTGCCATGCCACGGTGCAGCTGGGACACACACCTACCTCAAGACTCCCTCAGTGATGCTACACACAGGGTACCCATGGGGTCAGCACACAAGGAGCAAGGAACCCAGCACACCCACCCCTCGAACAGACCCTCCAGAGCGCACAGGATGGCTGTAAGAGGGAAGTCTTAACAGCAGACACTGACCTAGAACACACATGGACATGCCGTAGGAGCAACCTGGAGCACAGCTCAGGGACCTTCTGGGCAGCCCTGCCCCACAGGATAGCCAGGGCTGCAGACTGTCCACAGTAACGGCTGGCAGAACGGAGAGCTGAGCCAGAGAGCACCGCAGCTGGCCAAGGGAAGGCTCTGAAAGCAAGATGCTCCACTTCCAGCTGCTAACACAACACACGCAAGCACACAAGGGCAACAACTCAGCCAGGCACCACCTGCACCTCTTCTGCACCAGAAGCGGCCATGCTGCTTAACCACTGCTTACCCCTGAGGTTTTGCTTCCTCCTCCTGGCCCTAGCGATAAGAAGTGAGGGGATGGGTGACAAGTGCTGGTAGAGGATTTGGCGAGGTACATCAAGAGGAAGGGCTTGGTTCACCTTCCTAGGAGCGTGCATAAAACCTAGGGGACCCCTCTGGTCCATGCAGTGCGCTTTGAAGGCCAGGAGGCAGACACTGGAAAGGGATGCCGTTATGTTCTCTCCCCTCCCAATTGCATAGGAAGATCATTACCTCACTCTTGCAACCAGTGCCAAAACCATCTGCAGTTCACCTACAGCCTGTGACGATGTGAGTCCTCATTACTGCAGATACCCCGATCTAGTCCCTGGGTTAGATCTCTCCCCATGCCTTCTGCATGCCACTTCCAGCTCTTGTTGGAATTGGGTCACCTCCCAATTCAGTCTCCTCTGCAAAACGCAACCGAGTTGTTTTGTTTGCCTTCTCAGTTGGATGCTAAAAACTGAAATAATCTGATAAAAATAGAACTTCAGGGTGCTGAAATAGATGAAAAGGGAGAATGGGGAATCAGTGCTGCTGTAGTTTGTTCCAGCTTCGTTTTCCATAGGGTCTGCCTCATTTCGGTTGCACTTTACAGCTAAGCAGGGTCAGGCCACCGATGTGCTCGGGCCAGAGCAGCAGGTGAACCACTGCAGCAAGCCGCTGCAGAGAACGGTGCCTGCGGCCCTGCATTCTCCACCCAGAAGGGCATTTTGGAGCTGGGTTTTTCAGACTAGAGAAAGAAAAGCTCTGATGGCTGCCCACCACCGTACCCTGGGGAGAAGAGGTGAATACAATTAAATACACGACTCCGCATGTTCAGTCTCATGAGCTAGAAACAGAAGATCAAATTCAATTCATGAGTTTTCATGCCAGGGTGTTAGAAAGATGAGCTGAACGTGTTTTTAAAAGGCTTTCTTCAAGCAGTTTTCAGGAATCGAGCAGGACAATCGGTTCAACACCCTTCATTAAGAGAAGATGCAAAACGAACGTGAGACCAGGTTTTATACGAATGAAAACAGGACCAAACTGGTTACCCCAACATGCTTAGAGGACACGTTTAGCCAGCAAAGTTGGTTCAGCTGCTCCCAGCTATTTCTGGTCTATGGAAAAAGACAAAAGGGCAGAGTTATGCCTCACCTATTACAGATTTCTCATTTAAGGTTATATTTCCTCCTGTGTTTCAGTTAGTCCCTGGCTCAGCCAACAATACCATTTAAGGTTGAAAAGTTATAATTTACATAACAAAATTATGCCTTAGTCAGAAGTTTTACTGCCAGAATAATTGCCTCATTTGAATTCAGCATTCAGTTCATTGCACTGTTTTAATGGATCCAGATTTAAAGAAAACCTTCATTTAATAACTCCAGACAGCTATAAAGAGTACTGCTAACTCCACCTGACCAGCTGAATCACACAGTGCCATCTGCCTCCCAGTTTTCAGGCAGTGGGGAAGAGAACTTAACTTCCATTTTAGAAGAGTTAGTAACAAACCTTACCTGAAGGTGTCACTTGGAAAATACAAGCCCCCACTCCCACACCCTTTGTGGTGAGCATTAAGAACAACAAACTCTGAGGCAAACAGAGCTTCTTCCTCACACAGCAGCAGCACATTTCATTTCTAGCTCCCAGAATTAGAACAAGGCTTCCCAGCAGAAGTTTCTTTGAAGATGAACCAGAGCCCAGCCCTCACCCACAGAATACCTTTTTTCTACAACATTTCAGTGCTGGCAAGCAGAGAATTGCGGCAGCTGAAGTTAAGTTTTTAAATATTTAAACACACAAAAAGTAGCTGTTAAAAGGTGAACTCACTGACAATTCCCTATGATACTTAATTCCAGAATAATTCTGTTTGTTCCCCTCCACCCTTTAAGTCATCAAGCTTTCCAATTTCATTTTGAGAGATTACTCTTCAGAAATTCATGGAGTAAGCATAAAAGGTTTTTCAATCCTAAACGTGCCATTTTGAACTGCTGATAATTCTGCCAGGAACGATCAGCACTGAAACAACTAGCTCTGCTGTCTTTATACTGTTATTCCATCCTTAGGATGATGAAATAAAAGGGCCAGTTTTTCTATTTCTCATCAGCTGCATCTGAAAAACAGGATACTTACACTTGTGGAATGACACTGCTGTTTTTACAGGTTGTAACTACAGCTTGTTTCCACTACAGTTTTATCACGTTAGTTACTACAACGGATTGATATGGAAATATATGCCTTTATACATGCCCAGGCACGCACGCACCCCTCCTCTCTCTACTGAAGGGAAAACCCATAAGCTGCCACACCAAGCTGGTCAGAATCTTTCTGCATCCTTTTTTACGTATCTTCTAAACCACAGCAGCCTGAAAAAGTAATATATTTGCTCTAACGGCAGCTCCAAAGTTGGAGGTAAAACTGGTAGAAAAGGCTCAGTTTTCACTGCTCCTTTCTGAGATCCAGAGAGCCCAACTGCCCCTCACTGCACCTGGGTCAGGGACTCTCACAATGCCCCACGAAGCCAACAGATTTCCTCTGGCCAGCAAGAACAACAACAACGTGCGATCTGCTCAAACAACATAATCACACTGCAAGTTTTCTGGGCAAAGCACCGGAAGGTTTTAAGGTGAAAATTTCAGTCAAAACCCCAAAGTTTCCTGTGGATTTCTTTTTGTAAACACTTAACCCCAGTTGACAAAAGTTCCTAGCATTGTTGACTGCACATGCAGTGCCAACTACAACTCTGAAAAAACCCTCAGGACATACCAACACAAGGCAGGAGCCAAAAACAAAAAAAAAAGAAAGAAAAAACCTAACTACAATAAAACCCACAGCAAGCAAACCTCTGGCAAGGCATTTCTCTTCCCTGGCATCCCATTTCTCTGTCTATAGAGCTTTGCTCCTCTCTAAAGGACACTGACAATTATGAAGGACTGAGTACTGAATGCAAGTTAAGCTATGGTCAACCCCTTGTTATTTCTGGAAGAACTTGGTGGGTCCTTTGGGCTCAGTCTCCAGCACCATTTCCATCCCCTTCGCACTGCCAGGGCAAGGCAAAGCAGACAGAGCTGCTCCAAAGGCATTCCACGGATCCTGCCGGGGCGGGAAAATCCCAGCCAGAGCAGCCGGGATGGAAGACACTCTGCTACTCAGTGGAGCTTGTTCTGGCATGTGGCAAGTGTCCAAGCTTGGGGAAAAGCAGGTTGGGAAGCACGATGCTCCAGATCAGGGGCGGGTTTGCCTTCAGCAGCTGCGGAGGCATCCAATTTCTAGAAAACCCACTCCCTTGCAGCAGTAACTTCATATTAAAGCAACCGCTCCTGACCCACCTCCTAGCACCTGCAAAACCACCTCCTGCATCAGAGATCAAGCGAGGATTTTCGTGGGCTTTGAAGGTAAACAGAAGTTATCGGACTGCTGAAGCGGCGCTCTCCACTTGAACAGCGAGCCTGGGGAGAAAAAGGAGCAAGCTGAACATGTGGGGCAGAGCTGGCCCAGAAGAGCCGAGGTGCTAAATGCAAAGTAGGTGTCTAACTCTTATTGCATCCCCCACTGCTTGTTCACCCACACCAGGCATTCAAATGGCCTGACTTTGGTGTTGACAACATCCAAATACAACTGCACACAGGAGCAGCTAAAAAATTTATCGCGTATAAAATCCATCTTCTTCACCAAGTAGAGGTTTAAGGTGAGATTGCACACCCGAGCCCAACACACAGACTACTCTAGTCTGAGGGATCCCACCCATTAGTAAGTTTTAAACACATTTTAAAGTAAACACACACACATATGCCCTTCAGCATAAAGCACAGCAGCCTCAGCTACCTTCTAAATTCTACACAAGTGCCATTGCTTTGCCAGTCTTTTATACAAAAGCACTTAGCATGAAGCGAGTGACATAGAAGCAATTCTTTGTTGAGCCTGAGGAAGCTCAAACCCATGCTCCCCGCTTTCCAACTGTACTACAGATGACACAGGGATGACAAAGCGGAAGGGAACAAAATAAACTGAAAGATTTGGTATTCAAGATTATAAGATGCTCCAGAAACACGTAGCTCCGATGATAGGATAGCACACATGCCTGTGGTGGAACAGGCTAAGGTGAGAAGAAATCACAGAAGCATGGTAAGAAAAGAAGTGGTGGTTTTATACAACTGCCCAGAGCAGCACAGATAAGTGACATGTTTCCTTCTGGAAATGTTCTTTCTTAACATCTGGTTTCTAATTTATTGACTGCAAGAGGGCCTAGACCTTTCTTAATATCACGGCACAACAAATTTCTTCAAGCAGTTAATGAACCACAAGAGTGATGCTATTTAGTCCTCATTTTTGTGCATACATAATGAGAACACATGAGAGGTTGTAGCAATTAACCTTGGACCACACTATCTTTATTATTTAATTCAAAGTTCAAAAGAGAGAATAAGCAAAAGTAGATTGAAGGCAAGTCATCAGGTTGTTCTTTTGAAACTCAAGACCGAAAGGAACTGGATCATGAAGTCAGCTGCCTTGCAGTGCAAAGGATTTCACTGCAGACAGCACAACCCAGCAAGCATTTTCCAGGAGTCAAAAAGCTGGTTTCATTATTAACAACACATCCCAAGAACACAAGAAACCACCTGAATACATTCCTCCTTCAGGAAGGATACAAGAAGCAGACACAGGTTTTGAGTCACCAGGTCACATCACTTAGAAACCTGTATCTTAAGCGATCAAGAAGCCTTGGAATAAACAAGAGAACCGGTGCAGTGTTAAGACACAGCAAAAAGATTTCAAAACAAAGATGGTAAACTGTTCTTCAGTTTGTGGGAAAGGACAGAGAGAGAAAGAGGGCTGCAAACAAGGTCAGGGCAGAGATTAAGAGTACTCTAGGTACAGCACAAGACACCAAATTCAACTTTGCATGATTTTTAAAGAGGGGTGGGAACAGTGATCTTGAAGGCAAAAGCCCAGGGGCTAATTTGAACAAAACCATTGGTGTGAGGGGGAGGATTACAAAGCTTCATGAAAATTGTGAGGACTGGCTCATGTCAGCTTTAGAATCCAAAATAGACAGGCTCATAAACTGCAGGCCTAGAAGCAAGGTTTATAAACCTCTTGAAAGGCAAAAATTTGAGTTAATAAAATGTGGCACATCGGAAGTGGCACTGCAAGGGAGAAAGAGATCACAGCCTCTCTGGGCCTGGCAGTCTGATTTCAATATAAAGGTGCTTTGCAAGCAAAGAGGATTAAGGTGACACAGGGAAAAAGGGGGAAGAGGAAATAGTTCAAAAAGCCAGACTAACCTGAAGGTTCTCAAAAAAGTAATCTTTTTAGACAAATGTACTACATCTTCCTCACATGGACTTCAGAAGGCACAAGGAGATTTACTGGCTAAGACAGATTGGCAGAGGAAGGGAAAACAGACAAAGGAGCTGGCTTAGCAGCAGACGGCGCCAGGTGATGCTGAATAAGAAAATACCAGCCTGGAAACCAAAGACATGCCTCTAAAATCAGCCTTGGGAACATCCGATTTTGTTAGGAATTACCTCAGCACAAATACTATAGGTGCACTCACAGAAATGAAGGCATTTCCAAAAATGCAGAGGCACAAAACATCAAGTAACAGAAACTGAAGCAAGTTTTGAAATACAGATGGTGATGCACCAGCAAGCTGAACACCAAGAAGTTTTGGAGGTAACTAAGAAAGGTGCATTGGCTACCACAGACATATCCGTGAAACAGAGGTAAGCAGAGGAGATTCTGTGATACTTTCAAGGCAGCAGTGAAAAGCCCTCCTGCCAGATTGTGCCCTGGAACACGACATACACTTTTTGACACCACTCAAAAGTGATACATCCACACTGAGAACAAGAACACACACACTTTCTTATTCAAGAAGCTACTAGGTAACACCTGGGTCATTTAGCACAGCAAAACCACAGATGAGGCTATACAACCATATTTTATAGAATACAGCAAAAGTAGTAAACCACTGAAAAAAAGAAGCAGTCCTTAGACAAAAGTTAATAAAAAAACACACTAGCTCAAATGAGTATATAAGCTGGCACAAATGTTGCACTTCTGCAAATCAAAAGAAGGTTCCTAATCACACATCTTCGGTAACGGCTTAATCTATGGGAGGAGAGAAGAAAAGACATAACTGTTTTTAGGGTGGACCAAGTTTACAAAAGGGATTATGAGATACTGCTTGGGAAAGCAAGGAGCTGGGTGACCCAGGAAGTCTCTTCCAGCACTAAATTACCATGAAACTAACATAGCAAGCATATGCTGTCTACACAACCACAAAGAACAAAGGTTAAATTTTGCTTTAAACCCACACAGCTTTTGGAAACCAGAAAGCTGGCTCTCTTCCTCCAGACTGAGGAAGTTTAAGAGTCTTGGTTTCAGAAAAAGAAAAAAAAAAAAAAAAAAAAAGAGAGAAACATGTATTTTCAAGTAGTTTGAACTCAAACAAACTGGCTTGTTCTTGCATTTGCATAAGGACAAGTTGTTCTGTACGGTGTTCCTATAATGAGACACAGTGAGAGGCGTTCACTTAATTGTCACAAGCAGAAGTGTTTGAAATCAATCATGCATTTCTTATTAAGACGACACACAGGAGAGTGGGCAATACCATATCTGAGCCTAAACTAATTTAATTACTCCATAGTAAGACAAACCGCAACAATGACTGCCAGTATTTCCACTTGCTTTAAGCTGACTGTATGTTTTAAAGCCTACTATGACAAGCCATTCTTCAATTTTTACTACAAAACCATGCTCCCAAACTAATTTACAATTGTTGCTAAAAACCCCAAAGATTTCTCCAAGTACAGCACCAGCTGTAGTGACTCTACAGTTGTCATTATCAATTAAAAATGCTAAAGAATGTTTCTACTTTTAAGCCATTACAAGATTACAATAAAACACTATTCGCAAGTAAGAATTTAGACCAAACATTTGAATGACACTCAAGACAATAGGAAAGTAAGGAGAAGGCTGTTATCAGTGCTAAATACTTAACCATGGGCAAGCCAGCCAGTCTGTTCATACCGTTTGACTTGATGGAAAGTGGAAGATGTGGAATTTAGCGGTTCCCTGTGGAGGCCAGCTCTGCAGGAACTCTTCATCGTAACTACCTCTCCAGCTAAGGCACACCGTCACAGCCAGTCCATCCTGGGTTACACGCAAGGCTTCCCCATCAGCTTTCCTTGCCCCACACAGAGCTTCACCGTGTCTCTGCCACCTAGAAACTGAACAAACAACCGGTAAGTAAGATCACGTTCCAGTACAGCAGCAACTGAAGCACAGATGGTCAGGACAAGGATTCTTTCCCAAGAAAAAGAAAAATACATGAACTCATATATGCAGACACATACATACAAAAGATATATATAACAATATAAAAGAACTTAACACCATTATGCCATTATCGCAGCACGAGTTTCTGAACACCATTAAAATACAAACTAACACACCCCCCAACAGCCTGTCTGCACATACAATGCTTCCTTCACCTTATATATGACTGCAGCACTACCTTGGCACCTCCCATGGAACACGCTGTGTTCCGAGTTCCATGCAAACAGGACGCACAAGATCTTTCTGATTAGCACTGCATCAAGCTTTGGAGGGTAATCGCTGCTAGCAGTAAGATTTGATGCTGCCAGGAGTCAACGTTAGCATTTTAATCAAAATAATGTGGGTGATTACATAAAGGACAAAACATGACACTATGCAGCCTCCAAGCCTTGTGAAAGCTGCCCGGTCTTTGCATCACACACAGATAAGACCACAGATTTCACCAGAACAAAACTGTTCTGCACTATCTCTCATTCGCACTAGGTTGCAGCCTTCTACACCTTGTCCTTGGAGTAGACACTTGATGTACTTAATGGCGCCTTCGTGTACTTTGATGGTGAAAAAAAAACAACCTTCAAGTTGGAACATAAAAGGAAAGAGTGACACAGCAAAAGAGCTCTGGAAAAACTCAAATACTCAAGCCTGAATTGCCAACAATTGTTTTAAAGATTGTCTGCTTCCTCTCTAGAGGACCACGCACAGTGATGCTGCAATAAACAAATGCCGTTGGAAGACGCTAACTATAGAGCTGTGTCCCCAGGGGATTTGTGATTTAGCACAGCAGGTTGTTCTTTCCTTTCCAGCAGCTCCGCCCAGTGCTCCTACCGCTGCCCTATTCCTACAGTGGCATTTCCATAGCGCAGCCTGGCAGAGGCACTCGCCAGAGGTTCGGAGGTTTGTGCTTGCTGGCAGCCAAGCTCTCGCAGAGATGGAGCCTCTCACATCACCCCTTCCGCAACACCTGCCAAAGAAAAAACTTCCACACAGAAAAGCACCTACATATGCACAGCTCAGTGTATAAGATAAGTAATTGGTGCTTGACCAGTGTGGTTTTACAGCTCTGCACTGCCACTAACCCCTCCTGGCCTGGAAAGCCCACCCTGTTCCTGTGTCAGGTTCCCCTGGTTCCTGTCAGGGCCATAACTTGCCCATTCCCTAGACCTGGCTTTTTGATGAGTCATCTGGTAGGCTATTTATTAACTGTTAAGTCTGTGATCAGGACATTTTCCCTTTTTGGCACTTTTGGTGTCCCGTGTCGTCCCCCCCCTTTTTTTTTGGGGGGGGGGGGGGGGGGGGAAAGGGCGAAGTCTTCAGGCTGCCCTCCCAAGTGCACCAGGTAAACACAATCTAAGACCTGAGCATCACACTGTTGGTGGTCTGTTACCTCCTCAGGAGTTACTGAATGAGACTGTTTGGGTATTTGGGGGAATCACCTTGACACTGATGCACTTTGTTTTCCATTCAGTCCATGCTACCTCTGCTAACACTGACACGTATTAAACATGACATAAAGCCCGCTCCAACTGGGTAGCCACACTCGCCAAGAAAGTGACGAAGGATGACTTTCCAAGCAGGGAAAACAGAAGCTGGTTTAGAGCCATCTGACTTGATGCCTGCCATAGCAATTCCTCTAGTGAGTGTGAATGACAGGTCAATCATTTGCCTACATTTGAGTAAGCAGGAGCCTAAAGTAGTCTATAAAGTATTATATAAACACATTCAAGTCTTCATGAAAAAAAAATCTCTGCTGAGCTCTACACAAGGCAAAGAAACATGTTGGATGAAGACGAGCGAGGCACTGCACCGGCAGAGTGGGGGGATGAGAGCATGCCCTCTACTCCACAAATTCAGAAAGACAAGGAGTTAGGCTGCCACGGTTAACAGCGGCAGAAATTGAAGCTTTGTAGTTAAACACCATCTTCACTGGACTACCCAGAGCCTACAAGGAGGCCCTGCCTGCAGGAGGGAAAACTAGGCATAAAACACCAGCCATTTCTGATGTTTTGTGGGCTGCAAAATATATATCCACAAACAGCAATTCACAGAGAAATAAAGCATATGCCTAGTGCTTTATGAAAATCAAAAGTTAAACAGAAAATCATTACTTTCCCATGAACCATCAGTAAGAGGCACTGAAATTCTGACTTTTATCCAAGCTTTTGTCTGGCTTTGCTTCTGGCTTTACTGACACTAGCATTTCAGACTCAGCAGGAACTATATCACAGAAACATGATTATATCCACACCCAAATAAGTGTAACCATATCATTTCAAGAATGCCAGTCACTTTTTCAACAGCCAAAACTCCCCCTTATTCCTGATGTTTTGTCCTAGTCCTAATTTTTTGCAGATCAATTGAGAAGTAAATGATAAAAGTGCCAAACAAAAAATTGAAACCAAAAGATATCTTGTTTGCAGTAAAGAGCTTGAGAAGCAAAACCATCAAACTGGTTCAGGTCAGGGACAGCTACAACCCCGATCCTAGCACTGGCATCGCATGGTGGGATGTCATGCGTTTAAGAGGGGACTAGCACCTACTAGAGGGAAGCACAAGCTGACAAAACAGACAAGTTCAGACAGGCACTGCAGCACAGATCTAAACACAGCTCCATACAAAGCATGCTTTCCCCCCCCCCGCTCTTCTAGCTGCTGGGCTATAGAAAAGAGCTGAAAGACTATTAATGCCAGCAAGCTACTGACAAATTCCTACTGTGTAAGTAGTAAAAAGCTGTACTTGTGAATTAAAAAAAAAAAAAAAGAAAAAATCACCATCCAAGCTAGCACAGATACTTACTGCCCTTTAACTACCACAGTGTGTTTCTTTACCAAGGCTGATCCTTATCAGTAGGTGCCTCAGTTGATTTGCTAGTTTTGCATAGAGTTGGACACAGCCTGAAAACTGAAATACAGATGCACAGAGAAACAAAACAAGAGGAAGTTAAAAACCTAATCGTGTTGTTATCCCTTTCTGAAACCACCTCCAAACATATGCCTTTATGCATAAGATGTGGGAAGGACTCAGATTTTGGCAGCAGTTAAGCATCACGTCCTCTCAGCAATGGACAGCAGGTCGCTGAATGGTCCCACAGAACTCCCTGTCTTATCAGTTTTGAACACTGCTGCAGTTTAGGAAAACAAATGTATTAACTCAGCCAGCATGGATGGGGGCAGGGGTGTCACTGTCTCTTCATCTGTGCGGCAATACACTACAGCTTTTGATACTCTGGTAGCTGAAGCTCCACTGCAAGAGCAAGCGTTTTAAACAGTAGCCATAATAACTGGTAAACAACAAGCTCGAAGGATGGGCCCATCCTTTTAGAAAATTTGCTTTCTAGGAAGGAGGGCATGGCCTTGGGACTGGTTCTGAGCAGTTTTACTGCTGGTAAAACCACATTTGACCACCCCACCTCCATGCAGGGCTAGCTTTAGGATGCTCTGCTGGGCCATTGCACTGGATCAGCTGGGCAAAGAGCATCAGCACACTCAGGATGCAGAAGAAAGCAATGGCAAGTATTTCAGAGGAAAACTCAGAACAAAGAACTGTCATTATGAGGGGACAAGCACTCCTTAAAAAACATTTAAAAAAGAGCAGCCAGTGCTGAGGCCTTATGATAAGAGACATCAGTGTGGGGTTTTGTTTTCTTGCAAGAGCAGGGTTGCACATCCATTCCCCCACCACTCAGCTCAAGTTTAGGTTGTTACATGGTACTTGTCTCAAAGTATTTATTTCACCAGACATGCAATTCTGCCATTTCCCAGCATAGCCAACCTTTCAGCCTTCCTTCCCTCCCCAAACCACCCCATCCCCCAACCCCACCCTGGGACACCTCCAAGAGTATCACTCTCCTGAGCAAGAGGCTTTTGCAGAAAGCTCTCCCTAGTCCCAACATTCACAGTTTGTGGTAACAACCAGCGATCTGCAGCAGCTCCCAGACTAGGCTGGACAGTGCAGTGATACACCAGCTCCTCATACTGCACTCTTAGACACCTAGAGGAACACAACCCTCTCTTTCTAGGGTTCTTCATGCAATATCTACCCATTTCAAACACCTTAAAGAACCACCTTTTAACACTAAGTTTACCAGCTAGGTTTTACTACTTTATTTAATAGAAAGTCTTACGCAACACAAGAGGAAACAAGCATGTTTTAACTAAAAGGAGTTTCAGAGTGACCTCACATTTGTGTTCCCATCTACCCGCAACTGCCAACAAACCCTCACATGAAGCTAGGTAATTAGTAAAGCACTGTATCCAACCCACAAGCATTAAGAGGTGCAAAGATTATTAACTACTATCAGATGAGATTCTTCCACTCCTGGTGAACTGCAGTTTGGCTTTTTCACCTGCAGCAGGAGGCTATGGGAGCCACCATAGACATTGCTGGCCTTCTGAAACCTTGTGTGCTCAGCTTCCCCACTGTCTGATGGGAAAAAAGTGTAAATTTGCATAGATCTAATGTTATCTAAAAGGAATAAAGCTGCCACAGGGGGTCCACAAGGTGGGATGTTCCTGTGTCCACTTATACCCCAAAGCCTACTCATACCACTTCTAGGCACCAGGAATCAGAGCTGGCCAAGCAGCAGGACCTCATTACTATTGCCCTCGGCTCATTTCCCCACCGAATTCACTCCAGCCCTTCTCAAAGCTCCACCAAGCGCCCATCCATACTCTGGACCCTTGTTAACACCAGAAGAGCAGTTATTTAACTGAAGTCTGAAGATTCCCACATAAATTTGAACTTGGGCATCCATGTCAGCAGGGAGCAGCACATGGACGCTCCGAAACACTGTGCAGCCCCACAACTCTTTCAGTCACTCTAATTCCTGTCATGCCAGGGTCTCACCCCTCTCACACCTTCTTCCCCTTTATCAGCACTGGTTCCCATCTGATTTCTCACCTGAAGTAGCTCAAGGAGCTGAACTAGGAGAAAATTAACCCACAAGAGGTCAGCTTCCTGAACCCACTTACCCCTGGACCCGGCAGGCACTAGCAAAGCCCAGCAGGACCATGTTCCCAGCAACTCAGACTGGACTCAGCTGACTTGAATCACACCAGGAACGGTCTCTGCTACAAAGTGGGTTTCGGCTTCTTTCAAGTCAGTGGAAAGGAACAGTTCACAAAGCACAGTGTGCAAAACAGACTGTTTCAGAAGCAGGGAAATGAGCATGTAGGGCTCCAAGGCAGTATTTGACTCTTCACTTCTGTCAAACAGCGCTACTTGCTGTACCAGTAAGCATATGAAATGCTTATTCTAATGAAGCACTACAGGGAGAACCTGTCTTGCTTCCAAGATCGTGTCAACAAATGAAAGGCTTCAAATTTGTAGCTCTCATGCGTTCTGTCCTCTAGGTGACGACTAAGTCATCCCCTCTCCCAACAAAAGTAAAAATAAAATAAAGATAAGCTCTGCTGCACCTTGTTAACCCTGCATTTTAATATTGGGAAAAAAATATTACAAGTGTTTCTCTTGTTCAACTATTCCTGAAAGGTTTCAGATGTCTTGCACAATCTGGGTAAGGACATCATCCATTGCTCAATTGGGAAGAAGTTAAGAACCAGCTCATTAGATTTGTTCTGCTTGATCCAAGAGGAAAATAAAAACAGTAAATCCCTTACTTGCCAATGCTGCTGCAGTGCTGGTGACACACCCAGATCACACACTACTCTGCTTTCTAGAAAGCTACCACCTACTCTGGCACTCGTCACCACACAACCTGTTGTGTGCCCCGAATGATAAACAGGGGCTAGCTAACCACCCCAGAGCAGGGCTATGGCTACTGCATCCTCCGGTTACAGGGCATGGGTGAAGACACTAATGCTGCGCATTCGAGGCCACGTGATCCATGAGCTATGTCTGAATTATTTAGTGTGTAAAACTAGATTTGTTTTGCCATGCAGATTCTGAATTAATGAAAGCTCGGCTGAAAGGCTGCTTCCTTGGGGCAAGGGGAAGGAGAAAGCTTCCAGAAGCCTCCCTATTAATAGAAGTAATAGAGCTGGTTCCAAAAATAGTAAAGAAGCACTCCCAGAGCTCTGGAGACATTGTGCCCTCGTTTTTTAAGGCTGAGATCTCGCTAGATTGCTCCTGTATGTGCAAATAACAGTAGAAATGACTGCAAAATGCACAATTGACAATAAAGGCAGTTTTAGGACAAACACCAGAGACAGAAACACCAACAGCCTACCTGAAAGAGATCAGCCTGAATGCCAATAAAGCCAACCTGACCCATTCTAGAGAAAGCCAGTTAAAACCAGCACGAAGAATCATCCTATCTTTTTCAAGAACACAACATTAGCTCTCTAAAGATGATCCTGATGATTATTACAACACTGACGTGGCAGATTAGCTTTGTCAACAATAATTTCATCACCCTGTTTTGCCTGTGGATGTTAGGGATCCTGGCTGGAGAAGTCCACTTGACTCATTTTGGCACACATTTGGTAGATTAGTTTTTGCTGCAACATCTAATAAATTGACCATCACATGGCCTGCCTGACAGTAATTACTCACTAGTTTGCCCATAAATTTGTTAGTGATCCAGCAGCACAGCATAACAAACCACTCTAATTCTTAAAGTTTCCTTTGCCTGTTTTGTGGCAGCTCTTACAACACAGTGAAAATCAACCCATTTGCAATACTTCTCTGATTACAAGCGAATCTTTGAGTCTCTGTACTCCAGCACAGGACTGGCCATTTTACTGGCCTATACCAACAAAATAAATGTCAGCAGGAAACCAAAAATCTCATACATGCCACTATATAGGCAAGAAGTCCCCCTGCACCAGGGCACACCATGTACAGCAATAATTGTGCATATCTCTGTGGGGTAGTAAATGGCTTCTAAAGTGAAAGACCAAACCTACAGCTAAGTATCCCGTAAATAAATACAGTTCCTTCTTTAGAACTTTGCTAGTCAGGAAAATCCCAGAGAAGATGACCATGTTAAACACTAAATTCATCAGCTTTGATACTTAATTGCCTGAATTAAACATGGCTTTAACTGGTTTATATGGCTCTAACTGGTTTGAAACAGCCTTTGGACTGATAGTTCTTCTTTCACAGAGACTACTCCATATACCCTGATCACAGGTCCTACCCTCAATAGTTTAGCAGAACAAGGGATAATTCATTTTTGTTTAATTCTGTGGAATCTTACCCTATAACCAAAGTCACATTGTGGATTTTTCTGTCCTACACCACTGTGGACATTTTCTCACCAAGACACAGGCATAAAATGAAACACCAAAAAACAACACTTCTCCCCTAAGACAAAAACACCAAACAAAAACATCTAACAACAACAAAAAAAAACTCAAAGCAAAATGACATAATTTTGTCCACATGGATTCATTCTACCAATCCATTGCCGAGCTGAGATGTTACAAGATTCACCAGGCATCTCTGAAGCATCCAAATTTTTCCTAAGGGTCTCCAAAACAGAATTCAACAAACAAAAGTCTTGCTCAGCAACACAAACACTACATTAAGTGTAACAATACTCAAACCCCAAACCTTTTGGAAGTAACTGTGCCATTAGTTGCAAGTATTTCTGAAATCCAAAATGCCCAATTTTTTTCTATCACACTCTTGAATCAACCTTGTTTTCACATACTAGCATCTTCCATGAGTTTTTGAACCAATGCCTCATGATTTGTCATGAAATCTTAAATCCTTTCAGATTTTTGTTTAAACTAGGACACTGATGCCCCAATGCCATGCTTTCACAGAAAACTCCCCTTGCAAGCATAATGTAAAAATGCTGAATTCCAACATTTCAAACTTATAGGTCAGCATATTCTGCTCTACAAACTCAGGAGAAGTTACAGTAAGTATTATACCCAACTTCAGGACAGAATTCATGTAAAAGGAAGTTTAAACTATTGTTATAAAACGTTCTATGAAAAAAGTGCATCATTACATCTGCTGAGGACAGAAAACTTCCAACAAACAGATTCATTAAGATTATAGATCATTCATCTAAAACCAACCCACCCACCTGCAAACAAACAAGACACACCACTACCCAATACCTTCTCAACAAGCTTTGGATTCACTGGTCTTTCCAGTGGTATCTTCTAAAACCAAACAAAACCCCCAAAGAACAGGCTACAATCTAAGACCAAAAAGATCACTAATTAGTGTCAGGTTCCAACACAGCCTCTGCAGGAGGAGGTCAGGGCTGCCCCAGGCCCTTTCCAGCTGGCTCCACCGGGACCCACCCCAGCACACAGTTGAGCCCATCAGCCAAGCAACCACTGCAAAAACATATTTAAGAAGGGGCAAAAATACTCAACAGGAAGGGGAAAAAGCCCACCAAGGTCAGAGAAGGATAGGGAGGAGGTGCTCTGTGGCAGAGCAGGTATTCCCCTGCAGTGAAATGCAAGAGGAAAGGAGTTGGTTTAATGTTTATCTTTGTTTTTCTCTACTCAAATCAGGTTTAACTGGCAATAAATTGTTTCTCTTGTTTTGTCCACAACAGTAATCTCCCTGATTTTATCTGGAGCTTTAAACTCTCTAAACCTATTTCCCTGGTGCTGATGAGGAGGGGGAGTGACCAAGCAGCTGGGTGGGCATTCGGCTGTTGGCCAAGGATAACTCACCACACAACTTTTCACAAAACCTAAATAAAGTTATCCTGACTATGCCATTAATGTTGGCGCTGTTTAACTGACACGACACACAAGAATCACACATCTTCAACTGGACTGCACATCAAAGGCTGCCGATCTTCACTCTTCATTAGAGGATTAATTGGCCACAGTGCCAGAGTCACTTGCTCACTACAGGCAGGATGAGGCCCCATCATTTCAATCCAGCAGCATGGTTTTTGCCTACCATCATGCACTGCGCTAGTGTCTCTCCAACAGCTCCAGGCTTGCAGTATAAAGTCATACCCATGACATGGCAAGGAAACGGGACAGCAGGCTGTCAAAGCCAGCAAAACAGAGGTGTAATCCAAACCAGTGACAGAAGGAATAACACAGCAATGCAGGTGGGACTCACAACAGCACTTGGCACAATCCTGTAAGCAAAGCAGACTCTCTAGTTATCCATCACATAAAAGTAGGTACTCCCAGCCATCACACAGCAGAGCTCATCCAAGCACGTACAGCTCAGCGGGAGCAGATACAGGGAGGAAGCATTGGTGAGCAGAGCTGGGGCCACAAAAATGCAGGTGAATGTTCCAGGAAACAGCATCTGGATGTGGAGGATGTTTCTCACCACTAGACTGCTTTGCAGCCTGCAAACCACAGAACCTGCTCAAAGAGACCAGAACGGATTCTGAACACTCTGACACAAGCCACAGCTAAATAGCTTAAGATGAAGACAGAAGGCAGGCAAGAATGCACACTAAAACTCTTTCCCAGCCAAAGTATCTGTTTGGTTTTACACAAATTTTTAGAAGAACATACACAGAACATCTTCTGCTGAAATAACTCAGCTACAGATAAACCTGGGTTTTTGGCCAATAAACTGCAGTGTAGACCAACATAAAATACAGTATCTTTTTGCATGTTTTTTCAAAAGACTCTTTAAAATCTAAGCTAATTTTGAAACCTACCAATTCCGTGGATCTTTAATCTTTTTTTGGCTACATTTTTAAAGATTTCTTTTTCCATTAATAACTCAAGAGTTACTTGAAGTAAAAAATAGGTTTTTATTTTCAGAGCTTTGTAGTTGATATGCCTAGCAACTAACATGATTAAATTTTCAGAAAATCCAAGCATAGCACAAATTCTGCTGTAATTCATTCTTCTTTAAAGAAGAAAAGAAAGATCTCAAAATAACAGCTAAATTTCAGGAAAGGATAGCTTCTGCACCCTCAAGTGCCTTGTTAACTGTGAACTTTTGCTGCCTATCTTTCCCTTTTCATGTTTCATCTTCAGAATTCAGTAGCACAGACCTACAACAGGACACCAGAAATAATTCTGGTGCAATTCTTTCCAGGTTAATGATCCTTTTAGAACTCTTCTAAAAGTTCACCTGAAAACATCAGATTTGGGCTTGTTTCACAAGACGCTTAGACTTATTAATGCACAGACAGTTTTATAAGCGAGACAGAAAAGGAGAAATATACATACTGCTATCTAACTCTGTATTTCCCACTGCTCCCCACCAGTAACAATCAATATTCTCTTTTCAAGGTTTCCTCCTCTTGGACAAAATGGAGAAAATTTGAATGAGAACCAACAAATCACCAAGAAACTAAGCAGAAAATAAGGTACCCACAACTGTGTTTTAAAAAGGATGGTTTAAGCAAACCAGATTTTAAGGTGGGGATTATTACTTGACTGTGAAAATACTCAGCACATTTTTAGGCTCCCCAGCGGAGCAGCTGGTGTGAGCGCACCATACAGCAGAAGACCATAACCTTACAAATCAAACATGCCAGCTCCAGAGCTCCTACTCACCATGCTGGCTTTCATCAAATTGCTACCAAATCCCTCTCCCAAAAGCCAGCTTAAGTTTGTTAGCCCCAAAACTAAATTGCCGAAGTAATCACCAAGCCCCATCAGCTTGATCTCTCACCGTTTAACATCTCTTACTAATTTTCTATGAGCGTGCAGGAAAGTTTCAAACAGCTCCCTCAAGAAAATACATTTTAAGCCTTAGTTTTTCCATTCTGAGCCATCCCTGCACTATTTCATAGCTCTGATAATTGTACCACTGACTAACCTCCAACTGGGAATAGCTGTTTTTATCATCACTATTAAAAACAGTCCCTCACACTGTTAGGAATCTGGAAAGTCATTGTAGCTGCATCCCACCCTTCGGCCTCTCAAAACACTACAGAGCGATGAAACTATGCGCTGAAACCAGAGGATCCCTGTGCTGAACAACTCCTGTAATTTCTGGGTAACTACAACTGCTTCCTAAGCAAAGGCAGCCATGGAAGTTTGGTAATTGATTTTAGAGGGGCAAGGGGCATGAGATCTTAGGAAGTCAAAGTGAACTTAGTTTTCCACACCAGACTGGAAAAGTTAAATTATTTATAGAAATGCAGCAGTGATGTGCGTGTTAAAAAGCCTCACACATTCACCTAGTTTTGTGTTTTGGTTGATGTTTAGGGGCTTTTTTTAAATAGAAAGATTCACCCGCAGTTTTCCTTTCCTGAAACCACATTATCTTGGTTTTTAAACCTTAGCCAGAAGAGTGACTGACAGCTCTCAGAAGCAGCAAGATGCAAAAACCTAAGAGCTGAAAGAAGAGTGGATTTAAAAAACAGCTTTTAATTATCTGAAGGTACAGTTGCCAAGTAGACAGCAAAGAGGCTGTGCATCACATACAGACACGAAAATTCCCCCAGGTTTATTTCACAGTCAATTACAGTACATTAACCTATTAGTAAGTGCAAAACAGGGGTTTTTTTGAATGCAAGTTTCAACAACTTGAAAAATCATTGCCACCTGGACTTCGATACACAAGATCAGCAATCTATTTTATCACACTTCCCATCATCCCAGTTCACAAAC
Source organism: Falco biarmicus (assembly GCF_023638135.1). Taxonomy (NCBI): domain Eukaryota; kingdom Metazoa; phylum Chordata; class Aves; order Falconiformes; family Falconidae; genus Falco; species Falco biarmicus. The sequence continues at coordinate 39,314,446 of NC_079294.1, read as the reverse complement.
ACACCCTACAAGCAGCCTCTCAGCTTTTTTAATGCATCTTCTGCTGTTATTTCCTTCTCAGGGAACGGCATCACTTCTCTGCTTCCTGCTTTGAGTAACATTTCATATATCCACTAATATATTTTTTTTTTCATTGCTGTTCAAGAGGAGAACCAAATACCTCCAAACTCTTTTTACACACACCTCTGCACACACTCACAGGTGCTTAAATTATTTACTTCTGCCTCTGCAATATGTCGTCATACAAGGTATTTGTCAAACAGGGAAGCGCTGCAGCACTGAAAAGCAGCTTTCCAGGATCCCTGTGCTAAATATTGGGTGTGCCTACTTTTGTTTGGTATCAAGTTCCTTCTGCTGGCTCCTCTGTGAGAGCCAGCTACATGGATAGTTAAGTTTTTCCCCACCTCCAAAAACATCTGTTCCTTTTCTAAATTCTCCAGACTTCCTTCCCCTTTACCGTATCACAAAGCCTCTCTTTTCAGCAAGGCTGCCTTCTTGATAGTCCATCACCATTATCTTCTTGTTAGCTGCAGCGCAGCATGAATCACTGAATCTTGCAGAGCTTCCAGTCCTTTCAGCTCAAGGCCAGGCACTGAATTCAAGCATCCTGATTTAGAGAGGATTGTTAAAACTCCTTCCATGCCTCTTTTTTAACACTCTACAGCTTCCTGTCCTGGGAGGCAACCAAACTGCTGTAAGAAATGCCAGTTTTGGTTAAATATCCTCTATTCCTGTGACACCGAACATTTAAAACAATTACGTTACTGCCAGATCGTGCGCTATAACAGCTTTTATTCCACAAAGTGCAGAGATGAGCAAAAATTACTTCAGCACGAAGGAGTTTTAGTTGGTTGTTTGCTGAATCCCACAGCATTTCAAGTTAACATTCAGGCTTGGCACAACCAACCATTTCCTCAAACACACAGCACAATGTCACCCCTCAAAACCCCACTGTTCAACCTAAAGGCACTTTTTTTTTTTATTTTAAGGGTGCGTCAGCTGCTAACTGAAAGTGGGAATGCTTCATTTAGCACACACACTTGTTAAACTGCTCACAGCATGCAAATAAAATACCGCATTGTGCAAAAGTCATTCAGTCTCCCCATCCGTAGATATGAGCAATGGAACCGCGTCCAGGAAAGAAACTTGGAACAACATGCAAATATTTCAGTCCCTTATTCCCAATATTCACATACTATGCTAAAGCCCACATCCCTGTCATGCTGAGGGGTGACCATGTCGAGAATCTGCTGTACGTAATGGGTGGGAAAACGACCATTATTTGTCTTGCCCCAGTACTGCACCCTTTTATTTGTACTTATTACTGCAAACTGCTTTTTTTTCCAGACAATGGTTGTGTTATTATAGGTACCTTCATGCCGTGCCAAAGCACATACACACAGCAATTCAGAACAATCAGCCTTGTTTTCATGGGAGCAAAGGTTGCAGCCAAATGAAATGGGTGGAGATCACATTAAACAATCTTGGAATCTGCTAATAGGATATAGGAAAATGTGACCATAATGCAGATGCAGAGTTCCCCTTTCACCTTCCAATGTTATGGATAAAATAAAAGCTTTGGAAAACCAATTAAACTGTTTGAACAACATTAAGCAAGCTGAAGTGTTCTCAGTGGGCTTACAAGACCACTGAGGAGTTCTTTAACACTAAAACAAAAAAGTGCCCTTTCAAAGCTCTGAAACCAGAGAACAAGTTTCCCCACCCCAGAACACCACCTTTTTAAAAGGTATAGGATACCTGCAAGATGTCTGCTTATCTATGGTAAGGAGAAGCTCATCTGTCATAGAAGACATGATCAGCCCCTCCCTCTGTCCAAAAGGGGAATTTTCATACTGAAGTATGCTTGGTCAGCCGTAACCTGCATTCCCCTTGTTTGCTTTTGAGATGTGCATTAGTCAGCTTTCTCCTTCACGAATCTGATCATGCCTCTGCATGATCATACACTGAAGTCACGTCCTTGAGTCTGTGACATCAGCCTGTTGCCACGGTAACGTACAGGGCAGTCCAAAATTCAGTATTATGGCATCACTGCAGGACCAGACAGCAGAGCAAGCCAACGCCTGAGAGTTGGTTAATGCAGCACAAACAGCAAAGACATTTCAATATAAGTGTTAAAGAACAACTGCACTTTATCATTACATTCTTCATAAATACAGCTAGAAGCCTCTCATCAAGACTATCCAGAAGGTCATCAAGTTGAAGATGACAAACAGGCAAGCCATCAGGCATCACTAAAAAGAAGGGGAGTACGTTTCCAAGGATGGCCACCAAGTATGACAAAAGCTTAGTTCAGCGCTCTGAATAGAAACCACCATCTGTTCCCAAGGCAGTATCTCAGACCCACCTAAAGAGATGGTTCACAGAAAAACAGCGATGGCCCCTTGGCACCCCAGATCAAGCACTGGAAATCAGAGGCTGGCGTGTTAACAGCACTGTCATCCCTTTGGAAGACAGAGCATTACATAAGACATGGTTCTTCAATTTCGAGATTTGAAGCAAAGATCAGTGCATCATTAACCCAACCTATAACAAAGCCATGTAGTTAAAAAAGGGTGGTACCTTCAAAGAGCTGTTATTCCATGTAGGGTTAGACATTACAGTTCTGTAGGTTCCTTGCATACTCATGAGAATGGCATTTCTGAAGAGCAAAAGGGAAGGAAAAAGGAAATTAATTGCATGGTAACAGTGTTACAACTCTTAAAACCCAAAAGATCTGGTTTTCCCAGTGCAAAGGGCACACAGGAACAACCACCAATGCATTGCTGGCATGTGAAACACCATCAATTCAAGCAGGTCTTCACTGCTGATACCTGAGTACACCCCGAACAGTCCAGCAGCTACAGTTACAGGCAGCTGCCCTGCCACACAAGTCCCACAGGGCAGCTGGGCAGAAGCTGCTTTGGCACTGTGGGAGCCCAGGGGCAGCCAAGAGGAGAGACCACAAAGCTCTCTGCAGCCATGCCAAATCCCTTTCTCCACCTGTTCCTCCATTCTCAACAAGCACATGTGTTTGGGGGTCTGGGTGCAGATTCCCAGTCACTGCTCCACTACCCACATTCCTCATCACCCCTGAGTGCCATTGCTTTTGCACGTTCAGCTTCTGTGTAAACACAGCCACTCCCCATACATACACTTGACTAGTTTCAGTTTACCTTCTTCCGCTTTCTCTTATTAATCCACGTGTCTCCTATAACTCACTCAACACTTCCTTCTACAAAGCTGACTGCCATCCCTCCTATAACCTCAGACGCACCCACAATTTCTTAACAGTGCCATTAACAAGCTGCCGGCACAACAACGAACACTTCTTGTTCTCTACATGGATGCACCCCTCACCCTCTCCTAACCCCTCCGCCCAGGTCCCTGCCTATAATTACCCCATGTGTCGTTATCTAATACTGAACACAAGCCCCAGGGCTGGGAACCATTGTTTCTTAGTCTCCGCAATGCCACACACCCCAACAGTGGTGTACACATAAATTCCACAACCTGTTTCAGCCTGAGATTGATTCAGGCCCGAATTATACCAGTTTCTAGATGACTGGTGCAAATACATTCACTTGCTCCCTGCTCGCTTTAGCAATACCGGTTTACGCAATCAGCTACCATAGGCAGCTCCAGTGCACACCCTCACAACAGCTAATTGCTCCTATGGACCACAACTGCAGAGGAAACAAAAGTTAAATCCCTCTACTTTTAAATACAAATGGTAAATTATAGAGGGATGAAGAGACAGGCAAGAAGCACACTGGTCTTGGCAGAACAGCTGAATGACAAGCTCCATGTGCCAATATCACCTCTCAGCCACCAAAGCATCCAGGCTTTGCCCCAAGCTCAGCCCTTAAACACCCAGCAGGTTACCCAGTTGAGAGTACCACACAGGCTGAGATTCTGAAGGCAACTTTAAGCCAAATGGTTTTCAGAGCAAAATAAAGCCAGCAGGCTTCATCTCCATGGAGCTCCTGCAACATAACAGAGGCTGAACATGTTACTTAGTGCAGAGGTCTTTCTTATTAACTACCTAGTAAATTCAGATTAAAGTCGGACAGCTTTTTCCCCTCCCTCACATAAAAGATCAGATGCTACCCAGCCCTGAGGAATCAATCCAGCTTCTGCAATAAAGAAATCTCACTCACAGCTACATGACACCACACACAATCTACAGGATTGTGGCCCTTCAGGTACTCATTAAACCTTTTCCCCAGAAAAGTCTCCTGTACTGGATCATTTGCCTCCAATTCATTTTGTACAGTCAAGATTGATCATAACCAAGTACTCGATATCCACCGCAGCTCACGAACACACCAATGTAAAAACCTGTGGACACTCATCTACGCTCCCAGTCACAAGTGTTGATTCAAGTGGCTACGTTGCTTCAGAGGGCGATGAAATCCCCAAGCCGAACACACGGAAGCGAGGAAGGAAGTACCGAGGCACACTTCAACCATTAAGAGGCAAACAAAGGCCAGAGGAGAGCCAAGGCTGGGTGGCTGCTGCGGAAGCTTGGTTAACAAACTTCAAGAGGAGAAGCAGAGCATGGGGAAGGCCACTCACCATCCCAAATGGTCACAAGAGCCTTGTCAACTTGCACAGACCCAAGGGCAATTCCAGAAATACTAAGCACAGTGCTGGGAAGGCAGACGGACCATTTTGAGATGTAGGATCAACTTTTTTACTGGAGGAAGGGAACACAGCCACACATAACCGTTTAACAATTAACAAAGCAGAACCCAGCACTGTGGGTTTGAGAGACCATTTAGCAACCAGCAGTCCATCTCAGCGCAAAAGATGCCAAGCTCTTACTCTATGCAATGTATTTGCCCTCATCATAAGCATATAGGCGGAGGAGCTTCACCCACTCATAGGAAGAAGCTGTGCTTTGCAGACCCCTCCTGACTACCCAGCCGAACCTCCTGTCCACTGGCAACTCCCTTTCCACTTACATTACCCTCTGAGCACGTTGACCAGCACGAGAAAGTTATCACAGCCCATCTTTTAGCTTCTTCTCCCCACAAAGCCAAGGCCCCTGACTTCTTTTAAACAGGCAGCACAGCACCCATGCTCCCACACTAGTCTCGTGTCCTATGACCTTCTCCCAGGGAAACTGGCAAGAACACACTGGGTTGACCTCCCCAGCGGGCTGGCTGGGGGGCAGGCAGCCCTGCTGCCACGTAACACCCCAAGTCTGAACCTAGTTTTTATTTAGGCAATACCCAATCCAGCCTGCCAACCTCCTGTCCCTGTGATATCAGCAGCTAAAAATGGATGCAGGAGTCTGATCAGCTACATATTTTCACGGGGGGGTGGGGGGTGGGGGGTGTGTGTGTAGATTTTCCCCCTATACAAATAAATACCTCCTTAAAAAAAGGTGATGCAGTTTGTCTCATTAAAAGAACCCATATTGTTCTTATCAAAGCATGGATCCACTTCCGTGCACAACACAGGCCAGTTCGTAAAGCATGTTTGGGTCTCCCTCTGAAAGCCACCCTATAAAAGCAGGGCCTGCCTAAGGAAACTTCATACTCAACAATTCTCTGAAATTCACTATCACTTCACCTTCAGTTATTCCAAGAGCTTAACACTGCAGTTGGATCCATACCGAGTTGCTCTACATGATCAACCCCATCTGCCAACCCAAAATTACAACCAAGACAACCAAGCCTAAATGTACAGAAACTATCAACATTAAAAAAGCATATTACGTTTTCTTCCCCAAGACATTTTACCTGCCAACAACTATCTGTCTCAGTGTATTACCATCCTCCCATCGTCCTGATTTGAGTTACCAGGCTTACGGCAAAAAGCAGTGAGAGCCAAGAGCACTCCGCCTAGAGTCCAAGCAGAGCCTGCAAGGACAGACCCCCTTTGGGGCAGTGACAGTTGAGTTTGATTTAATGCGAAAACAAACTGCTTTTCCATTCAAGTCAAAAGTAGAGACAAAGAATTGTATGTGGCTCAGATTGCACTGTCAGCTGGCTTTTTAGGAATAGATCAGATTTAACAGTTCTATGACAGTCCAGAAAAGTTAGCCTGACAAAAGTTTAAGCTTTGCCCAGTACTACACTATGCAAAATCCAGGCACTTGTCTGCAGTGCTCTCACGGCCTTAAGACTGCAACTCAGAATCATCATCATGATCACCATCAGTTCCAAGAAGGTGTTTTATCAGGATTCAGCCTGATGCACAAATGCATTTTTATCCCATTTCAAAGGAAGACAAAAACACTATCTGAAGCTCTGCCCAGAAATTCTCTTTTGCATCATATGGCTCGCCTATAATGCCATTTCTACACTGGGGAACCAAAACTATGCAGTTCTGCTACGGCCTCATCAACATGACAACCCTCACTGCAGGGACTCGTATTCTGAAGCAGCAGACAAGCACTCAGGCTGTTTTACTTCACTATTCAGGGCCTAATGCAGACAGAAACTAATTAACACATATCACTATGGAAAGGAAATATAATCTAAATGTTCATTGGTTTATATCTAAACCCTTTGAGACATCCAATGTCAAAGCTAAACAGATCTTCACCTGACAAACTACTTGGAGAGCCTTCAACCAAAGCTGCCAGGTAAGTATTTCACTTTCAGTATTTTTACTTTTTTTTTTTTGTAGTTTTATGCAGTATTTTAGGATATTTTTGCTACACACACTGGGGACACACCTCTAACATGCACAAAGCCCAGAGAAGCATCGTGA